>NC_058407.1:131292201-131519406 GCF_002201575.2 Neomonachus schauinslandi
GGGGGGGGTGGGGGGGGGGGGGGGGGGGGGGGGGGGGGGGGGAGGGCATGATTACTCCTGGTAGGAGGGGAGAGGTGTTCCTTGTGCCAGTGAAGTGATGAAGACATGAGCCAAACTCACCTGGCTGGAGTTAGAGGCGGTGGGGTCCTCTCTTCCAGATCTGTTCAGGGGGGCAGCCTAGGATCGGCCTCTGCCAAGGGGACCTATCCTTAGGGATGTTGTGTGTTAACCCAAGCCTCATTACTTGGTGACAGATGTGTGCCCTGGGGCTGCAGAAAGCAAGTCCTTGGTTATAAAAGTGACTGCACACGTTTACAGCCAAGACAAGGTAAATGCTTTAAACCAGATTATTACATTATCCCCCAAGAAACACTCACTGTGAATACTGAAAAGGTTCTCCAGTATGCAATTCAAATGATCCCTCCTAATTGTCTGCCGCCACAAGCGACTCACTCACGGTCCGATACCCAGCATCAGAGTCTCGGGCTGGGGACCCGCATGTCTTTCCCTAGGGACGCCATCATTTCCTGCCCGGACCAGGGCAATTTCTTCAGCGGGCTTCTCATGACACTCTTGTCTCTCCAGAGTCCATTCTGGGTGGAGAAGCCAGTGTAGCCTCTTGAAAATGGAAATCTATCCACGCTCCTTCCTTTAGCAGTTTTCTGTGGTTCCAGGAATAGTGCCCACTTTCCCTGATGGGCCTCCCAACCCCGAAAGTTCTGGACACTGCCTCCCTCTCGATCTCGTTAGTCCTATAACCTGTCCTCTGATCCCGGGGCTCCCAGCCACCCTGTGGCTTTTCTGAGACTCGAACACCACAAACTTTCCCCACTTCTGGCCTTTACGCTAGCTCTTTGCTCTCCGGGAGCCTTCCTCCTGAGTTCTTCATCGGCCAAGCCCCCTACCCGCAGGCTAACTTATGTCACACCTCCTCCGGGAGGCCCTCCCCACCATCACCTGCCATGAAGAATTGCTTCCTTAATGTATTTGCTTTCTCCTTTATTGTCTGTCTCCCTCACCCCCAACACACAGTTCATATCCCAGGGGAGCAGGGGTCTTATAGCAGGTGCCCAGTAAATATTCGTGAAGTCAATGGAAGGAGGCCCACCAGATGTTAACAATGGTTAACTGTGGAGGGGCCATCTTTGCTTTTTCACCTGATATTCCTCTGTGTTGTTCACTGGGCAACAAGAACGCTTTTTTCGGCTGTACGCTTTTGATATTTTGGGTTCAAGATCTCAACCCCAAAGGAATTCAAGATCCCCTTCCTGAGAAGGGGATAGACAAGCAGGACAGGGTAGCAGAAACAAAAGCAAAATAGCCGCCAAGTGGTGACTCCAGGCGACTGATGGAGATGGGGTGCGGGGCAGCCGGGTAGGACCGGCCCCAGTGTGCCGAGTCCAGCTCAGTGGGGGCTGTGGGGGTACCAGGACCCCGAGCAGTACTGAATGCACCCAGGGTAGTCCATACAGCCGGCGCCACGGCAGACCAAACACGAGACAGAAGCAATGAAGGAAGGCGGAGGGAGCCCACTGAGTCCTGTCATTTGGGGCAGATTCTCATGTTTTCTTTGGAGTAGCCAAAACATTAACCAGATATCTCCTTGAATGCAAATCAACAGTGCTGTATTTGGGAGACTTCGGCGCATGTCACCGAAATGTAGCTCCTTGACCCACTGATGTTGATTTGTTATGGTACTTTGCTGTGATAAATAATCGCAAACAAGGTACACCGACTTGATGGACAATGTCATCTCAGGGAAGCCTGGATATTTGTACAACTATTAATATTTGTTCTTTTCTCCCATCGAAGGCTTTTTATTTGTATATTGTGCTTACCTTAGTGCAATCAACATGATGCTATATGTTGGTTTTTTTTTGGATTGCTGCTTTTTAAATAAAATGCTGATAGTAATATAAACATAATTAACATTAATTGAGTACGTCCCTCAGGCCCTGTGCTGAGTGCTACATATATTATCTCTTTAACCCTCACAATTACTTAATGAGGGGAAAAGTGCTGTACTCTTTATTCTCATCTTTCTGTAAGGGAACTGAGGACGAGAAAGATTTAGGAACGTACTTGACATTTCCAGGTCTGTGAATGATCAGATCAGACTGGCGCCTGGAAGCTTAGTCTCTGGCCTCTACTTTTTTTTGCAAACCTAAACTTTTCAAATTGAAATGGAAGAAAGAGATCTATATGTGCAGATTTAAGTCCCAATTCATGGTAACCCTGATTTTTTTCTCAGTTTCTGGATTTTTTCCTATGAAATACAGTTTGTTTTGAAACACACTAATAACATGCCAAAAATGCTTCTTGGTCCAAAATAGCGCTGATTTGGGGCTTTTGTCTTGGCTTGACTTGGGAATAATTTTATTAACAATTATTATAAAGGTAATCAACTCGTGATAAAAATTCCCAACAGGTGTAAAAGGGAAAGCACTTCCCCTTTGTTCCCAACCCCATTTCCAAGAGGTGAGGACCATTAACAATTTCTTGTGTGACCCTCCAGCACTTACTACTCCTTTACACATATACGTACATGAATATATGCATATCTTTGCAGATAAAACGCAAATGGACTTATGGTATAGTTAGTTTTCTACAGCTTGTGTTTTTCATTAAAAACATGCACATAACTTTTGACTCACCAGTAAATACTATATGCATCTGTACAAGCAAAAAAAAATTCATTACAATCCATTGACTATAAGACAAGAAGACTGGAAATAACACAAATGTTTATCAATTACAGATTAGTTAAAGTAATTGTATTACATAAAATGGATTACCATGCAGCGTTAAAAGATTTATATATGCATTGAAATGGGAAGATGCCTTTTGTTGTTTCTTGTCCTTTATTTGAATTTTCTAAGTCAGGTAATGGGAAATAAGCACATTTCTCCACCACTACCTTGCCAAAAAAGACTTGCTTCACACCTATAGTTCTGAGGCCATGGTTAGGGTTATTGCTAAAAATCTGTCTCTTAAGCAATAATTCAGAAAATTTCCTTTGCCAACTGCAAAATAAATGTCCCTTTAGGTGCCTGTAATGCACAAAGTACTTGTTTTTCTATGTGCTTCCATGGAGAGGAAAAACAAGGAAGCGATTGTTATGAATGGGTTTGCTTGCTCATCTCCAGCTCTTTTTCCCGTGCCTTTCCTTCTATCCCACAACATAAATTAAAAATACAAATAAAACAAAACATAATAATAAAGACACCCCAGTAAACTCAGATCTAAAAAAAAAAGAACTTAGTAAATTATTCAGCAAGTGGGTATCTTCTCAAAGTTTTGAAGAGGTTGTGAAATTTTATTTCTATCAATGCAGAACTGGAGGGAGGTTTTAAAGGTTTGGCAGTATCCTCTAGGTATTCTTCGCAGGAAAGCCTGTCTCGGCATTAAAGCCCCTTCACCATGTTGGCCCAGTTGTGGCTTCTTGGTCTTCACGTGCCCTGATGTTCTAAGCGTTGGTCCTAAAGTACCACCTCCAGCCACACCATGTTAACTATTATTTCCAATGTAATGAATGGAAGGTGGGAGCTTCTGATAACACTGGTAGCTTACTATTTAAACTTATCTCCCTTGGAGTGTGATTCTTGATCATATGATGATTTTCATATCACTGGAGCCAGGCATGTATTTAAAATACTGTAAACCTTTTTCAGTGCAGGGTGCTGGGCATTCACGGATGGCAGGGTCCCAGAAGTCCGCTGCGGAAGCTTTAGTTGCTGAATTATGGAAAGTTTTTGGAAGGTCCAGAGAGTCATGGGTGAGAAGCCAGGGTGACCAGGATGTCTGGGAAGAGTGCATGGCGGAGACTGGAGAGTGTTTCAGTGCTTGAACAGCCCTCGCAGATGTATTGGCATTTAACTTTGATTATGCAATAAGGAAAAAAGACCGATGAGACCAGAAAAACAAACAAACAAACAATAATCAGAGAATTGAAAATATTCAATTTGGCAAGCATTTATTGAACAACTCCTGTGTGCCAGACACAGAGCCCTGTGGACTGGACATAGGGTTATAGCAGTGACTAAGACCAGCACCATCCCGCCTGCCTGAAGCCTGTGGTCTAGAGAGGGAGGAAAAGCTGTACGAACGGCAGGGATTTATCTTGCGGGGACTCCTTAATCCGCAAAAGGGAAAGTCTAAAGGAGAAGTTTTTTCTTGCGAGGCGTGATGGGAAAGGACCAGTTACTATCCATAGCGATTAAGGAAAGAAATCGCCCGGAGAGACATTGTTGTTAACCCCGAGGAGGGCACGATCCATCTGAGAGGGTAATGAGGACCTGGCCCAGGCTCCTGAGTTAGCTGAGGGGGGGCGTTCCTCGGGGCAGGCCAGCACCCCCGTTTCCGGGGGGCAATACCCTCAGGCAGCGGGGAGTGAGTGATGTGGACAGGCCTGTGCAATTCTGTCCTTTCTCAGTGTTCTGTGTAAAAAAAGCACAGTCTCTGAGGCATTTCTATCCAAACCACGGGCAGAGCTGAGTACTCCTTTCCTAAAGACGGATTCTTCGGCTGGACACAAGTTTGCTCACAGAGTTGCCCCAGAGGCGTCTCCAGAGGCCCTGACTGACGCCTGGGCCTTGTGCATGAGCAGCTGAAGACTCCGTCTGAGGTTGCCGGCCCCCACGAGGAACTTTCTTGATCTTGTGTGGCGCACGGAGCGAGCCCAGAGAGCAAATATCTACTGGGTAAACAGGCCATGTTGCAGAGAAAATATCAGACTGCCTTCCTCCTCGTGGCCGCTCCCCCGTGTGTCACTTTGTGAAAGCTGCTTGTTTTGTGGAAACAAACACATTTTGGCTCCTTTTTGGCTCAGTGTAGCCAGCGGAAAAGCCAAGTTGAATCCCATTCTATTTCATGAATCATCCCTCTGATCTGCCAGCCGAATTCTGGCTGAGGACACTTGTTTTAAGGAGAATGAGGTGCGGAGAGGAAAGGAAGTATGTTGATTCTCAGATCCCAGGCCATTTGTCGTGTCTTTAGAAACACAATGTTTTGACTGAAAAGCTGATCGCATCTGAGATGGGTGTCAGCAAGACAAGATAAATATTGAACTTTGTGGTGGAATTTAATAGAACCAGAGCTTGGAGGATGAGCCACTTCAAGGGCTGTTGCTATAAAACACTTCCCCCAAAGCTCCTTTAAACAACGGAGATATGAAATCAGTCTAGATATTTCCACTGCTTAGTAATGAAGAGGTGTGAAATATGTACTTCATAGGTGGATGATTTTAAACTAGATAGAAAATACTGTGGGTCACTTGGGCATCTCCTAGATGGGAAGAGGAGAAGCATAAAACATGCACCTTGAGCAGAATGTCACCAAAGCCAAGATACGTTTGGGGAACTTATATTCTGAAAATGTATGTCCTTCTCCACATAAGAAGCATATTTAATTGAAATAATATGTGTGACTCTTTAAAAGTTCAGTGTGGTTACTTCTAGCTTCGCAGAACTGGGATTTTATTAGAATGATAGGGAATTGGAGAATTTACTTCTCTGATGGACTGGCATAAATATAATGCCTTTCTTTAATTCACTGGCTGGGCTATCTGGTGAGATGTGACCATGTGGGTACCATGTTATGATGCCCACCTTCGTAGGTCCGGTGCAGAACATGGGCCTGGCACGTGGGGGGCTCTCAAAACGTATTTGTTGAATGAGTGAATGGATGCACAAACACAACCATGAATCTGGCACTAAGAAAGAGGATCTAGTTTGGGTAGGTCTGTTTGCTTTATGTTGTCTCCCCATGATCCTGAGAGATTTAGCCGTTGGAGTCCAAGGTCTAAGTCTGTCAAACTAGGAAACCTTATTGGAGGTATTAGTTTTCTAATGCCACATGACACATTATCACAAATGCAACAGCTTATAACAGCACAGTGTGTTAGCTGCCCATTCTCCAGTCACAGGTCTAGCACGGCTCACCTGGGTTCTCTGCTGCTGATCTCCCAAAGCTGAAATCGGGGTGGTGGCCCTGCAGAGCTCTCACCTGGAAGCTAGAGTCTTTGACCTGGCCTGGGTAGTTGTGGCAGAATCCAGTTACTTGTGGTCCCTGTTTCCTTGCTGGCTGTCACCTCCTACTTCCGTACAATATATCAGCTCTACTTCAGTGGGAGCTATACTTGGTTTCAGCTCAGAGTTCTGCGCTTATTTCCATCACCATGCCTTTGCTGATGGAGGGCCATCTACCTCTGTGTTGTTATTTACCCCCATGCACGACCCTACGCATGGCTCACCTCCCTTGGGAAGCCTGCTTGGATCCAGAGCCATGGTGGGTTCTTCCCCTTTTATGGGTGCTGCTTCTGATATACTTTGTCTTCAGATCACTTATTTAGACAATTTAAAGTTCTTTGTGTAATTTACTTCACAGATTATGTTACAAATGCATAAGGAGGGCTGGGCTATTAGTGTCATCCATTAGTAACCTGGAATCTTCCTCAGAGATCGCTTGTCTAAACCTATAATTTTAAGATACAGAAAGAGATACTAATGGGTTACAAGGCTCATCCACGTCTTATAGATAGAGCTCTCCTTTATGTCTTCTGTGGCTTTTAATAATGATTCAGTAATTATTTGAGAAAGAAAAAAGAAAAACAAAGGCAATATGGAAGAAGGAAGAAGGAAGAACGTTGATATTTTTTCTCCAGAAGATTTTCTACTTGTGTCTCCTATGCAAGGAACCATGTAAGTGCTAGTTTGTCAGTCCTGCATTGTTCTCCTGGAGTGATGTGCCTCAGATGTGTACTCCAAATTATCCCAGGGTTCAGACACTGGTGGGAACATACCACAGGGGTCTGAGGGCACTGTGCAGAGATGTCCCATATAAACAAGGCATTTTGAAGCTTTTTTACCCCCTAAATTAACGCAGAATGGGTATTCTCCATAAGTTCTCTCTCTTTAAACTAAAAATATGGAACAAACGTGAAGGTTTGTATTTTCCCTGACCATGTCATCAAGTAAACATGATGGGGATGGGGCCAAGTTTTCTTCCATGACCTCACTTTATCCCAGACAGAACCCCCGACACAAACAGATCTGCTGTGGGGGTCCTGACTCATGGTCTTTCAGTTAGAGGGCTTTATGTACAGAATTTTTCAGATCAGGTTTTTTTGAGCAGTAGGTTCAATATCTAAAAGAGATTGAAGACTACCCTGTAGGCCAATGTTTTGTGTGGGGGGTGTGTGTGTGTGTGTTTAATAAGCCAGAGTTTAGGGCAGATCAAAATCCTTTGATATAACTGGAGCAAGTATTTGGGGGGAAGAAGCTTGTAAAACACGTAACTTCTGGTTGACACAGCAGAGGTAACACACAAGCTCATCTGCTCCCTCCCAACACTCCACTGTAATGATATGATCACACACACACACACACACGCACACACACACACACATACACACACACGAATGCATGAAACAGGAGAGAAGAAGAAAGCAACAGAATTTCGGAAAGCAGTTGAGGAAGAGTAACTGGCTTAGCAAAGTGAAAAATGGAAGCTTAAACTCAAGCAGGGAGTTGGGAGAAGTTCTAAACAAGCTTATTCATATCCTGGAACCACAGAAAAACTCAGGACCTGGAGGCATCTCAAGATGACGGGGCTCAGAACAGAAGGATTAAATGGAATTCCGAAAGAGAAGTTAGATACTTCAGACCCTCTGCCCTGAATGCCCAGTTTAGTGACTGCCCTTCTGCCATCCTGACATTAGCAACCTACTGGGGGTAACTGTGGCCCAGAATGACTTTGGACTTGAGGACACTAGACACAGGACGATTAAGTGAGAGTCTATACACTGAGGGTTGAACCCACCATCTCTGAGCATTCTTTCCCACTCATTGTCCAGAATTTTATCAGAGTTATACCCTTCTCCCTGCCAAACAAGAGTTTGGTGGATTACATCTGGAAAATTCAGTCTAAAAGAAGTAACTGATAGATGGCAGTCTCTCCATGAGCATCCACTGAAATTACCCACGATGACATCTGTCCACTGACATGCATACCCATGTTCGTGGCTTCCAATGAACATTTTAGTGTCACACTCTTAAATATGAATGGGCACCCATGAATCACCATTTCATGAAAATCCTGAACACAGAAGACACAGTACAAACCAACAAAGGAACTTGGAGAAAACAGAGATAGTCCAGTGGAACATTCAGACAGCAAAAACAAATCTTGGAAATTAGAAATAAGAAAGCAGAAATAAAATTTAAACAACGTGCTTGAAAAACAACCTTAAGGAAGTATCTAAGGTCCAAAAAAGAATGGGATGGAAATAGAAAATATGGAAACAAGGTGAGAAAATTAGGGGATTAGTCTGGCAGGTAAAATACTGTATGTAAAACTTTCAGAAATAGAAAAGAGGGTAGAAAATCTTTCAAGAGATAATAAAAGGCAAAAACATCAGAATTGGAAGACATGAGTGTTTAGACGGGAAGAAGTTGCTAAGACGATGACCTATGTCTCCAGGTGGGGGAGGGAGGAGATGTATAAACACCTGGGCAACAAAATGGTTTTGAGGGCAATGATTCAGAAAAGCCTTCAAGGGGTGCCTTGGTGGCTTAGTCAGTTAAGCATCTGCCTTTGTTTTTTGTTGTTGTTGTTTTGTTTTGTTTTGTTTTTTAATTTTATTATGTTATGTTAGTCACCATACAATACATCACCAGGTTTTGATGCAGTGATCCACGATTCATTGTTTTCGTACAACCCCCAGTGCTCCATGCAGTACGTGCCCTCCTTAATACCCATCACCGGACTAACCTATCCCCCCACCCCCCTCCCCTCTAAAACCCTCAGTTTGTTTCTCAGAGTCCATAGTCTCTCATGGTTCATCTCTCCCTCCGATTTCCCCCCCTTCATTTTTCCCTTCCTTCTCCTAATGTCCTCCATACTATTCCTTATGTTCCACAAATAAGTGAAACCATATGATAATTCCTTTCTCTGCTTGACTTATTTCACTTAGCATAATCTCTTCCAGTCCCATCCATGTTGATGTAAAAGTTGGGTATTCATCCTTTCTGATGGCTGAGTAATATTCCATTGTATATATGGGCCACATCTTCTTTAGCCATTCATCTGTTGAAGGGCATCTCGGCTCTTTCCACAGCTTGGCTATTGCGGACATTGCTGCTATGAACATTGGGGTGCATATGGCCCTTCTTTTCACTACATCTGTGTCTTTGGGGTAAATACCCAGTAGTGCAATTGCTGGGTCATAGGGTAGCTCCATTTTTAATTTTTTGAGGCACCTCCACACTGTTTTCCAAAGTGGCTGTACCAACTTGCATTCCCACCAACAGTGTAAGAGGGTTCCCCTTTCTCCACATCCTCTCCAACATTTGTTGTTTCTTGCCTTGTCAATTTTTGCCATTCTAACTGGTGTAAGGTGGTATCTCAATGTGGTTTTGGTTTGAATTTCCCTGATGGCTAATGATGCTGAGCATTTTTTCATGCGTCTGTTAGCCATTTGTATGTCTTCTTCGGAGAAGTGTCTGTTCATGTCTTCTGCCCATTTTTTGACTTGATTATTTGTTTTTTGGGTGTTGAGTTTGAGAAGTTCTTTATAGATCTTGGATACCAAATCTTATCTGTAGTGTCATTTGCAAATATCTTCTCCCATTCTGTTAGTTGCCTCTTTGTTTTGTTGACTCTTTCCTTAAGCATCTGGCTTTGGCTCAGGTCATGATCCCAGGGTCCTGAGATTGAGCCCTGCTTTGGGCTCCCCGCTCAGCAGAGTCTGCTTCTCCCTCTGCCCCTCCCCCTGCTCCTTCTCTCTCTCAAATAAATAAATAAAATCTTTAAAAGAAAATTTTAAAAAATTCTGAAGGAAAATGACATATTTTATATACAGCTGAAATGTCTACCAAGTGTAAAAGTAGAAGGAAAAAAAAAACCACACTGTTCTAACAATTCAAGACCTTGAATGATTATCTCCCACATATAGGCTCTCAGAGAGCTCAGGTTTCCACTTTGGGTATATAGAATTTTGCAAATGAATTAGTGAGAATTACATAAGAAGCCAAATACGTTGAAACCCTGAGAAAATTATTAACTTTAGTGAAGCTAAAAGGTGTTTGAAGGAGGAGGTTGCCTTCATAATGACCTAAATGGTCAACTCTGAATAATATTTATACATTCATAATATTTATTTATCTGCCCCCAAACCATGATGTCTCTCTATGGGGAGAATAATGATAGTGGAGTGTGTGTGTACATGTGTGTATGTGTGTGTGTGCGCGCACACTTGGTAGACAGGGCATGCCGGCCCTTATGAGGACAGGGTCTTAGTATCCAGAGTAGAAAGCCAACATCTGAATCTCAAATATATCAGCATGTAGAAATACGTAGGGAAATACCACAATAAATTGCTAGAAGAGTACAAGTGTTAGCTTCTAGCAAACAGGAACTAGGACAGAAAATAGGATACAGCAAGGGATTTCACTTTATTAGAAATCTTATAGGTCCCCTTGGCTGGGTAATATAAAGATTTTGACAAAAAAAATTAAAGAGCAGAAATAGAAGGCCTCGGATTTTTAAAAAATTATTGTTAATGGCACACACCTGCTCACCCACACTGACACCACCTGCACGTTTGTGTGGCATCGACTACATCAGAGTTTGGCCTTCTGGTTCCGATCTAAGGCTGTGTCAGGCACGGAGGCACGTCTTAACTGCCTCACAAGGAGATGCTACAGGAAAGAGATTATATGGGAGTTTTGCTGATAGCAGTATTGATAGACCCAGGTGTGTGGGGTTTTCTGCGTGGACACTGGGTTTACTCTTTCTTCTTGGGGATTATCTTACCTCGACTGGACGGGAGATCCTTTCAGATTGCTTCTGGTTTTGAAATAAATTGGGATCCTGGCTATTTTCTTGGCCTGACTGATTCAGTGCCCGTTTTACTCTCTGTTTTACTTTTGTAAACCTCCCACGTTTACAGATTTTCTTATGACATCTCCGCTCTCCGGGCACAGTGCCTTCTGCTCATAAACCCCATTCTTTTGCTATTAGCTTATTTCTCTCTTCTTTTAGTTTGCTCTTTTATTTCCTTATTCTCCTTCCTTCTTGTCATTTCTTCCCTTATACCCCCTTCTACCTTTGCCTCTATTTTCATCAGTCCGCCTTCACCAGGAAGGAGTTTATAAAATTAATTAAAAAAATTTTTTTATTATGTTTTTAGTCACCATACAGTACATCATTAGTTTTTGATGTAGTGTATAAAATTAATTTTATAACCCCTTTTGATCATTAATTTATCATATTCCTAAATACCTTACTCCAACAGAAACTATTCTTGTAGGATGGGTTCCCAAATGCATTTTTATGATATTCAATGTAAAGAAACAATCCATGTTTTAGTGGTGACAGCAAAACACGTGTTTGCTTCCCCCCGCCCCCCCCGGTGTCTGTACATTTCATTTCTTCTCGTCTTCTATAGGAGCTGGGCTGGCTTCATGGTCACCGAACAGAATACAGCCCTAAATGTTCCAAGACAAGCACATTCTTTTTTACAGACATCATACAAGGTGACAAGTTGCCTATGATTTCCTTTCAATGAAGTACCTAGCAAGCCCCATGAAGAGTTCTTTAGATTTCAGTCAATATAAATAAAAAAGGAAAAAAAAAAAAGCTTTCTGGTAACGTTTTTGTTTTTTGGGGAGACCGATGAAAGCCGTGACATCATACGAAGAGCTCAAAGGTCTTGGGATTGAAACGAGCCACTGCGGTGCTTGGAGCCACGGCTGACATGGTGACGGGCAGGTGGGCTGCAGACAAAAGCCATGGAAAAGCAGCGTAACACGAACGGCCTCTCCTGTCCCTGACCTGGGGAGACAGGAGGGAAGCACGGTGTGTTCGCCAGGGGATCTTCCATGGACGGGGGGGTGAGGGGCGGATGTGGGAGGGTATGAAGACGTCAGACAGAACTCCAGCCCAGCGAGTGGCACATTCTCAGAGCCACCCGTGCCACCATTTGGAACTCAGGCCTGGAGACACAGTGGCCCGTTCTGGGGAAGTCAGGGAGGAGTAGCGAGTCAAGACCTGCCTTGGCTCTGGACCTGGGCAGAGAGGGTTGGCATCGGGAGTGGGGGGACGGCATTGGGCAGAGCGTCAGGACAGGGCATGTAGGCAGCTGTGGATATAAGAATGAGGCCTTTACTCGGAAGATAATTTGTAGGCAGCTGTCCTCCTGGTCAACTTGAGTCCTGGGGAGAATAACTTGCAGGCACCGAGGAGGGCAGAGGGCCTCCTACCTTCTAGATTTACAGAGTGGGCCAGTGAAGGTTCATCTTAGGGCCCCTTGGAGGCCAGGTTGGAGAGTGCAGGCACCCCCTCCCAGTGTGGGTCGGGGAAAGAGTTGGCTTCTAGCAGATGGGAGTGTGGAGCCTACCGAGGTAGCTCCTGCTAACTTAGGTTTGCCTGGGGACGGTGAGCAGGGCCAAGGCCGCACTGGGGTGAAAGGGTGTGGGGAGTGGGTGGGAAGGGGAAGTGGAAACATTGCCTACTTCAATTTCAGGGCCTCGGGGACAACAGAGAAAAGTGGTTGAAGCCAAGGTTGAAGATTTAAAGAAATAATTATCCCTGTTTTTATCACTGTCGTTGGAAGTGCCCTCACAGACTCAAAGTAATTCATAATGGCTGATCCTGATGCTTCCTGGCACAATCCCACCGGACTCTAGGTTGCGGTTTTCTGGCCAAGGTTCTGTAAACCATGCCAGGCGCATCCCAGAAACCTGGCCTTCCAGGCCAAGTTTACAAGAGGCAGACCTCTCGTCTCCCTTTCCCGGCTGTTCAGAGCAAACGTCTCAGAGCCTTTGCATCAGCCAACCTGATTCCAGGCAGAGAAAAGGTGTCCAAGATCTTAGAGACACACTCAGGGACACACAGATATTTCCAGATAGTTCCACACAGCCCCTCACCACCCCCCTCCCAAGAGAGTATGACTTTACTACCTATCTCCAAGTCAGATATCAGATTCCAGCTCTCTGGAACATGGCTCCAGGTCTAAATTCAGGAAACAAAGACCATGCACTAAAGTCATTATACTTTGTACCTAAGTTGTTCACACAGAGCCGTCGACTGTCACTCAGTAAATGCTTCACAAACTAGCTCTCTTACCCACAGAAGAATAGAGAATCCTTCTTAATGTAGACACAAACGATGGGGAATGCAAAGCAATATTTGAATTCATGTGTCATGACATGCTGTATAATATATATATATGTATGCAATTAAGAAAACTCTGAAGGTTTTCAGGATGCTTTATTTTTTGCGGGTAGAGAGAAAAGTAGATATTATCTTATGCTCATCCTTCTATCAAATACAGTTCGGTTTTTAAAAGTTTGTGTGCTCCATGCGTGAGCTTCTCCTGCCCGGAAAATTCCATCATGCGTGACGCTTTTTTTCCCAAGATGGCAAGTGAAGTGTTGCCAGATATATTCTGATTACTGGTTTTCCCTGGAAACTGCTTCTTATATTCCCACCTTGTCTAAGTCTTGGCCCTGCACACACATTTTCTCCATTTCATCTTTTTTTCTTGGTTAAAAGCAAAATCATCAATAACTTTAGATGAAAACTGTTTGCGGTAGCACACTGAGATAATCTGGCTTGAAGGCTCTGATTGATTTGGGTCTGGAGAGAAATGCAAAGTGCATCAATCGTGTCTCTTCTTTCTTCAGAGCAAGTGGCCAAGCACCTCCTTAGAGCCTCCAGGTTTTCTTCTGGCACCTGTTGTTTCGCACAATTTTATAAGCTGTCTTCTTCTAATAGTTGAAATTAGATTTCTGCCAAGTGTTCCCACAAGCAATCAAAGCAACACTGCGGCTCAGTCCCAAAGCCTGGGCCTCATCAGAACTGTGTCCAGTACTGAGAGGCGATATGGGCTGGTTATTACTTTTTCTCTAGTCTAACAGCTGCAGAGAATCTCCATAAAAGGCAAGCGCAGATGCCAAATGGTGGAACTCTAGAAATAGCCGCGTGCAATTTAAAAGTTTGATTGCAGATAATATGACCCTACTAAAACTTGGCTTTCTGATGGTGCCTCGACTTCCAGACTCTTGGGCTCTAGGATAAAAGGATTATTTGGTCTTTTTCTGCGGGTCAAGCTCTCACCAGGCGCAGGTCACACTTTTGTTGTAAGATCTGCCTGTCCTCATGGAAACATGTTCACCCTTCAAGCGTTATGGTTTCCGCTTAATCTTTATTTTATTATGTTCCCACATAGCACGATATGATATCATGAAATACAGGGAACTCAGCAAGCAATGCTCTGACAACAAAATTGACTCTGTGTGTATGTGTATAAAGGGCACCCAAGGGGTATGATAAGGGCACAAAAGGTAATTTAATGCCATGGAAAATGAGTTAAAATTCTGGGTGCTTCTCACTTACTCTTAAGGATTCATTCTGAGCTTCAAGATTTAAAGAAATTCTCCCATGTTTAGTGAAATAAATCCCAACTGTATTGATTCTGAGATCATCTTATTGTTGGAAGGGAGATCTAAAATGAGTTTATTCCTGGGCCAATCCTGGTTTAATGTGTGAAGTCAGCCATTAGTTTGTGGTGTCCCAGACATGTTGATCTGTGGGGGGGTCCCTTGCTGCCCGCAGGACTGGGTCCCTGCCTCCCTGTCTCTCAGGCAGGAATGTTCTCCTCCCTGCTTCCTTCTGCTCATTCCCTGTCAAACATAACAGTAGAAGGGAGGAGAAGGGGTCTGATAACAAAGAAATGTCAATGACTATCATTTAGAGACCTCCCTACGCTCACCCCAGGGTATTTCCCATTGCTTAGGGCTTGAAACTTTAACCGAGGAAGTAAAGATTTGGTGTGGAATTTTGGATAAAAACCAGGGGTTAGTTGAGTGATTTCTTTTAATAATCCAGATTGATTGTTGTTGACATCATTCATCATGTTTACTAACTTAATGTGGTTCCCGTGACTATGGTGGTTTACTTTGGACATGAGGGGCAGGCTTGTCTTTAGACATTGGAGTTTCATGACAAATTTTCTTTGCAAGCTCTATAGAATATCACTTCCTCTATAACCTAAATTGCAAATTTAGCCAATGTTACGAACTGAATGCTTGTGTTCCCCCTCACCTGCCACCAAACTAATGTGTTGAAACCCTAACCCTCAATATGATGGTATTGGAGGTGGGACCTTTGGGAGCCAATTAGGTTTAGATAAAGTCATGAGGATGGGGCCCTCCTCATGGGATTAGTGTTCTTTTTTTTTTTAAAACAATTTTTTTTATTATGTTATGTTAATCACCATACATTACATCATTAGTTCCCGATGTAGTGTTCCATGATTCATTGTTTGCGTATAACACCCAGTGCTCCATGCAATACGTGCCCTCCTTAATATCCATCACTGGGCTAACCGGGCTAACCCATCCCCCCACCTCCCTCTAAAACCCTCAGTTTGTTTCTCAGAATCCATAGTCTCTCATGGTTCATCTCCCCCTCCGATTTCCCCCTACTTCAGTTTTCCCTTCCTTCTCCTAATGTCCTCCATGTTATTCCTTATGTTCCACAAATAAGTGAAATCATATGATAATTGTCTTTCTCTGTTTGACTTATTTCACTTAGCATGATCTCTTCCAGTTCCACCTATGTTGATGCAAACGTTGGATGTTCATCCTTTCTGATGGCTGAGTAATATTCCATTGTATATAAGGGCCACATCTTCTTTATCCATTCGTCTGTTGAAGGACATCTCGACTCCTTCCACAGTTTGGCTGTTGTGGACATTGCTGCTATGAACGTTGGGGTGCATATGGCCCTTCTTTTCACTACATCTGTATCTTTGGGGTAAAGACCCAGTGTTCAATTGCTGGGTCATAGAGTAGCTCTATTTTTAACTTTTTGAGGAAACTCCACACTGTTTTCCAAAATGGCTGTACCAACTTGCATTTCCACCAACAGTGTAAGAGGGTTCCCCTTTCTCCACATCCTCTCCAACATTTGTTGTTTCTTGCCTTGTCAATTTTTGCCATTCTAACTGGCGTAAGGTGGTATCTCAATGTCGTTTTGATTTGAATTTCCCTGATGGGGATTAGTGTTCTTAGACGAAAAGGAAGAGAGACCAGGACTTATTCTCTCTGCCCTATGAGGACATGGGGAGGAGGCTCCTGTCTGCAAGCCAGGAATGGAACTGTCACCATGGAATTGAATCTTCTGGCATATTGATCTTCGACTTCCTAGGCTTCAGAGCTGTGAGAAGATAAATTTCTATTATTTAAGCCAGCCAGTCCATATTATTTTGTTATAGTAGCCCAAGCTGACTACCACAGCCAACATAGCTGGCCTGGCGAACTCAATTCTGAATAGATTTCCCCAACGGAACAAGAGCCTGTAGTCTGGTGAGCTGAGGAGCGTTGGCACATGATCAATCATGCTTGATGATGCTACTAAGATGAAACTATGTTTAGCAAAGGAGGTGATGCTCTTTATAAATAGGAATGACTGAAAAGAGTATTGTTAAAAGTCCTGGTAGAATACACGTAACATAAAATGTACCACCTTAAACACGTGTAAGTGAACAGTTGGGTGGAATGAGGTGCATTCATATTGTTTGCTATCATTGCCACCACCCATATCAGAACACGCTGCATCTTGTCAAACTGAAACTCAGCTTACCCATTAAATAAAAACTTCTCTTTCTCCTAGCCCAGCCCTGGGCAAATGTCATTCTTTCTGTCTATGAATCTGATTCTTCTAGGGACCTCACTGCAGCAGAATTATTTTTGTGACTGGCTTATTTTAGTTAAACATAATGTCCTCAAGGTTCTTCCACATTGTGCCTGTGTCAGAATTTTCTTCCTTTTTATTTTTTATTTTATTTTTTTTTAAAGATTTTATTTATTTGACAGAGAGAGAGAGCACAAGTAGGCAGAACAGCAGGGAGAGGGAGAGGAAGAAGCAAACTCTCCACTGAGCAGGGAGCCTGACGTGGGGCTCGATCCCAGGACCCTGGGATCATGACCTGAGCCGAAGGCAGATGCTTAACCGACTGAGCCACCCAGGCGCCCCAGAATTTTCTTCCTTTTTAAAGGCTGAATCATATTCCAACATCTGTATATACAGCATTTGGTTTATCCATTCATCTATCCGTGGAGAGTTGGGCTGTTTCCACCTTTTGGCTCTTGTGAATAATGCTGCTATGGACATGGGTACATATATATTTTTGAGTTTATATGCTTTAAATTAGTTTGGATATATATACAAAAGTGAAACTTCTGCATCACAGAATAATTCTATTCTTTATTTTTTTGAGCAGAAAAGAGCATTTTAGGGTGCCTTGGTGGCTCAGTCGTTAAGTGGCTGCCTTTGGCTCAGGTCACGATCCCAGAGTCCTGGGATCGAGTCCCACATCGGGCTCCCTGCTCAGCGGGAAGCCTGCTTCTCCCTCTCCCACTCCCCCTGCTTGTGTTCCTGCTCTCGCTGTCTCTGTCTCTGTCAAAGAAATAAATAAAATCTTTAAAAAAATTCTTTAAAAAAAAAAGAAAGAAAAGAGCATTTTAAATGTCCTTTTCAGATCACAGACAACAGCACTGCAGGTGCATTTGTCTGTCTGGTCTCGGGGCACAGCTCTGTGGCTGACAGCAAGCCTCCCACTTGCATGATGGCAGAAAGGTGAATAGGGGCTGGACATATTGACCATTCTAAAAAGGACCAAGAACCACAGAATAGTGGATAAATAAAATTAGGATGGTACTCGAACAGTTTGTTTGGTTGACCTGTCCTTCAGCAATTGTCCTTACTTAACAATATCATCCATTTTACACAAAGAAGTCACACAACTAGAAAATGAAGAAACAGAGCTCAAACGTGAATGTCTTGTTTCTGATAAAGTGTTTCTCTTTCATGATGCCATTTCTTTATTCTCAGAGTTATAGAATTGGAGGATATTGACTTAGAGACGAGCTAAATCAGTGGTTCTCCAACTTTTAAAAATGGAGACATCCTTTGTTCAAATACAAATTTACACAGAAATGCCAGGACATATTACATACAGAAGCAGGGCATCTTGACTCTTTATTTTCCTTTATTCAAACCTGGGGAGAGGTTTGCAGTTCTCTACGGAGCAGTTTGAAACTCCCAGCTCAATGTCTTCATTTTGGAATGAAGGAGACGAGGCTTGCGGGAGGGGGGGTGGGGGTGGGGTGGGGAGGGTAGGGGGGGTGGGAGTTGAGGTACTTTTCCACGACTGCTAAAATATGGTGGCCAAGCTTGATCTGGGACACACACTTCCAGGGGCTCGTTCCTTAGCACTCTCACCACGTAATGCTACCTAAGCTTCAGTCATCCTTGCTTTTATCTAAATCTTAAAGAAAGGAAAATGCCACTCACTGAGCTATGAATTGCTATTCATAAGGTTAAAAACTCTATTTTCTGGGGAATCTGGTTTCACACTGTTGCAAATCTCTGTAGTGAACAGAGGGGACATTACATTTTCTTAGACTTTAGAAGGAAGTGGGTTTTCGGAGTTAATAATGATACTGTTGTGTCTATTTAAAAGACAGACAGAGAAACAATGGAAACTACTTCCCCATCACCCTGTCACTAGAGCTACTGGCCCTGGGCCAACCCAAGTCCACCAACGCTCCCACATGAAATCAGCAAGAGGGCACCATGTTTGAATTTCTCAACATGCAACTGATTAGTCTCTCAGCTCCCATGTGTTCCTCTGGCACATGAGGATTCTGATGCCTTCATTTGAAGTTTCCACTTTAGGATCCTTCTCTGGATAGCTACTGAGGATGGAAGTTTAGTTTTTCTTTCTGTTAGTTTTGCCTATCTTGGTCTGTCCACTCAGAGTCATTCTTTCAGACAGAACTGATGACCCCAGTAGCATTCTGAAAGTTCTTGCAATCAAATTTTTCCGAAGACTCCAAGTCCCACAACATTAAGAAGTATTAAAATAATAGGTCTCTGTGACTTTTCCTTTGGGGGAAACCCAAGCATTCTCCTAAATAATAAAAATAAATATTGCCCCTGTAGTTAGGATTAGGGTTGGGACAGTTTTCTGCCTGTAGGGATGCGTAGATGGGGAGAAATGAGCCCTGTCTGCTACAGTACACTGCTTCTAGCTCTCTCTCCCCCACAAGGTTTCCTCCCACAGGGGCAGCAATCCAAGCAATGAATAGGTTCTCAGAGTTAATGGTTGCACCCATCCATTTGGGACATTATCTATAGGTTAGAGCTTAAGGCAGAACATTACGGTGAGGAAGTGTTCTTTCTTTCTCTACGGGCTTTTATTTCATTTTTTAAGTGGGTAAAAGGCTTGCAGTCCTGCATGACTCTTTGGGACTTGCTTCTTCCTTTTCTCTTCTTCATTCTCTTGTGGGTAGGTGGGACACTGAGGAGGAGACCAAGGGCGAGGTCTCAGTGAAGAAGACAACCATCCTACTTCCTAGTTCCTTGAACCTAATTCCTAGAAGCTAAAACACCAGCTGCTTTCTTTGAGGATGCTTAATGAGTTCCCTATAGCCCCTGGGGGGTGTGAACAAAATCAGTGGTAATGTCTTTCAGGATGCAAAATACTGCAGATGTGGTAAGGCTGGAAAGCTCAGAGTCTTTCTTTGCTGGTTCTTATCCCCATGGCTTATAGCATTCCTTTTACTCAACAAAGTAGGGGAAGCAAAACAAAACAGCTCGAAACAGTTTAACAAATAATTAACAAGTGCCTCATCTGAACTTGGCATTGTGTGAGCTGCGAGGGGTACAGTGGTAAACGATACACACTCAGACCTTGCCTTCCTAGATCTTATGTCTATCAGGGAAGCAGAATTTGAAAAAGTAATTTCATGGGACATAAGGGACAATTTATAAAGGGAGAAAGATTATGAAAAGTGGGTGATCCTTGGCTTTTGTGGGCCACAAATGATAATCGGAAATACTTTCTAAAATCTAAAGTACAAAAACATCAAAAGCTTCTTACAAGAATTCAGATGATGAGGAATCCAGGTGGGAACCAGGGCTGATCATTGGTTATAATCTTCCTAAATTAAACACGATGTAAGAACACGTGTCGGGATCAAGAAAAAAGTCACTGTGGCGATGCATGATGCAAAAGGATATGCCTAAAAGAAACCTTGCTGCTCTCTTGAAAGAGAAATGCTTAATACCACAGGTGCTTTGAGAGTTCTCCTTGAAAAGCACACATACTTGGAAATTAAAAGTGCTTTAGGAATTCCGATTCTTCAAATGGGCAATGTTCTTCAATGCTGTTATTCTATCAAAATCCAGACAATGATGAAGTGATTCCGTCTTTTTTTTAAAAAAAACAACGACAACAACAACATGCATTATAGATCTTGACAATCAGAAAAGATCTTGCGGATGATCTCTTTTTAATTCTCTTGATGTGTCTGACTTTGTTATGCTCCCTCCCTCCCCCCATTTGTTTGACATTAAGATTCCTAAGATGCATATCCATTGTAGCTAACATGAAAATCGTCTTCTATGTGCCAGGTACTGGGCTAAGCCATGTATATGCCTTATCTTAGCTGATGCACGCCAAACCTCTTTTCTTATCTCTTTGGTAGATAAAGTATCAGATGCAAACGGTTTCATAATTTGCAGGGAAGTGATGGAATGGGTGTATGTCTGATTCCAGAGCCTGTATCATACGATCTGTCCTCTCCCATCTAATTAATTTAATCTTAGTCATTCTATTAAGCAATTTCAACATGCCTGATAGAAGTTTAAGGTGGGGCGGGGTGGGGGTGGGGAACGTAAGAATCAAAGGCTTCAAAGCACAAATGAATTTTAAAAAGTTGGGGATAAGTCCCAACATTCAGGAAGATGGGTGAAATATGGTGATCTCACCCAGCATCAACCCACATTGTCCCATGAGGACTGAGTCTCCAGACCTAGCTCTTAGCTATAAAAGTGTCATTTTTTTTTTCCTGGCTGATGAAAAGCTGAGAAAGGGAAAGGAAGCTCTGAGCAAAAGTGCTTGGAAGAGGAAATAAAAGGTGGTAGGGTGACAGAGACTCAGCAAAGTCTTGGTAATTTGTGTGAAGGGGACCTCTAGATAGAGCCTTCCTTTTGTTAGCTCTGTTGAAGTATAATTGATAAAATTATAATATATAATGAAATTACAATAGACCTAAAGCGTACAATATGATGATTTGACATATGCATACTTTATGAAAGGATTCTCACCATCAAGTTAATTAACACATCCATCACATCACATATTTACTTTTGTGTGTGTGCGTGAGAACACTCAAGCTCTACTCTCGGCACATTTCAATTATACAATACAGTGTCATCAGTTATAACTACCATGTTATACATCAATCAGATCCCCAGACTTTATTCTATTTATAACAGACAGTTTGTACCCCTTTACCAACATCTCCCCATTTCTCCCAACCCCCAGCCCCTGGCAGCCACTTTGCTATTCCTTGTTTCTATGAGTTTGACTTTATTTTATTTTATTTTTTTAAGATTCCACATACAGGCGATACCACGCAGTATTTGTCTTTCTCTGTCTGGCTTAGTTCATTTAGCATAATGCCTTTCAGTTTCATCCATATTATCACAAATGACAGGATTTCCTTCTTTTTAAAGGCTGAATGATATTCCATTTTGTGCATATCTATATATTTATATCTATCTATCTATCTATCATCTATCTATCATCTATCTATCTACCTACCTACCTATCTCTATCACATTGTCGTTATCTATTAATCTGTGAGTGGACACCTAAGTTGTTTCCATACCCTGGATATTGTGAATAAAGCAGAAATCAACATGGCAGTACAGACAGCTCTTTGATATAATGATTTTGCTTCCTTTGGACATATACCCAAAAGTGGGATTGCTGGAATCGTATGGTAATTCTATTTTTAATTTCTTGAGGAACCTCCATACTGTTTTCTTCAGTGGCTACACAAGTTTACTTTTATGCCAACAGTGTACAAAGCTTCCCTTGTCTCCATGTCCTCTCTAGCTTTTGCTGTCCCTTACCTTTTTGATAATAGATAATAGACATTCTAACAGATGTGAGGTGATACCTCATTGTGGTTTTGATTTCCATTTCCCTGATGATCAGTGATGTTGAGCCATCTGTATGTCTTCTTTGGAAAATGTCTGTTTAAGTCCTTTGTCCATTTTCTGATTGGGTTTGTGTGTGTGTGTGTGTGTGTGTGTGTGTGTTTTGTTCGTCTGTTTGTTTTTTGCTATTGAGCTGTAGGAGTTCCTTATAGATTTTGGATATTAACCACTTCTTGGATACATGGATTACATTTTTTTCTTCCATTCCATACGCTGTCTTGTTGTTTTGTTGATGGTTTCCTTTGCTGTGTAGCTTTTTAGTTTGATGTAGATACACATCTATTATTTATTTCTGCTTTTATTACCTGTGATTTTAGTGTAATATCCAAAAAAATCATTGCCAAGACCAGTGTCAAGGAGTTTTTTTCTTGTTTTGTTCTAGGAGTTTTATGATGTCAGGTTTTGTGTTCAAGTCTTTATTCCATTTTGAGTTGAATTGTGTGTGTGGTTAAGAGACAGTGGTCCAGTTTCAGTCTTTTACATGTGGATATCCAATTATCCCACCACCACTTATTGAAGAGACTGTCCTTTCCCCATTGTATATTCTGGGCTTCTTTGTCAAAATTAATTGACCATATATGCATGGGTTTATTTCTGAGCCCTCTATTCTGTTCTGTTGAACTATTTGTCTGTTTTTATGCCAATACCATACTATTTAATTACTATAGCTTTGTAATATAATTAAAATCAGGAAGTGTGATGCCTGCAGTTTTACTCTTCTCACTCAAGATTCCTTTGGCTAAAACTGTGGAAAGAGCCAAGATGTCCATCGACAGATGAATGGATAAAGAAGATGTGGTATATATATACAATGGAATATTATGCAGCCATCAAAAGGAATGAGATCTTGCCATTTGCAACGACGTGGATGGAACTGGAGGGTATTATGTTGAGCGAAATAAGTCAAACAGAGAAAGACATGTATCATACGACCTCACTGATATGAGGAATTCTTAATCGCAGGAAACAAACTGAGGGTTGCTGGAGTGGGGGGTGGGGTGGGAGGGAGGGGGTGACTGGGTAATAGACACTGAGGAAGGTATGTGCTCTGGTAAGCGCTGTGAATTGTGCAAGACTGTTGAATCTCAGATCTGTACCTCTGAAACAAATAATGCAATATATGTTAAGAAAAAAAAAAGAAGAAGAAGAAGAAGGTAGCAGGAGGGGAAGAATGAAGGGGGGGAAATCGGAGGAGGAGACGAACCATGAGAGACGATGGACTCTGAAAAACAAACTGAGGGTTCTAGAGGGGAGGGGGGTGGGACGATGGGTTAGCCTGGTGATGGGTATTGAGGAGGGCACATTCTGCATGGAGCACTGGGTGTTATGCACAAACAATGAACCATGGAACACTACATCTAAAACTAATGATATAATGTATAGGGATTAACATAAGAATAAAAAAATTAAAAAAAAAGATTCCTTTGGCTATTCAAGGTATTTTGTGATTCCTTACAAATGTTTGGGTTGTTTAATCTACATCTGCAAACAACACTTTAGGAATTTTGATAGAAATTGCTTGAATCTGTAGACTGCTTTGGATAGTATGGACATTTTAACAATGTGCATCGTTTTTTCTTTCTTTTTTTTTTTTTTGTCTGATCAGTTTTTGGTTCAATATCCCTCTTTGTTAGTGGTCTGTTCAGACTTTCTATTTCTTCATAATTTAGTCTTGGTAGATTGTATGTTTCCAGGAACTTATCCACTCCTTCTAGATTGTCTAGTTTATTGGCATGGCCTATACTTGTTCATAGCTGTTTCTTAGTATTTCTGTGTTATCAGTTGTTAACTTTCCTTTTTTATTTTATTTATTAAAGTCTTCTCTCTTTTTTCTTAATTTAGCTGAAGGTTTGTCAGTTTTGTTTATCTCTTCAGTAAGAAAATGTTTAGTTTCATTGATCTTTTCCATTGTTTTTCTTGTCTCTGTGTCATTTATTTCTACTCTGATCTTTGTTATTTCCTTCCTTCTACTAACTTTGGGCTTAATTTATTTGTCTTTTTCTAGTTCCTTGAGGTGTCAAGCTAGGTTGTTATTTGAGATCTTTCTCTTTTCTTAAGGTAGGTGTTCATCACTATAAACTTCCCTCTTAGAACTGGTTTTACAGCATCTCATAAGTTTTGACATGTTGTGTTTCTATTTTTATTTGTTTCAAGACATTTTTAAATTTCCCTTTTGATTTACTCTTTGATCCATTGGTTGTTCAGGAGTGTGTTTTTTAATCTCCACATATTTTAGATGGATCACTTTTTATAGGAACACTTAGGAGAAATTAGGAACAAGCTTAACAAAACAGTAATAACATTACCAGATTGCCTTTGTTAAGAAGTTTTAATGATGGAAAATTGTTTCATCTATCAATCTTATTTTAACCAAAGGAAGAGGTAGAGTAGGCTCTGTTCATCTCATTTTATAATTGGAGAGGAGTCCCGCTAGAAGTCAACAAAGGTGCTATTATGTGTAGAGCCGTGTCTCTTTCCTCCTCCCCACAAATTCAGATATTGAAATCCTAATCCCTTGTACCTCAGATGTGACCATATTTGGAGATAGTGTCTTTACAGAGGTAATTAAGTTAAAATGATGTCATTAAGGTGGACCCTAATCCAATATGACTGATGTCCTTATAAGATGATTCCTCTGGACACAGATGTGAACAAAAGGAAGACAATGTGAAGACACAAGGAGAAGTTGGCCATCTACAAGCCGAAGAGAGGCTTGAAACAGACCCTTCCCTCATAGCCCTTGGAAAGAACAAAACCTGAAAACACCTTGATCTCCAACTTCTAGACTTTAAAGCTGTGAGAAGGTAAATTTCTATTGTTTAAACACCCAGTTTGTGGTACTTTGTTATGACAGCCCAGCAAGCTGAAATGGGATACCTCATACACTTTGTCCCTCAAATCCCTGTTTGTGATTGTTTCTCTACATCTAAACTGTCCAATATGGTAACCGTTAGCTACTCTAAATAAATTAAATAAGTAAAATTAAAATATAGTTGCACTAGTCATAGTTCCTATACTTGCCAGTGACTACTATATTGGACAACACAGAATATTACTCAACAGAAAGTTGCACTCAACAGTGCTGACTGAGACTAACCCCAATTTAATCTCACAGTATACCACAAAGAGGGAGAAGATACAGACTCTAGGACTAAATTGAATATTGAGTAAATTTTTAAGACTTCAACTGGGAGAATTGTGTACCAGGTTTGCTTTAGCCTCACCATGAGTAGTTGCAAAAAGAGGTGGTGTGTGTATGTAAGAGGGCCATCCCTTTATGAAATCACATTTCACCTTGAACCAAATTTCTAAGCCTCCACGTCTTCTAGCTCTTGTTTCTGATTCCCCACCTTCAATATTCCGATTTAAGTCTTCGTGTGATTCATTGTTTTAGGTGTGCCAATTCCTGCAATATATTGCAAAAATTTCAACCTCCCTTAAGAATGCGACTAAATCCGGGCGCCTGGGTGGCTCAGTTGGTTAAGCGACTGCCTTCGGCTCAGGTCATGATCCTGGAGTCCCGGGATCGAGTCCCGCATCGGGCTCCCTGCTCAGCAGGGAGTCTGCTTCTCCCTCTCCTGCTCCCCGCTCTTGTGCTCTTTCTCTCTCTCAAATAAATAAATAAATAAAATCTTTAAAAAAAAAAAAAAGAATGCGACTAAATCCTATGTTCTAATGGTGAGAGAACAACAGAACCTCTGTTTTAAATGAACAGTGAAAAGCTGGATATGAAAAGGGTCAGAGATTTCCCAAGCAGCCGTTTCCTGGACAATGCATGTATGTTCATGCTCTCACATGAATTATGGGTCAGTAAGGAAGAAATACTAAGCAAATGAGAACAAAATGTGAAGAGGAGTGGGCAGCGGGGAAAGGGAGAATTCCAGGTGGGAATTGCACTGGTGGATTAATTATCTCAGAAAACACATAACATTTGAGTGAATTCCTGAAGTCTTAAGGAAGAGAACACCTCTCTGAGTTCCCAGAAAGAAATTTGAGTCAAGCCGAGGCTAAGATGTGAACAGGACCCATCCACTTCTAAAGATCTACAATAAATTAAACAATTCAAGAGGAAAAAAAGAGACACATGGGAAGTTAACATGAAGGAGTAGTTATGGCTTCTCCCTGATTTATTACAAGGCAGGCTTGTCCTCTTAAATAGAATTTTGCGGCTGAAGGTTAGTGTAATAAGCAGGTCAGGCATGGCTCCCGTGGAGGTGAGAGTGTACGGGGGGATTGAGAACGGAAAGGTTGCCCCTCACTCATAGAGAATAAGCCTGGCCTCACCTGGGTGCATGTGACCTGGGAAATCCCGATAGTTAAGACTAATGATGGAGGCTACTGATCCTGCAACAGTGGAGTGCTGGGAAAGTTTAGCAACCAGTTCTCAGAGGCAGAGGGAGGATAAGCCCCGATTTGCAGTTTCCATCATATAAATATTCCATCGTATAAATATTCTCGCCATAGCTGACTTCAAGGTGCCAACATGGAATCACTGAAGATCAGGTTGGGAAGTATGTTCTGACACCAATTGGGGGTCCTAAGATTCCATTCAATTCTAACACTGATGACCCAGAGTTAGCACAGACCCCGAAGATTAAGGGCAAATCCCTTCACAAGGCTGTTCCGACTTCAGACACCAGCCACCAGTTTCGGGCATCCACCAGCCACCCGCCCTTCTGCCTAGCTGAATACAAACGTTAGGCTTCCCCCAGTCGCCTCAGGTTTGATAATTTGTTAGAACTGTACACTGAAGTCAGGAGACCACTGAGGAAATGATTACCATTCATTATAAAGGATATACTTGAATAGTCAAATGGCCAGGTACATAGGGCAAGGTCTAGTACGGTCTCAAGTGTGGGAGTTTCTTTTCCTGTAAAGGTGCCACCTCCCTGTACCTCAATATGGTCCCCAGTCAGGAAGCTCCCCTGAGCCTCGGGGTCCAGATTTTTAGATGGAGATTCGTTATATAGGCATGACTGATTAAACCATTGGCCACATGACTGAGCTCAGTTTCCAGTTCCTCTCCTCCCCCAGAGGTCAGAGGAGTGGCTGAAATTTCCAACCCTCTATTGACACGCTTGTTCTTTCTAGTGTGGCCAGACCTTCCCTTGAAGCGAAAAAAGGACTTACTGTGAGTCATCTCGTTAGTACAAACTCAGGTATGTCGTCAAGGGGCTTGTTATGAGTAACAGGAGATACTCGTATTACTCAAAAAATTCCAAGGGTTTTTGGAGCTCAGTGCCAGGACCTGGGGACAAATGCCAGCTATATTCCTTCTTCTATCACAGAAAGAGATGCACATGATACACTCTCATGAGCTGGTGGGAGTTGGCTCCAGCACACCACTGTCGCTTGGCTCTGGATTCTTAAAAAATACTGCTATCTGGGTCTCAGCCTCAGAGGTTCTGCTTTAATTAGTGTGGGGACCAACCTGGCACTGAAGTTGTAGAAGCTCCCAGGATATTCTAATTTGCAGCAAGGCGTGATTCCCACAGACTGAGGGCTGTCTCCTCCTCTATAGCCTCCCTCAACAGTCTGCAGGATAGAAACCCAAAGGGGGAGGAAGTGGGATTAACCCCTTTTTGGTCTTCTGAGAGAGAAGGCAGAGTGACAAGGGCTGCCTCGGCACGATTTGGGGCCAGCCATCCTGTTCCTGTCTGGGATCTACGAAGCCTGGCATTGCTTGGTGCCCCCAAGCACCCTTCCAGGGCATGGGCACCCTGGTGCGAAGCTCGAACTCTCTTCTACATCATCATCATCATCACCACCATCATCATCATAATCATCACCATGATAAGGCTGAGCATGTTCCAACCTGCTGCAGACAAACCTGAACAGGTCCTAAGGGTGAAATGGAACCCTAACCCAAAGCCTTCATGCAGATGCTACTTTGGCAAGCTTTCTGAGTTAGTCATTTTGCTCTCAGGGCATATAACTAAATGATTATCATTAACTACTTGACACTTTATAGTCTGCATCATTCTTTAAGTTAGGTATTTCCTTGAGTTCCTTCTTCCCGTTCCTTCAGTTCTTTGTCTATGTGTCACCTTATCAGCCAGGCCTCTCCTGACCCCATTTTCCCCAAATCATTGGTTATCATGTGAAATATTTCACACATGCTTCCTTATTTACTGCCTGCCTCTCTGTGCCGGGAGGAGAGCCTGGGGAGAACCAGATCAGGGCTTCCTGGGAGGAGGGAAGGATCTGACTGAGATGAGACTTCAGGGTCCAAGTTTGTCATTTTAAGGCAAGGAGCCATCTCCAGGGAGCTGACAGCCCTTGCAAGCGTGTGCTAGGTTCAACCAGAGTCTAGTCCCAGAGGGCAGCCTATGGTTAGCAGGGTGTGGTATTGAGGGGAGAATTCCTCAGGCCCCATTTGTGCTCCCTTATAATCATCCTCCGGGACGAGAGAGCAGGGCATGTGGAATTGCTTCACAGACGCAACTGGAAGTTCTAAACTCTTCATCCTGATTAGGAGCTCCAAAAACTAGAACCATTTATAGATAAAGCTTACGTGTTTCTCTGAGATGGTGATCAATCCTTCCCCAAATCACTATCCAGAGGTGATTCTGAAGATTCCACTACTGATCTGTGATGACTTTTCATGCATACATTCACTTGTGAAGGCCTGTGTGTGTCCAGACACAACTTGTGAGGACCCACGGGGAGCTTGCCCTCCGCCAGGCACTGGTGAGCTGGGCATTAGACAAGTAAATACTGAAATAGTTTGATTAAATTTTAATGATCTCACAAAAGCAGAGTTTGGGGTTTTGTAGGATTATAATTTTTTTTTAAGATTTTATTTATTTACTTGACAGAGACAGAGATAGTGAGAGCAGGAACACAAGCAGGGGGAGTGGGAGAGGGAGAAGCAGGCTTCCCGCCGAGCAGGGAGCCCGACGTGGGACTCGATCCCAGGACCCTGGGATCATGACCTGAGCCGAAGGCAGACGCTTAACGACTGAGCCACCCAGGCACCCTTGTAGGATTATAATTTAAGGCACATCATCTAACCTTGGGGTTGGAGACATTTTGTTGAAAAAGTGATGTCATAAGCTGAAATTTGAAAGATGAATAGAAGTTGCATTGTACGGTTTTTCTTTCTTTCTTTTTTTTTTTTAAGATTTTATTTATTTGAGAGGGAGAGAGAATGAGAGACAGAGAGCATGAGAGGGAGGAGGGTCAGAGGGAGAAGCAGACTCTCCACTGAGCAGGGAGCCCGATGCGGGACTCGATCCCGGGACTCCAGGATCATGACCTGAGCCGAAGGCAGTCGCTTAACCGACTGAGCCATCCAGGCGCCCTACGGTTTTTCAAAAAATTATTAAGCTTGATTCTCTAGCTGATGGGCATGTTGTGCATCGAAGGTTTAGAATCGCAGCTGCAGAAGGCACAATAGCCTATTTTCTTGTGTGTGTTTTGTTTTTTTGTCTTGCTAAACCAGAAGGGAAGAATTGGTTGGAATAATATTTACCTGCTGACGGATCTGTACAGAGACTTGCTATCTAACCCCAAAATAGGAGATTTCTGTGTTTTTACTTGCAGGTGATATTACAAGTGTTACTGGCAATATTGTTCTCTTTTTCATTATTATCTGCATTCATTAATTGATATTTCAAGGCCTGTTTGTTTGTTGATAAAGGCTTAGGATACAGTATGATTCTCCCATGTTTAGGTCTTAGGAAAAACACAGCTCTTCAGAAAAAGCAATGTGCAACATGACAAAGGATGAGACGTTCTCCCTCGCTAACCTCAGGCACGGGCTAAGCGTGATGGAGGGGATGAATGACCCTGTGGAAGCTCCGTGAGTCAATGGAGTTTCACACGATGAAGAATGATTTGATCTGAAAGCCGCAGGGATGGGGCTGGGACAAGCTTGCTTCATAGACCTAGCTGAGGAAGCCGGAGGAGAGACATATAACTAAATGATTATCATTAACTACTTGACACTTTATAGTCTGCATCATTCTTTAAGTTAGGTATTTCCTTCCACTGAAGGCAAAAGCACGAAAGCATTGAGGATGCTTTGGCTGCACTGGCCAGTGCCACTTGGGCTATTATAAATCTGTTTTAATGTTGTCCACGATTTTGCTTCGGGAAAAAAAGAAAAGAAAAAAGAAAGGAAGGAAAAGGAAAGGGGAAAACCATTCATGTTGCCAGTCTGTGAGCACTCAGAGGCACGGATGAACCAACATCCAGATCAGCTGCTTAATCTAAAGAAGGATGACCCATGAGAAGTGAGATTTCACACTGGCAGTTTCCCCCTTGATACTACTGCTGTGGTCAGAGTGGAGGAGCACCAAGGAAGAAGGTGGCGAGCACTTCACAGGTGAAACTGAAGGGAGTGAGTCCGTGCAAGGGGCTCGGGCGTCATGGAGCTGTCTTCTGTCAAGGGCTCACAACGGGGGAAGCCATTCCAGTAGCTGACGGCAGGCCAGACAACTGTCTGCTGAATGAGAGCGGAGAGAAACACTGGGCCCCCCCGGGCAGGCATCTGTAGAATCCCAACCAGGACAATACACGAAATGCCATCATCCTAGGGCTAGGAGCTCCTGAGGCTATCTGACCACGTTCCCACTTCACAGGCGAAACGACAACTAGCCCTCTATTATTTCAGACCAGTGGCTTATCCCATACTTGCATCTTGCCGTATCAAACTTGCCTGACCGTTCAGCCAGAGGTTAACAATTCAGTTTTGATACAAAAACAGTGGGGGGGAAGAGGTAGTAATAGTTAACATTTGTATGGCACTTACCATGTGCCAGGCATGGTTCTAAGGGCCTTAGGTTAATTCACTTCCCACCACCTTCTAATATTAAGAGGGAAAGACCGTTATGCCCTCTGCTTTACAGTTGACAAGATTGACACAAGAAGAGGCTACGTCATCTCCTCAAGGTCACCTGGCCCGGTGGGTATGAATGTGGGCTATCTGGCGCCAGAGTCCATCTGCTAGCCACAATACTATACTACCTCTTTTCAATACAGTAGAAACCTGTTCTACCATATTGGTAATATTTTCATGAGAATATGAATGGACAGGTCTGTGCAACAGTGAATCAATTGAAAGAATTAGAGCTTACTGGAAACTTTCACCCATTAAGATAACAGTGAGAATAGATAGAGATTCATGTAGGTGTATATGCCTTGCATGTCTGTATAGAATGGGGTTGATAACTCAAAACCGATCTAAATTCTAAACATTCTAGAATATTCTAACTCTGGTACATTATGTGTCATCTACCAGATGAGGAAAAAAAAATCAAAACCTTTAGGAGGACAAATTCTGTTATGATCTTATTCCTGTACTTCGATTTGGCCTCACTTCTATCAACAACTCTCCCCTTTACCCTACAGGGTAGCCCTACTGAAAGGGAGTTCTGTGAAGGCACAACGATGCTTCTTGATGGGAGCATGCTTCTCGAGCTTGTTCCTCGATGCCTTCCTGTAGGCCCCCCTTCCCCTTCTCTCACTTACCTGACTAACTCATCTTTGCCTTCCAGAACTCAGACAGAAGCTCTCTCCTCTGGGAATCCTCCCAGCCTTCTCCTGTCAAAGCTGAGGTACAGGTCTGTCCTGGATAGTATCTCTTGTCATCTTCAGCTACTCTCTTGCAGAGAACTTCTCATGTGTTTTGCAGCTGGGGGTTTGTTAGTCACACTAGTAGATTGGTAGCCCTTAATGGGAGCTGCAGGGAAAGGACCTCGTATATGGCAGGTGTTCAATAATTATTTGCTGAGTAAATGTGCCGGTTTATGTAGAGAATATAAAATTAATGTGCTCTGTACTCAGAAGCTACCTGACAATGTTACCTTGGGTGACAAGATTACCACTAAGTATTTCTGTTTTCCTTTTCCTTTCCATTTCTTTCCTCTTCCTCCATCCTTCCTTCTTTTCTCCCTCCCTCTCTCCTTCCACACTCCTTCCATCCTTTCTCTCTTTCTATTTTTTGTTACATCTGGTTGCTTTTTTGCAATGAATATTTTGCAATGAGTATTTATTACTTTTATAACCAAATAAAGCAACTAAAGTGCTCCCATTTTAGAGAGAAAACAAGAAGCACTTGAAAAAGAAACAGATGAACCCAGTCATATCCTAAAACTGAGCCACTAATATTTACATGGTTCTCTTCTGATTGTTGAGGTTTCTTTCTTTTTTTTTTTTTTTTTTTAAAGATTTTATTTATTTGACAGAGAGAGGGAACACAAGCAGGGGGAGTGGGAGAGGGAGAAGCAGGCTTCCCGCTGAGTAGGGAGCCCGATGCAGGACTTGATCCCAGGACCCTGGGATCATGACCTGCGCCGAAGGCAGATGCTTAATGACTGAGCCACCCAGGTGCCCCATGTTGAGGTTTCTGATTAGGACTGCTGAGTTAATTTGGCAGAGACAGAGAGGTGGATCCTCAAACATGTACTTCAGTTTTCAATTCATTTGATGTTTTGCCTGGAATTCTGGGTCCACCTGTAGTTTGAGTGATGACCTTCATTCCTTTCTTTGACCCTCCATGTTTGACTGGTTGGGCTAGAACTCCCCAGGTACAGAAGTAGACACTCCTCTTTCAAGACTGTTGTTCCAGGGGCACCTGGGTGGCTCAGTCATTAAGTGTCTGCCTTTGGCTCAGGTCATGATCCCAGGGTCCTGGGATCGAGCCCTGCATCGGGCTCCCTGTTCCGCAGAGAGCCTGCTTCTCCCTCTCCCACTCCCCCTGCTTGTGTTCCCTCTCTTGCTGTGTCTTTCTCTTTCAAAGAAATAAATAAAATCTTAAAAAAAAAAAAAAAAGAAGACGGTGGTTCCATACATTTCTTTCACACAATATTAAGTGAGATGCAGTAACCACCCCAATTACTGTCCAGTTTTTCTTCATTATGCTTGGGAACTATGTGGTGAGAGAATGGATTTCTCTTTTGTGAAAGGAGCACACAGCCACAGTTGTTTCTCTGAGAGAGCATGGTATTTCATGGGTAACTAGCTAAGTGGGCCAACCCATCTCTGACTCTGTTGTAGGGCTCTGCCACCAACAAGGCCAAGGGGGCCCTCACCAAGAGACTAGGACATGTCTCTTCTTTGGGAACCAACAGGTAGGAACAGCAACTATCAGCTACAGTCAGAAACTCTACTGAGGAAAAGAACAAGAAACGAGACTAATATTTTGAGTGCTTCCTACATGTTCAGCGCCGATAGGCAATTTCTCCCACCTTAGGTAATGTATCCTTTTGGCTTTTCCTGAGGTAGAATTGTCTTAATTTTTTACCTGTGAGGAAACTCAAATACAAGGGAGTTCAGAAATGAATCTGCACAAAGTCATATAGCTAGCCAGTGAGAAGGTGAGTTTGAAGCAAAGTAAGCACCCTCTGGAAACTCTGATGGACCACATTATAAAAGCCAACCACCCCCCCAGACAGGGGAGCCCCTGACCTAATACTAACACAGTAAACGACTGGTTGTGGGGTGTCGAGATGCTTCCTTTTAACTTTGATTCTTTTATACGTGAGGTATAAAAGAGAAAAAAAACTATCAGGAAAAAAGAATCCAGCTCCTCTGGTTGCCACAGAGATAAACTACTTATCTACCACCACAAAACCTTTCATGGGGGAACAGCCATAATTGAGATTTCTAACTTCCAAGAATTGTATTCTTGGAGGATTGACTTCTACTTGTTCACAATCTGTTTTTGAAAAAAAAAAAATGTAGGTGGCATAGATACTGTACTCATTTCCTGGTGTAGAAAATCTGAGTAGCAGAAACTATTTAAATCTTAGAGCTTTGTTTCAGCATCCTGAATGGAGGCAAATTTCCGTTTCCTGGGAGGTGTGTACATTGTGTGTGTGTGAGAGAGAGAGAGAGAGAGAGAGGCCGAGACAGAGGGTTCTCTAGAAGCTATTTGAAATGCCAGTCTATAGATTAAACAAAACATAGGACTAAAGAGGAAAAATCAGTTTGTCTCGAAAAGCATTCTTTAAATAAGAAAGAATTCAAATAGAAGAAAAACAAAATTGTCATCCTTGGAAATACCATCTGCACCACTTGTGAAGCATTGGGACACAGCGAGTGAACATTTGTGTAGATTTACAGACTCAGAGCTGCTACATACGTAGGAAAACGTGGGAGAGCCGAGTGCCTACCTGGACTCCTGTTCTGGGACTTGGGGCTTCATATGAGAGTGGGTTTAGAGTAGGTGCAGTGTGTAGACTCACACAAAATCCAGAACATAGGGCCTGGAGTGAAGTTACACTAGAAACAGACAGGTGGTCTTAATGCAGCATTAATTGCAGGGGTGAAGATGCAACCAACCATAGTAGGCATGGGAGGAGGGGCCAGCTAATGGAGACAGGAGCCCGGGAAGGCATCTGGCGTGTGCGTAGAGGATGGGCTCATGGAGCTTTTCTGCTGTGCTGGCTGGTAAGCCTGAAGTTTGTGCTATGCTGCCTAAGCATTAGCCCATGGACGGGCACTTGCCGAGTACAGCAGGGGAATTGCAGAACACCACCTCCTTCGTTTTACAGAAGGGGAGGCAGGGAGTCAGGACCGTGTGGGTACACACAGGAAATGAGAGCTGAAACCACAGCTTAAGTGGCTTGCTGTCTTCTTGGCTATTTTGGTAAAAATAGCTACTGACTGGTACATCGTGCTCAACCTACCTTCATGGCTGCCTATTGTTATTTTGTATTTCATTATTTGAATTTAATTCATTGATGATAAAAAGAAGCAGGTGATTTCAACAGCTCATAAACTTCTTGAAATCAAGGGGCCACTATTTGTACACTTAGCATTGTTTAATGACTATTTGTTGGGAAATAAGCAGTGAACTGATGTCCCTATGGTGTACTGATTACAGACAATAAAAATGATGATAATTTAGTTAATATACATTCTCTATATTATGTATTTCCAAATGTGTTGATAAACTAAGGAAGGGAATGGGAAAAATTTTTTCAAGTTGGAAAATAAATTGATGCGGAAAAGTGACAGTGAGGCATGTGGTTTTCAGAGGGAAGAGGTTCACAGGCTTATCCATGCCAGGCAGGTTGAAGAGCTTCTCCATAATAGTCAAATGGTGGTGAAAAAGTTGCATAAGGAGGAGTAAAAATAATGGGTGACAGGAGAAGACGGGATGATGGAATCAGAGACTCCATTAAAAACTCGGAAGAGATTTTCTTATGAACAGGACCGTAGATCAGTGTTTTTCTCCTCTTCTCCTGGAAAAGCAAATAAAAGCAACCAGGAGAATTTAAAAAAATCCTACAACTTCAATTGTCCATGGAATTTAGAAGTCAGCTAATCTTCAGGTGTCAAAATACCTATAGGACTTCCAAAAGCCCAAGATTAGGCAGAAGCAGATGGGAGGAAATGAAGATAAGAAGCTCAGTGAGTGGAGAGTGGAACCATAAGAAGCAAATTTTAAAAAGAGCCACCCAAAGTACTATTACTGATAGATAGTGCAAGAACTGTATCTCTTGTTTACAACAATGGATGTATTGTATCAGAATGAGGACAGCTGGTAGCAGACAGTATGATGGGTTCAGTCTGGTTCAGATGTGCAGAAGAGAAATGGAAATACAAACTCATGTGGAAGGACAATATTTATAGAAAGCAGTCAGAAGGAAGCCCTCTGTTGTAAAGCCTGGAAAATGATCTGTTCCATTTCCTCTTCTAGGAATATTCTGGGGACAGCTGGGTCACAAAAAGTCAACTTTTCAATGATTAGTAATAAAAAAAGTATTGTGAATAAAAGTGTGGAAAAGATCTTCAAAGCTTTCCAACTGATGTAGAATAGTCATCATAAAAATGGTGCCACTGAGCAAAGATAAATAATGACCAATCATTTTACCGTGATTTTAAAGAGCTTAATGCTGCAGTTGCTTCTAAGAAGGAAGAACACAAAGTAGAAACTTAAGAACTTGGGAAGGAATATAGTGAAGCAACTATAGGTTGCCCATAAACATGGGCAGAACTCAGAAAAGAAATAGAAGAGAAACACAAAAGCATTCTAGAAATGGAAAGGAAGTCTGAAGATCACAAGAGAGAAGACAGAAGAGGTCCTAAGGAACCTAAAGAAATTCCTAAAGAAATGAGAAAAATCGAATAAAATAAAATAGTAACAAATATTTTCAAAGCATTAGAGAGAAGATGACAGATACAAATGATAAACAAAGTAGAGTTAACAAAGAGGAATTGAATAGAACAAATATGCAAGGATAATTTATGTAAAATAAAGGTATAAATCTGCATACTGAGTGGACAGACTGTGAGCCAGAAAATATGGGTTAAAAACAGTCTGCATAAAAACATATGAACTTTAGAAATAATTTTTAAAAAGAAAACTTTGGTGAGCCAGACAAAATATGGTCACTAAAATGGGGGAAGAAATAGTGGCAGCTTCAGAGATCATAAGACTGTGGAGCCACACTCAGGAGACGTGTAAGGAAATAAATTGTGAGCCAAGGGTTTACATGAGGCCAAGCTCTTTTTCTCCTACAAGGAATACAGAACACCAGTTTTGAACATGCCAAAACTGAGGTACCATAAGGATGAACGTTATTTAGCTAAGAGATTGCAGTGAAAGGTCTCACAGTGACGCATGAGTATGTCTAACAGTCGAGATGAGACGAGCATGGCAGGTCATTGGGACAGGATGAATGTAACTGTGTTCTGTGCCCAGACCAGGTCCACGGGCTATGACTGACCAAAATGGGAGAGGCAGAGGGAGAGCATGGGAGAAGTGGAGTGGGGTTGCTGACTGCCTCATCTGTGTCTCCCGCCAACCAGAAAGACGACTTGAAACTCACAAACCAGGAAATAGAAGTAATAGCATATGTCATAGCTCATGGTGAAGCACTGAGAAGGGTGATATTTTTAATTGTAATTGGGTCATGAAGAGTGGAGAGGAGATAGTAGTCAAGGACTACACAGGGTTCTTCTGGTAATATACAACATTGCAATTATAAAGGTAACCAAGCATTGATGCAACAACAAAATGATTAAATCTCTGTTCCTGATGGAAGTGCTACTCACACAGTGAGGTAAACAGACCATGCATTAGAAGACTTTTGTGAACTCAAAGACATAAAATAATAGGTGGGACTAAAGCCAAATACATCTATCATATTAGTAAATATAAAAGAGTTAAACTTATCTATTAATATAAACATTTTAGGTTAGATAATAAAAGCAGCGCAACTCTATGCTAGACTAAACTGACACTCCTAAGAATAGTCCTGCAGAAAGCATGGGCATGAAAGTATGGAGAGAGAGTCAACCCATCTTCAAAGGGGAAAAAAAGGTCGGGGTAGGGATAGATTAGTTACATGTAAATGAATAGGAGGCAGGATCACAAGGCTTCATATCAGATGAGGTGGGATTCAGGCCAGAAGAAGACAAAGAAAGACACCTTAAAATGCTAACTTGTAAAATCACAGTGAAAACATATTATCTTGGGGTGCCTGGGTGGCTCAGTTGGTTAAGCATCTGCCTTTGGCTCAGGTCATGATCCCGGAGTCCTGAGATGGAGCCCCACATCGGGCTCCCAGCTCAGCAGGGAGTCTACTTCTCCCTTTGCCCCTCCACCCTCTCGTGCTCTCTCTCTCTCTCACTCTCTCTCTCTCTCAAATAAATAAAATCTTTTAAAAAAAGGAAAACATATTATCTTATACTAAATGATAGCAGCTACATTCATGAAATAGATGAAAAGAGATACAAAGAAAAGTAAACAAAAGCAAACTAGTAGTAAGAAATCTTAATTAGTTTCTTTCATTCAAGGCAGATGAATGCAAACAAAATGATGAATATGGAAGCTTTAACACTATCTGATTGACTGAAAAGTATCTAACCTTCCATCCTAAAAATAGAGAATGAATACTTGTTTAAAATGGGCCTGGCCCCTCTCATGAAAATAGACTAGACACTGGGTCAAAAAGAAATCCTAAATAAATCCCCTAAACTACCAAGAGTACGAGCAACGTTTTCTGATCACTGTGCTATAAGACTAGTAGTTAATAAAACTGGACAACCTGAGAATATTTTTTTAAATCCCATCTCCTCAATAATTTCTGGATAAAAGGGAGATGCAAATGAAAAGTATAAAATGTCTAGATAAGCTCTAACATGGTGGACATTAGCCATGTGTGGTTGCTTACTATTAAAGTAGATTAAAAACTGAGTTCCTCTCTCATACACACTAGTCACATTTCAAGAGCTTGATAGCTACAGGTGGCTAGTAGATCTCAGTGGACAGTGCAGATATAGAAAGTTTTATTGGATAGTGCTGGTCTGAGATATAACTGTAACAAAAACACCACATATGAGAATATATGGGGTGTAGCTAAAGCACACGACAAAATCTCCATAACATTAAAAACCATGTCAATAATGATGGAAGACAGACACTCTGTATCTTACTCAACAAAGCAGAAAAGGTCCTAAACTCTGAGCTTTAGTAAAGACAAAACCTATTAAAGGCTCAAAAAGAAATTAATGAGTTAGAAGACAGAAAAACAGTAGCACTAATAAGTAAATTCAAAAACTATTTTTAAGAAAAACTGATAGGGGCGCCTGGGTGGCTCAGTTGGTTAAGCAACTGCCTTCGGCTCAGGTCATGATCCTGGAGTCCCTGGATTGAGTCCCGCATGGGGCTCCCTGCTCGGCAGGGAGTCTGCTTCTCCCTCTGACCCTCCCGACCCTCCCCCCTCTCATGCGCTCTCTCTCTCAAATAAATAAATAAAAATCTTAAAAAAAAAAAAAAAGAAAAGAAAAGAAAAACTGATAAACTGCTGGGTAAAACTCCAAAGAAAAACTACCCTTGCCTTTATAAAGGGTAAAAATTCAATATGAAAAATAAGAAGCAAAAGAGGGAACAAAGGAACAGAGAAAATTAGAAGCATAATATGAGACCACTTTGCTCAACTCTGGAAATTATTTGAATACCTGGAGGGAATGGATAATTTTCCAGGAAAATGTAACCTGCCAAAGCTGACACCAGACAAAATAGAGAAAAAATTTAAAATGGCTTATTTCCATAGAACAATCAGAAACATGACAAAGAGCCAGACAGCTTCACAGGGACATTCTACCAAAATTAAAGAGCAGGTATTTTCAAGGTTACAGAAATGCTTGCAGAGCATTAAAAAACTCTCCCAATTACTTTTAAAGCAAATATAATATTAATACCAAAATATGATGAAATTTTTAAAAATCCCATTTACAAACCTTACTTATGAGTAGTAATTCCAAAACCATAAATAAAATATCAACAAACGGAGTTCAGCAACACATTGAAAGAATTATAATCACAGTAGGTTAGAAATTCAGTGGTGATTCAATAGTGGTAAATCTAATATAATTTATCATGTTAATCCAAAATTCATATGATTATCTACCTAGTTTCACAAAAGGAAACAGGGACACTACTTTAACATGACAAAGTATGTGTGTCTCAGTTCAAAAGCCAGTGCTAGAGGCATTTCCACTAAATACCCAAATCAAATTAAGGATGCGCACTAATATTGTTATTTAATATTTCACTGTAGAATTAAATATGATATTTGACAAAAGAACATTCAGATTTAAAAATGGAAAAAACAATGTAAAACCATCATTATATGCAGAGACAATAAAACTGAATATTTGGCAAACAAGAGTGAACCAATTAATCAATTTTAAAAATTAGAAGAGACTTACTAAAATAAAGTGCAAAATTATTATATAGAAATCAGTGGCTTTCATCTATATGAACAGTGGTCAGTGAGCAGATATAATGAAGGCAAAGACCCTTTTACAAGAGCAACCCAAGGATAAAACAGGAATTACTTTAACACAAAATGGGCAAGATACAGGTGAAGAAAACCTTGCAACATGAATAAAGGACTGTCTTCGTCCATTCAGGCTGCTATAATAGAATACCATGGACTGGATGGCTTGTCCACAGGAATTTATTTCTCACGGTCTGGAGGCTGGAAGTCCAAGATGAAGACACCAGCATACTCCGTGTCCGGCAAGGACTCACCTCCTGATTCACAGATGGCCATTTTCTTACTGTGCACAAGGAAGGGGCGAGTGAGCTCTCTGGGTCTCCTACAGGCACTAGTCCATTCATGGGGGCTCTACCCTCCTGACCTAATCACCTCCCAAAGGTCTCACCTCCAAATGCATCACTTTGGGGGTTAGGATTTTAACATAAGAAGTCTGGGAGGATGCAGACATGTCAGTGTACAGCAAGGACGTGGAAGAAGACATCCTCTCTTAGACCCAGCAGTTAGCCTTCCATTTATCCCCCAGATGTCCCGGCAGATGCTGAAAAGATGTATCACAAGATTTTTACCTATAGGACTGTCTGGAATTACAGAAGATTGGAAATAACCAAAATATCTATTAATGGCAAAGTGGTTAATAAAACATGGGGTATACTTCGATGTATGTGAATCAGAGGCTTTCTGCCCCTGTAAACCAGAATAAGGGAACTTTCTAGATATTGATGGGGGAAGATCTCAAAGCTACAGCATTCTTTGGAGTAGCAAGATGAAGAACCACGTGAAGAGAACTTCCCTTTTGGTGTCAAACAGGGAGAAAACATTATTTGCGTGCATCCCTTTATTTGTATGCATTTATTTGTAGGCATTCCTGCTCTGGAAGAATGGAATTCTTCATGGAAAATTCATGACCGTGGTGACCTGCAGACAGGTAGCAGGCATTTGAAGGAGTCATTACACTGTGTTCCTTTTGACCTATTTTTAATTTTTTAAACTGTGGGTATGAATTACCTATTCAAAAATAAATATAAACGATTTGGGAGAAATACCCACCCGAAGAACTCAGAGAACGGTGCATGTCAACCTAAGCTAGCTTCTGGGTCACCGAGCGGAGCCTCAGATCTGAGAGCCTGCCCATGACCCATGACAGCTGCAGGGTGAGGGGGGCGCTGCTGATGCATCCCCCAAAACACCTTGAAAGCTGGCTCGCAGGGAAAAGCACTCGCCCTGATTTTCTGGCTTGCTTGTCAATGAAGTGCTTGAACAGGGGGGACCCAGTTTTCTTCCATGTTCCGTTTGCTCCTGCAGCCCCACAGGGCTCTCCAGAGACCGCTGCATTAAATGTGGAAAGACATGCTCAAGAGCACTGATACCAGCTGTTTTTCTTGTGAAGGGCCATATTTTGACGTGATGTCATTGAACCTTCACATGCAGTGCCCTCCGTGACACACTTCTATCAGGCGAAGCCATCTGTATTGGGGTAAATGGGCTCACTGTTCCGTTTCCTGTGCATCAGTTACCTTTATTTCAGATGTAGGGAAGATACATCTACTTGGACATCTGCACTGAACTGATCGTGGGCCGTGGTGGATTGCCTCGTTTTGCTCTCGTGCTTTCAGCTTCTGGAAAACGGTGAGAGCTTGACATCGCAGGCAAGGGCTGCAACTTGCTTTTAATATTTGTGAACCAGGAAGTTTAAGAGGATGGGAGTTGCTCCTGTCCTTCCCTCTATCCTGAATATTAGTTTCATTTAGAATAACAAATATTTTGACACGTACAAGGACAGTGCCACTTGCTTGCTTTGCAGAGGAGCATGCACCCACCACCACCTGATCCACACGAGCCCCAGGGCTGCTAAAGATGTGTGGAAGGGAGAAATCCAGCTTAGCTCCAACGCTGTCTCAGAAGGTTGCTGCCACCTATAGGTGTCCGTTCGCATCTGCACCTGTGTGGTGCCCGAGAAAACCCAGGGAGGAACAGAGGAAGTGGAGAGGCTGGGGGGGCAGGGAGCTGAGCATAGGAAGTCAAGGGCCAAAGCGAGAACAAGGAGAGGCATCCTCTCTGCCTGAAAGACAGCCCTTTCCAACCCTTGCCATTGCTTTCCCTTGCCCCCTCATTTAGAATGCTTACGGCACCCAAGGGCCTTTCAGCAAAACAAAGTAATCCACTCCAACAGACCCATGTCAGAGAAAGGAAAAAAACAGAACAAAAGAAGAGAAAAACAATCTCACACATCAGTTAGAATCCTCGGGCTAGAACACCTCTGACTTTACTAAAGGAACACTGAGGCACCTCCCTGGGCTTGTCAGCCAGCTTCCACCTTTGCCATATTCATCTTAAGTGCTATTGTAACAGAGAACTTACTATTTTTCAGTGAGTTCTTAAAAAGTATTTGTTTCACGTGTGTGTTACTTTATACATCCTGGAGTCATGAACTCGGTTAGGTGGAGGGGACTTTTTAAAGCAATCCAGTTGACGCTTTAACCCACAATCCAGCCTGCAAAAACCCAGACCGGGAGTTATCCACGCCTAAGTGTGGTAGTTAACTTTATGTGTCAGCTTGACTGGGTCACAGATAGCTCACGTATTTGGTGTAACATTACTCTGGGTGGTTTGGGGATGAGATTCACCTTTGAGTCAGTACACTGAGTAAAGCCATATTTTGGGTGGGCCTCATTCAATCAGCTGAAGGTCTGAACTGGACAAAAAAGCTGATCCTAACCCAAGTAAAAGAGGATCCTTCCTGCCTAATGGCTTCTAACTGTGATATTGGCTTTTTTTTTTTTTTTCTGCTTTCAGATTTAAACAGAAACATTGGCTCTTGCTGGGTCTTAAGTCTGCTGGGATTTGATCTATGAATCATACTATTAGCTCTCCTGAGTCTCCAGCTTGCAGACTCACCCTGCAGATCTTGAGTCTTTCCAGATTCCGTAATTATGTGAGCCCATTCCCTACAATAAATCTCGATCCCTATCTGCTCTGTTTCTCTGGAGGACCTAGACTGATAATAGACTATGTAAAAGAACCTTCAGCACCAAGGAGCTCCCATCCTCAGTGAACCCAAGACCAAGCATGAGTCACCAACAGAACCAAGAGTTGGTTTCAGAACTTGTACCTTGTTTGTTCATCCATCCATCCTTCTATGCGTCTATTTACTTAACAAGCATTTTCTGAACATAGTCAACAACTAGTTTGGGGTACTATACATTTTATGTAAAAGCAGTATTTGGCAATGACCTTCATGTTCACAGATCCAATTACACTCAAAATTACAGGGGTGTCTTGTAGGACAGTGCATCATCTGCTGGTTTTCCTCCTGCTGCATTAACTATCCTCCCTGTTCTCTTCGCTGTGTCTCCCTCACGTCAGGGACACAGATGTCAGTAAGCAGCCGGGCTCTGATTCTACCATCTTCTTTTCACTACCTACACCCTCAACCCCAGGTGTGCTTATCCAGCCTCTTGGATGGAAATGCTTCCCAACGTTGACTCTCAGACTCAATTTCTGACCCTAAACTCACCTCAGTGCTCTAGATTTGTATGTTCAACCATCTACTGGCTAGCTAACTGCCTGACCTCGATCCAGTGTGTGCATAACAGAGCTCTTGGTTCTGTCCCTCCACCCTCTATCCATCCTCTGTCCAGCCTTCCTTCTCTCAACCCAAAACCACCATTGTCTCAGGAGCTTAAGCCAAAATTTTATGTGCCATCCTTCAGTCCTGCCTTTCCCTCATCTTCAAAAAAATTCCCAAATACAGACTTTGCTCCATAAACCCTGGACCAATGTCTTCATGCTGAACCCACTCCTTTCCCCTGTGAACGCCTGCTGGCGCAGCCTACAGGGTCGCTCAGCTTGGGTTCCTGCTGCTCTCTAACCCAAATGGACGGGGCCACCTGGGTTAGACCTTCCCACCCTGTTCTAGTCATTTCCCATCTTATTGAAGATAAAATCTGTGTCCTGACCGTATCACTATCTGATCCTGGGCTTGCCCTGCTTTCCAAATTCACTGTGGACCCCATGCTGCCTCCTCACTACACTCCAGTCACACCTGCCTCCTGATAGTCTTCAGACAGGCTCATCGCTCCTGCCCTGGGGTCTTGGACCTTCTATTCCCCGGACTTAGAACACTCTCGTCCCTGCTCTTCCCATGGCTGGCCTCCCGTTGTTCAGGCCTCAGTTCCATTATCATTCCACAGAGAAACCCTTCCCAACTACCTACTGTCATTGATCAAATTGTCCTATTTATTTCCTTCACTTTTTACTTTCTGAAATAATTTTTTTTTTTTTTTACTTATTTGCTACTACCCTCCCCCATTGCCTACTGGACCATAAGCCTAATTATTTTTCAGTCCTTTCATAAAACAAAATAGATGCTCAATAAATATTCATTGAATGGACACGAGTGACTCCATCTCAAAAAGTACTGAAAAGCACTGAAGCATTCCTTTTCAATACCCCCCAAAATACACAGTTCTGTGTCCCCAGTGAACCCTGCCTCTCACTGAGCTCTTCCCATGTCCTTCATTTTTCCAGGAGCCTCCTGTTTAGTGCCATGGCATTGTCCCTTCATTTGGTTTACTGTATGTCCCACGATGAAAGAAATTTACCCTTAAATAGTGCAAATTAGTCCTTCCAGTTAAATTAGGGTGAAATCACAGAGCACAGTCTATTTAGTAACATTTCACTCCAAGGGACAATAAATACCAAATCTAATCACATGGCTAGAGCGGTTTGTTGGTGATTCAAGCCATGTTTATTCTTTAAATGAACTTACAAAACATCAGTGCTTCTCACTGAAGTCAGCACCCACTTGTGGCTTTGATTGTCTTCAGATTTGTTCCTTTAGTAACCAAGAAAGTCTCATTTGTTTTTTTTCTGACCCAGAAATCTTGCTTAATTGCCTCATTTTGATGTCTGGTCATTAATGCATGCTGTGAAGCAACTGTTGTCTTCTGCTCTCTTTGCAGAAATAGCAGATCTTTCCTGTATAGTCTGAGCACTGGGAAAGGACCCTTACAACATGGTTTGTCATTTCGTGAACATGTTATCTTGCATACTTGAACTTGATTTCCTCGCTGGTAACCAAGTGTGGGTCATGATATCCCTCTTCCACACTGTTAAGGAGCCAATGAAATAATATATGGAAATGCATTTTGGAATCTAATGTAAAGACCAAATGCAAATGGCTGTTGTTATGTTTTACCTATGCTAAGGCATTTAAAAAATGACATTATGATATGGTTGACAGGTCACTGGACCAGGAAACCTCGTGCATGGTGCTGGCCTTCAAACGTCACTGAGTCATTGTGTCTTGACCTTGAAAATGAGGGATTTGGATAAACTCATCTTACAGGTCTTTCCAACTCTAACATATAGAGCTTTATTATTGTAAATAAGGCTTCAAATATTAAAATGTGGTAACAGTGTCTTATCCCTTCTCTTAAATCTATCTACATTTTATTTAGAAGAGAAAATATACTCTAGGGAAACCCACAGACTTGAAATGCTGAATAACTGTATATTTACTGTTGAATGTTTATTTAGAATCCAGAATATGCCAGACACTATAATAATGATTCAAACATTTATAATCCTGTATGGTTTAAAAAGCACTTTTGTGTTGTATGATCTCATGGGATCCTCTCAGATGACTATGATAGAAGGAGGACAAAGATTACCAGGCCCACTTCACAGGTAGGGAAGTGGAAGGTGAGATAAGTTGAGTGATCCTGCCAGGTTTCTTAGATCTAGTAAGTGGGAGTGCCAGTTTTATCATAGACTCTTGGACTTCTGAACTTGTTTCTTCCATCGTGGGCGGACAGTTGTGCGCCGCGGCCCCCGTTGCCAAGATGGCAGCCTTCCAAGATGGCTCCAAGGAATCAGGCAGATGAAGCTGCTAGGAATGGGACAGGGTTACAAAATCACAGCCCTCCCACATACCAAGAACGTGTCGTTTCTTTATTCTGTGAAGCTGCACTTAGGAGCTTTTCCTTTCTTTCATTTGGTGTGATTCAGTGATTTCAACAGTGTCTTCAGGTTGTTGAACTTAGCTGTTTGGGAATACTTTCTAGGTCATTCGATTTTATCCCTCTCTCTATTTGGCCCTAAGACAGTGTCTGAGGCTTGAGAGAAGCTGGTGGAGGGAAGAGAGCCTTGACCTAGCATGGTCTTTGAGTGTGTGCTGGGCTTTGCCCTCTGAGCTGGCCATGTCCCATTCAGGGTAATCTGGTGGTATCAGCTCTGATGTCTGCAGTTGATCAATATGTGCGTTCTCTTTTTCTCATTCAGCCAGTGCAGCATGGCCCTTCCCTCCCGAGTGCACTCCCCTCAACTCACATGGGCCTTAGAGCCTCCTTGGAGTCCCGATTATGTCCTCCTTCACCTGCAGTCAAGGCCTTGCACAAGGCCAGTGTCGTTGCCTGCTGGATACAGTTTCCCTACAGGGGGCAGTTTTGTCCTGCAGGGATATTTGCAGGATCCATCTGGAGACATTTTTGGTTGTCTGTTTTTCCGGGGAGAAGTATGCAACTAGCATCTAGATGCTACTACACATCCTATAATGCATGGACAGTGGCCACAACAAAGAATTATCTGGCCCCCAATATCAGTAGTGCCAAGACTGAGGAAACCCGATCTATCCACATCTAGAAATCTGCTCTGGTCCCTGGTGCTAACTCTCACTTGAGCTAAATAAAGTAAACAAACCCTTCAAAGTGAAATCACTTCCCCTCCATTTCTCACTGCACCCCCTCCACTTTTTATTGAGGTATAATTGATATACGACATATTAATTTCAGGTGTATGACATAATGATTCAATATTTCTACGTATTGCAAAATGATCATCACAATAAGTCTAAATTCATATCCATCTATTACAAAAACATTTTTTTCTTGTGATGAGAACTTTTAAGATTTACTTTCTTAGCAACTTTCAAATACACAATACAGTATCATTAACTATAATCACCATGCTGTACATTACATCCCCATGACTTATTTTTTTTATAACTGTAAGTCTCTACCTTTTGACCCCCTTCATGCGTCCCCCACCCCGGCCACCAATCTGTTCTCTATTTCTATGAGCTGGGTTAGGTGGTGGTTTTTTAATTTTTTCTAGGTTCCACATACAAGTGAGATTATACAGTATTTGTCTTTCTCTGGCTTATTTCACTTGCATAATGTCTTCAAGGTCTATCTGTCTTGTTGCGGATGGCAACATTTCATTCTTTTTTATGGCTGAGTAATATTCCAGTGTGTGTGTGCATATATATGTCTACGTGTGTGTGTGTGTGTGTCTATATATGCACATATACATCTCTTGATCCATTTATTCATCAGTGGACACTTAGGCTGCTTCCGTATCTTGACTATTATAGATAATGCGGTAGTAAACAGAGGGGTGCATATATCTGTTCCAGTTAGTGTTTTTGCTTTTGGTTTTGTTTTGGGGGTTTTTTTTTTTAGTGTTTTTGTTTTTGGATAAATGCCCAGAAGTGGAATTCTTGGATCATACAGTAATTCCATTTTTAATTTTTTGAGGAACCTCCGTACTGTTTTCCACAGTGGCTGCACCAACTTACGTTCCTACCAACAGTGCACAAGTTTCCCTTTATTCCACATCCTCACCAACACTTGCTAGTTCTTGTCTTTTCCATTCTAGCCATTCTCACAGGTGTGAAGTGGTATCTGGTTGGGGTTTTGATCTGCATTTCCCTAATGAGCAGTGATGCTGAGCATCTTTTCATGTGTCTATTGGCCATCTGCAAGCCTTCTTTGGAAAAATGTTTATTCATTTACTCTGCCCATTATTTAATCAGATTTTGTTTCAGCTACTGAGTTGTAGGAGTTTTTCATATGTTTTATATGTTATCCTCTTATCTGAGACATAATCTTCAAATGCTTTCTCCCAGTCAGTAGGTCGCCTTTTCATTTTGTTGATGGTTTCCTTGTTGTGTAGAAGTTTTTCTCTCTCTTTCAACATCCTCAGAACTTAAATAACTCCAAAGCAGGATGAATTTTGTTTAGTTTTGTTTTTACTCTGCTTTGTTTAAACCAAAAACAGCTTGGTATTTGTCTTCTTGTTTGACACAAACATTGTTTCTAAGGGCATTGAATCTGAGGAGCTGGCTTTGTAAATGGATGGGTTTCTCGATGTAATCATAATACTAGCTAACTTTTAGAGAAAACAACTTCCATGCATTCCTTTATATTATCCCCATTTTACAGGGTGGGGGGGGGGGAACTGAGGATTGAAGTATAATTCCTCCACTGAGACAGTTAGTAAATGACAGAGTGGGACCTAAAATATAAGTCAATTTAACAACTGAGCCTAGATTGCTAGCCATCGTGCTATATTGGTCTTTAACACACTGTACTAATTTCTTCATATTTTTTCCCATGGTATTGGTCTGAGAAGCCTAATTTTTTTTTGACTTAAGAAAGCATGAGAGGCTAACGGGGAGACACAGCTGTGCTGCACCAAGTAGAACTTCTTGCATATAAAATGAAAATGATTTTGCAACAACTGGAGAAAAAAAATTATAAACAGATAAAAGTGTCTGGATCACTTTCAGTGTACTGATTTATGACTCGTAGTATCATCCCTTTGAGAAAAAATACTACAGGATGATTCATCTTTGGCATAAAATATGTTGCCTCTAGCTGAGGAAACTGGCAGGTTCTCACCTTCTCATATAAATATTTAAGAGCACCACACTGTCATTTGTTAGATTTTCCAAAGACTACAGGTGTGAGCATCTTGTCCTAGAATGCTAACTTTCTAGGTTTGCCTTATCTGATCAAATGCAACCGGAAAAAAAAAAAGTTTTTTAGGCCATTTGAGGATTTCAGAGCCACTTCTAGGAGCCATTCCCTTCATAAGATTGGGACTCCCTTTGCTACTGGTTACTGGTTTGCTCTGCTAGGCACTTGGTATCGAGGGACTCTCCCAGTGCACGGGATGTGTGTCATCTTTCTTTTTTTTACATACGTGGACAACAAGGCCCAGGTTCAGCTCTGCTGTTGGCACAAAACCCAGCTGAGCTCTCCTGGTTTAAGTGAGTCCCCATTCAGGTTCATAACCCCAGACCTCTTCCTTAAGGGAAGAGATAAAGTCTAGATCCAGATAACATCAACCAGAAGAAAAGGACTCCTAGATACAAGATATTAATTGGCCTCCATTTGTCTCTCTGGGGACCACTGGAAATAGTTAGATTATGGCTTTGAAAGAGAGAGAATGACCCCAGGAGGAGACCCCTTGGGAACCCAGACGGTCTAGCAAATGATATTGACTGGGTCCCGCAGCATAAATGGAGCTACGATAAGGATTGAAAAAAAGCTGTGTGTGTGTATGTGTGTGTGTGTGAGAGAGAGAGAGAGAGAGAGAGAGAGAGAGAGGAGGGGGCAGCAGCTGGGCAGTCAGATGGAATCTGGAGGAAAGATAAAAATAAGGAACTGAAAATAAATATTTAAGATTCCACATCATTCCTTATTAAACTTTTTTGAAGACTGCAGAAGTGCGATTCATCAACCTCTTTTTCCCTTAAATTTTCTTTTTTTCCTTTTTTTTTTTTACCGCCCAAGCTCAGTGAGAGACAATTCTCTACTCCAAGGGAAACCAGTTCGATTTATTGCTATTTCATGGAAGCAGTTTGATCCACCAGGGACGAACCAGAGAGGCTTTTGTTTGAAATTAATGGCGGATGTCCACCCCGTAAAAGCCTGTCATTTAAATGAACAAAGAGGCAATTGCTTCCTGACAGCAGTGGTGGGAAAGTGGAAACATTGGCTTGATGTTTGACCCACAAATGTCCACTCATCTACTTACTCCGTTTTATCCTTTGACCTGTCTTTTTAATCATTTCACCTCCTTTCTGCAAAGAATTACTGCTGTCTCTCACACTTGCGGTGACCTTCCTGCCTGATGATTTCAAGTACCCTTTTGACAAGAAAAGGTCACTTACGATTGCTCATCCATCCTTTCAGCGATAATCCCATGGGCTCTTCCCTTGGGTGGACTAACGGGTGAAGGGATATTAGGGCAACGTGTGCGGTTGGTCACAGTCCAGGTAAGGGAAAAGGTGCCTTCCACTTCACCACGTGAAGGATGAGTCCAGGATCGCAATTGCCCAGCTCCCACAGTGCTCGGATAAGAGCACCATCCCTGTGTTATACTAAAGAGTGAATGTTGTTCCAAATATGCGAAGGACCATCCTGGGAGCAAATCATCGCTACAGAGTATCCCTTTGTGGTAATACGTTTGAGGGGAGAAGGGGACTTTCTTGTTTCCCAGTTGTCTCAAGTTTGAAAGCAGCAAGAGAAAAGTGGAAGTGTCCACAGTTTCTGTTGGACTGCCTTAGAGATGTCTTAACCCAAGAGATGTCTGCGTCTCCCCCAGACCTAGGAAATCACACTGACTGAGGTAGATCTGCTCTGATATCTCTCTAAACAGAGAGCCTGTTTTTCTCTGGCCCATCCCCCTGGGTTTTGTTTCACTTTTTAATTTCCTCCAAGTTGTGTATGATGAGGCTTAGGAGGTGTTACAGTGCAGGGGACCAAGAGTGTGCACACTGCTGTCAGACTGAAGAGGTTCGTATCATGTTTCCAACACTTGCTAGTTGTGGAAACTTGAGAAAATGTAAGCTTCAGTTACTTTATCTGTGAAACGCTGACAGTAATTTTAACATGGTAGTGTTGTCGTGAGGGCTAGATTAGCCCATGGACTCAGCACAGTGCTTGGCATAGAATAAATACTCAAATATTAGCTGTATTAGAATTATTATTGGTTCTCACTACTACTATTCACAGCATGTGCTCTGTGGAGTTAAGTCAGAGGAGTTACCAATATTGTCCTACTTTGCAAAATGCCTACCTGCGCTCTGTGAGGACCTAACTGTGAGGCGGTCACCGGGAGCATGGGACACGCAAGGACCGATGGGAGCTAAGAGGCAGAAGTACCTGGAGTCAGGGTGGGCAGTAGGCTGGGAGACCAGCAGACATGACCGTGCTGGTGTTGAGGTCATGGTAAGGACTTTTGTCTTTATCCCGAGACCAATAAAGCTAACAAAGCTTTTGGGGAAGGAAATTTTATGATCAAATTTGAAAAGACGGCTCTTGCTACTCTTGAGAACAGGTTGGGTGGGACCAAAGTAAAAGAAGATGATAGACTAATTGGTAAACTATTGTAGCAGTCTAGGCAAGACATGGGACCAGGGTTGGAGTGGAGAAAATAGAAGTAATTTGTAGTAAAAATCAAGAGGACATGTTTATGAATTAGAGAGGTAGGGGGTTGATGAAAAGGATGGTATCACTTATAATTCCTAATTTTGACCAGAGCAACTGGGTGGTTGGTAGGGCCATACATTGAGTTCGTTTTGAGATGCTTTTGACATATGATGAACAGAAATTGTTAACTATAACATTGGATATGCAAATCTGGAGCTCAAGGATAAGTCTGGGCTGAATTGGAAGTCATTAGGTGGCAACGTGTTTTTACAAAGTTGAAGAGAAGTATAATAGTAGCTACACAGGAGAGAAGTTAAAAGAGTATCTCAAGGTCAAAGATTCTTGAGCATGTACAAATACTGATGGGAAAGAGGGAATATATGCATATTCAGAAGGAAGAGTAAGTTATGTAAGTTCTCAACTTATCTGTGTTCTTAAAGAATATGTACCTTTCATATTTTAGAAAAAGAATTCAAAATCACTTACAATATCTCAAAATAAAGCAACAAAACAAAAAAAGCAATTGTGATTCATTCTTAAAATATTTAAACTTGATACAAGGAGACTGTAATGCAGGTGTCTGGGGTTATCCATCAGGATGACCGAAAGCAACAAAACCCTGGAATCCAGCCCAGCACCTGATTTTGTCAATGAAATTTTCTTGGAATGCAGACATACTTATTCCTTTACATATTGTCGATGGCTACTCTCCCACTATGATGGCAGAGTTGAACTGAGATTGTGTGGCCTGGAAAACCTACAATATTTACTATCTGCCCCTTTACAGGAAAAGTATGTCCATCCCTGCTCTAGGAGTGCCTGATCACCTCACCAAGCAAGAAGTCTGGAGGGAGCCCAAGCTCCCAGATTGATGAGGCAAGGGATCAACAATGCCCTGAAGAACTAGATTTTTCTGGTCTTGGGACTCTCTCATTCTCAGTGTATGAGTTTTGTCCTAAGGCTGGGTCTTGTGGTTGCAAGCCAGCTGGGACAGCATGCTTTTGTATCAAGTAAGAAAGACAATGAAAGCTCATCACCAATCATGGAACCATGTTTCCCCCTTGGTCTGATTGGACCTACTTAGGTGGGATACTCACCTGGATTGATTTAGGGTCACAAACAGAAATGGATAGAGAGCAGGGTGGTGTGGCAGGTGGGAGGTGAGAGAGTCTCTGGTCACCTCCCTCTGGTCACCTCCCTCCAGTCACCTCCCTCTGAAGAACACAGCTTGAGGTGGGCACACCTCAAGAAATTGGGATTCTCAGGGCGCCTGGGTGGCTCAGTCGTTAAGCGTCTGCCTTTGGCTCAGGTCGAGATCCCAGAGTCCTGGGATCGAGCCCCACATTGGGCGCCCTGCTCCGTGGGAAGCCTGCTTCTCCCTCTCCCACTCCCCTTGCTTGTGTTCCTGCTCTCGCTGTGTCTCTCGCTGTCAAATAAATAAATAAAATCTTAAAAAAAAAAAAGAAAGAAATTGGATTCTCTTAGGAGCAAAAACGGATGCTGGACAGACAACCAATAAACAGTAGCTACTATCACAGGATTCTGCATTTGAGTAATAAATTTGTTCAGAGCTTCCTAATAGCCAAGACTAAAATAATAATAATCTGTAATAATAATGATAATTTTTATCATATGACAAAAGAAAACATCTGATTCTATCGTCCTTCTTAAGTTCTTCTGCAAAACTGACGCTATTCCAGCAGTTCCAACAGAATGTCTTAGGGACCCAGACTGAAAGGGGAGAGGGAGTGAGAGAGAAGATCCCCTAAACTGTCCTTTCAAGATTTGTGCCGAGCGAGGACAAAAGCAAGATGGGACAGGGGGCCTGTGGGGAGAGAGGAAGAGGGAAAACAGGGGGCAGGGGAAGAGATTTGCAGATGTAAGATATTAAAAGGTGCTGGAAGTGAAGGAGAAGCCAAGAAAAGGAGGCATTGGAGCAGAGAGGGAAGAAAGCAGGGAAAGCCATGGCCTGGGGGGGGAAGGGAGGAAAGAAGAGCATTTGTGGGATGCTGGCAAGAATCTGTGTAAGCAGAGGGAACATTCAAGTGAGCTGTAAATGTCAGGTAGAGTAGTGAGAAGCCACGTCTGTGTCCTTAGTTCCCTTCACATCCTTACCAGGCTCCCATTCAACCCTTTGCTGAGAAGATTCTATGCGAATGTTCTCTAGTTTCACTTTGGAAACATGACAATCACCTTCTCAAGCCTGGACTTCTATTTATAAATATTCATTTCATTTCCACAGTTGTGGCATGTTTCTCGTAGACTCTGTCCCATCATGCTTTCCTTAGATAATAACCATCATTTCTCCTTTGAAAAAAAAGTCTTTCCTTTCTTCTTTCCTCCTTTTAACCCACAAGATAAAGACAACCAAGTCACCACCCAGTAGAGTCCCATGGAAGACTTTGTGAGAAAGAGAGGGATTTGGGGAGACTTGGGATGTATGGTCTCAGCGAATTGGAGCTGCTCAATGGGCAGCTTTAGGAGAGGGTTTCCTTCTTAGGCTCCCCACGCAGTGAATCCCCAGGGTATATTGCAAGGTACGTTTGGAATACTAAGTGTGTGCTTTCCGTCAACTTTGCATTCAATATACTTTATATAACTTAATCACCAAGATAACCGTGCCAAGGTAGCTTATGAACTCATTTAGAGATGAGGGGTGGGGTTCGCAGAAATGAATTCCCCAAACTCACAGAACGGGCATTGGCATTGAGGGCCCTTTAGATTACAAAGATGGCCACCCTCTCTTCCTCACCGGACACGCTTTGTCGCTTTCTTACATAAGATGTGTATTTCAGCCTAGTTAACTGTATATCAACATTTAAATATACAGTTGACAGCACCAAGGGCAGTTTGTTATTTTAAGGATTTCTGGCGGAGTTCTTTTTTGTACAAGCACCGTCCCTTTAAATGTATCTTTTATGTATATTTAGATTTTTCTATGTTGATTTTACAAATACGCAGCCAATCTACTAATTGCCATCCCTGTTCCGATTTTCTGGTAACCGAATGTGTATTTCCTAAAATTGTTTCTTTTCACCACTAAAACAAAAATATTAAGAGAGGCTGCCCAATCTCATCCGTAATTAGCGGGAATAGCCACTGCTGAGGCTGCTCACTGCTCACCTTTTCCCCAGACCCAAACTGGGAAAAACAGAAAGGGATTGTTCTATCTCCTTTACAAAGAGATCTATACATCACACAGAAGTTTATTACTAAGCTTCTTGAGCAGTTTTACAGATAATAATTAATAATTTTGCCTAAAATAAGATTTTGGCTGCAAGGGTTTAGAGGTGCAAACATCTTTGCAAAATTCAGGAAGATGTTAAGTCTATTACGAGAACAGGTAAGAGTGATGGATTCATTATTGGCTAATCTTTTTTTGCAAGTTTTATATATAAAGTGTTGCAGCCTGAGACATAGAATATTAAAATCTATCCTAAGTACATTATTAATACGTAAGAAAAACTCTTTTAACAGCTGTATGTCATTTTATTGTTACAGTAGCCTTACCAATGGGACATTAATAAAATTGATGCCATAAGACAGCCCTTAAGTTGGTTGGTACTGGTAATGAGGGACTAATTTGGAAGGAAATAGTCCCTGGCAAAACTGAAGATGGCTATTTATTTCAGAGTTGATTAATTAATAATTGTTCATTAACAAATGCTAAATGCCTCACATTTTGTGTTTGCCTCTTCGCCAAAAGATATTGGTGCTTAATTTGGTGCCAGTGCTAATGGTTAATTACTGCTCTGGGACTCTGGAATTTGACTGGGGCACAAAAGTTTGCTAGCAGCTTGCTTTCCTAAAGGCTTTGCAGGAGAAGAAATAAAACAAAACAAAACAAAAAAAAAAACAACCCTCCAGACCCTTGAGGCTCACTTCCAAGCTGTGGTGCTTCATGCAGAATGTTTGGGCCCCGAGGCTAAGGTTTGGAGAGCTGCACAAGAAAACTATTCATAGCTGAAGCTTTGGAGAATGTTTTCATGGGCTGAATCTTAAATAAACTGCAGTTGTTTTAACTGAATGCACTACCAGCCTGCTTCCACGAGGAATTTTACCAGGGTGTGGTTAAAACCTCATTCCCTGGTTGTGTTGTTGAGTATTTTGACTACTGGGACCTAATTGCACCTTAGGTCTTGCAATAGTTGCAAACAAAGGGTGACATTTACAAATGGTTTGGGAAATAAACAAATTTCCTTAGCTTTTTGGTTGTTCCAGGCCAGATCTGGAGAAGGTGTTTCTACTGAAGGACACACAAACTCACCTGATTTTATTGCTTGACAGTTGACAAAAGTAGGTATTTGCGTGGTTGGTGCCTGATGATAGCAGGCTTGGACATTTTTCCAGGGTGCAAAGTGTCTGTGTTAGTTTGAAATTTCTTTGCATCAGGAAGTGTTTTGTTTGGCTGCAATTTTTTTAAGTCTGCAATGTATAGAGCTCTAAATTAATCTCATTCTTCCAAATAATACAGGTATTTCGAAAAATCAACACTAAGCACTTTGTGGCCATTTCAATGAGTTTCTTCTAATAGATTGACTTGCTTATTAAAATAAAACTTCAAATCCCTCATGCTGGAAGGACACACAAGGGCATTTGTTTAATTCTTTGATCCAGGACTAGACCCAGGTAAGCAAACAGTGGCTTGTCTATCCTATTCTGAAAGGTTTCCAGGAAGGCATACTTCATCCCCCGGTAACCTATTGCAGTGTGGAACCGGGAAGTCCTTAAGCATGTCTTACTCAGCGCCTTCTTGCTGCATTAAAAGTTTTGCTCTACGTGGATACTGAGAACTGATGGGTACAGTCTATTTACAGTAACTTTCAGATTCCTGAAGATAGTTATTAAATTTCTCTTCGACTTTCTTCTTACCAAGCTAATTCAATTCTTTGAACCGTCCCTGGTAAGACTTCACAGAGCTGTCACACCTTATTTACACAGCAATTCTCAGTTCTGGTGCTCAAGTTACTTCAAGGATGCTTATTAGGTGTTTGGCCAGAAGACATTTGAAAGGTCTCAAGGAGTTCCAACTAAGGGTGTTTAATTGTGATGACATTATAAAGCCATATTTTCCACCAGCTGCTGAGATCTACCAGGTACCCCTCCCACCACAGGAAACGGCCGGGCTCTTTTATTTTTCGGTAGGCGGCTCTCCTCTTCACAGAGTTGAAACATTGTGGAGGAGATGACATCGACATGAAGTCATTTCAGCCCGAATTTACTATACTGTCATCATTGATGTGGGTGGCTCTCCCTAAGACGGATTTCTTTCAAAATGGGTTTATCAAGAAGAGTCCATTGGTTGAAGGAATTGGCAAAATAATTCATGTCAGGAGGACCTGAAGGAGGAGAGGTCCAATGGCGATGCAGGGCGTCTGGAGGGGGAACCCAGGAATGGTGCCCCACCTGGATTTGGCTTCTATCCACAGGTACAGACTCCCAAAGTGACGTTGCTGTCGCGTCAGCAGTGCTTACCTCAATAATGTTCCGCATAGCACCTGGCCCCTTTGTGCTTCTCTTCATTTTACGTATTAAGAACCCAGCAAGTGCATTAGCATCATAAACTCGTATCTTTGTCATTACACAAACATTGCATGTATATCTGAAATTAATGAGAAAAATGCTGATTAACTAAGAAAGGGGAAGAAAAAAAGATCATCACAATCTTATCATCCAGGTAAAACTACTGATAGTAACTTATAATATTTCCTACCTTTTTATCGTGAGCATTTGCACAAAAGTAAGATCATATGATACAGTTTTATAAGCATTTTTAATTTATAAGATGCTATGAATGTATTTTGATATTGAAATAAAATTTCCCATTTTTTTAGTGGCTGAATGGCCCTTTATCATATGAATATAATTTACTTAACCTTCATCCTATTGTTGGACAGTTCATTTTCAATATTCGCTATGACAATACTTACATGAACACTCTTATGGCTAAATCTTTGTACATTTTGTTTATTTAGAATCAGGTCCTGGAAAGGAATGGGAAAGTAACAGGATAGTACATATTGTTAAGGCTTTGGCTCAAAACTGCCAGCATTACCCTATGGAAGGGTTTCGTCCATTCATTTTTCTGACTAGCTATGTATGAGACTGACGCGCTGCCCACTGCGCTAAGAAGGCACCCTCTGACTAGCTATGTATAAAAGTGTCCTTTATTCATGTCCTCATCAACTCTGGGAAATTCTTACATTTTTTTGGCAGGTTAAAAATCTAAAAATGATGTATCATTTTTGTTTTTTAAAATCGACTTTATTAAAGTGTAAATTACATATAGCATAATAAAACGCACTCACTTTACATGTACAGTTTTGGAGGTTTTCACACGTAACCACAATCCAAATGAGATATAGAATATTTCCATCATTCTGCAAAGTTCCCTCATATCCCTTTGCATGCCTAGTCCCAGATATTCACTGATCTGTTTGCTATCACTACAGGTTCCTTTTGCTTATTCTATAATTTCATACGTATGGAATCATATGATCTATACTCTTGAGTCTGGCTTCATTTGCTCGGCATAACATTTTGGAGATTCATCCATGTTGTTGAGTATATTGTAGTTTTGCCTTTTTATTTATTACTGGGTACTACTGCATTATTTAGTACATAATTTGTACAATTTGTTTGCTATTTACCTGGTAATGACTTTAGACATTGTTTTTTTTGAGTTTTGGCTGTTGTAAGTTTCAACGAACATCTGGATACAAGTCTTTTTGTAGGCATATGTTTTCATTTCTCTCGCGCCAATACCTAGGTATGAAATCACTGGGTCATGTAATAAATGCATGTTTAACTTTATCAGAAAATGTCAGGCGGTTTTCCAAGCTTGTTGTACCATTTTACACCAACCACAACAATGTATGAGCGTTCCAGTTGCTCTATATCTTTGTCAGCAGTTGGTACTATTAGCCTTTTAAATTTTGCCTATTCCACTGGGTGTGCAGTAGAATGTCATTGTGGTTTCAATTTGCATTTGCTGATGGCTAGTGACACTGGTTTCTCTTCATGTACTTATGTACTTCATGTACTTATGACCATTCATATATTTTCTTTTATGAAGTGTCAGTTTAAATGTTGCCCACTCCTTAATTGGGTTATTATTGAGTTGGTAAAGTCCATTATATACAGTGGATACAAATGTGTGTCTCATATGTATGTAGAAATATATATGTACTATACTTTCTCCTAGCCTGTGGTTTTCATTTTCATTTGTATTTCTTAATGGTGTATTCCAAAGAACAGAAAGTTTTCGTTTTTGATTGGAGTCCAAAGTGCCGATTTTTCTTTTGTTTGCCTTTATGGCTCATGCTTTCTATTTCACTTAAGAAATCTTTGCCTACAACAAAGTTGTAAAGTTTATCAGGTATGTTTCTTTTTGAAGTTTTCCAGTAGTAACAAATATATTTAGGTCTGTGATCCATTTCGAGATAGTTTTGTGAATGATGTGAGGTAAGAATTGAGGCTTCTGTTTGTTTCGGCACCATTTGTGAAAGGTTGTCCTCCCGCATCGTATTACTTTGGCTCCTTGGTCAAAAGAATCAATTAACCAGACATGTGTGGTTCTACTTCTGGACTCTGTATTCAGTTCCAATGACCTACATGACTATTCTAATGTTAATGCCACATTTGCTTGATTACTAGAGATTTTTTGGGAATACTTGAAATCAGGTAACATGAGTCCTCCTTTTTCAAAATTATTTTGGGTATCATACATTCTCTGTATTCCCCATACACATTTTAGAATTAGTTTGTCAATTTTTACAGGGAAACTTGCAAGGATTGCATTAGGATGGCTTTGAATAAATGGATAAATTTAGAGATAGTTGACATCTTAATAATATTGAGTCTTCCAATCCATGAAGATGGTTTATCTCTAATTTCTCTCAGCAATGTTCTGTGGTTTCAGGTCTTACACATATTTTATTAAATTATTTTATTTTTTTCATGCCATTGCAAGTAGTATTATTTAAAAAATTCTTTTTCCAATTGTTCATTACTGATGTATAGAAATACAAATGATTTTTATATATTGACCTTAGATTTTGTAAGCTTTCTCAGTATCTTGTTATATTTCCATAAGTATTTCCGTACACCCCTTAGGATTAGCTATATGCATAGTTCTGCAAATAAAGACAGTTTGACTTCCTCTTTTTTAATCTGTTTTCCTTTTATTTCTTTTTTGTACCTTAATGGGCAAGAACAGCCCCACACCCAGGAGAATGTTGAATAGAAATTAGAAGAGAAGACATCCTTTCTTTGTTCCTGATCTTGGAAGAAGCATTTAGGCTTCCACCATTAAAGATAATGTGAAGTGTAGGCTTTATTTATTTATTTATTTATTTATTTATTCATTCATTCATTCATTCATTCATTTGAGAGAGAGAGAACATGAGTGGAAGGGAGGGGCAGAGGGAGAGGGAGAATCAGACTCCCCACTGAGCAGGGATCTTGACACTCGGCTCATGGGATCATGAGCTGAGTCAAAGACAGATGCTTACCTGACTGAGTCACCCAGGCATCCCTGTAGGTTTGTCATAAATGCCCCTTATCAGACTAAGAAAGTACTCCTTATTCCTAGTTTTCTACAGGGTTTTATTATGCCTAGGTATTAATATTTTGTCTTATGTTTTTAATACATCTTTTGGGATGATGATATAATTCTCCCTTTCCCTCCCATCCTGTTAACATGATAAATACGAACAGGGATAAACTATAGGGAAATGTAAGTAAAATGTTGTAAGATTCTCACATTTTACAGGAAGTGATGTAATATCAGTTGGAGGTAGACTATGAGAAGGTAAGAAGGCATAGCATAATCCGTCTAACGACCCCTAAAGCAAAACAAAGACAAAGCAAAACAAGTGACATAGCTAAAATCCCAATTGTGGAGCTAACACAAAAACATTCTTAAAAAAAGCCTCAATCAGGGGGCCTGGGTTGTGTAGTCAGTTGAGCATCCAGTTCTTGGTTTCAGCTCGGGTCTGATCTCAGAGTCATGGGATTGAACCCCACCTCGGGCCCCATGCTCAGCGTGGAGTCCACTTGGGTTTCTCTCTCCCTCTGCCCCTCCCCACCTCAAATAAATAATAAGTCTTAAAAAAAAAAAAAAACCTCAATCAAAAAAAAAAAAAACAAGTGAACCTGAGGATTAAAATCTATACAAGTGGTGAGAAAGGCCCAGTTTTGAGAGATATTTCTGAGGCTGAATAAGCAGTACTTTAATTCCCACAAAGAGGAGGACTGCAGAGAAATCAAGGATTTTCCCTTGTCCATCTAATCTTTAGGCGTTAAAAAGGACCTCATTTCTATTTGAAGTTGCAGTTGAGACAAGCTCAGACTTCCTGGGGGCCAAGGTTTGTGACCCCCTGTATGTTTCTTTTTTTTTTTTAATGTTTTATTTATTTATTCATGAAAGTCAGAGAGAAAGAGAGAGAGGCAGAGGCAGAGGGAGAAGCCTGTTCCCTGTCTAGCAGGGAGCCCGATGTGGGACTCGATCCCAGGACCCTGGGATCATGACCTGAGCTGAAGGCAGACGCTTAACGATCTGAGCCACCCAGGCGCCCCCCCCCCCCGTATGTTTCATTACCACCTGTAAGATATATAATGAGTTCCAAGGTTTGTTCATGGTATAAACATGACCAGAGGCACACCTTTTAGGACTTTATAATCTAGTGGGAAAAATTTTTTAAGCTTACATTTTTATGGTAATGTTCCGTGCCCAAGAAAATCCTTCTCTTCTGTAGGAAAGATCTCTTTTAGGTACACTTAGTCCTTGGGTCTTAGTGCCTCCTGCATGGGCAACCCGATTTCAATGTCGTCTGAAAACATTTCTCTCGAGTGGCCTCAGCTTTCTTTCCTCATACCCCTCTCGCTAGCCTCATAATTGAGGACTTTAATTTATTCACCACGCAATGTCTTTGCCCTCCTGCCATCTGTAATTTATGCCTTACACACTCTGCTGCCTGGTATTATTTAATTCTGCTTTAAAAAATGACAAGAGTTTTGTGAACCAGTTGGTAGGAATCACCCCATTAAAAATATTGTTATGCATAACGATGTTTAGAAAAAATTCCCAGCAGTGAATTTCAGTTTTGTAAGATAATGCTCTTTTCAGCACTACCCAGCTGGTGGTTACAGTTATCATGAATATTATAAAATAGAGATAACAGGAGCCCCAGGGAAAGAAGAATGACCTCTCAAGAGAATGCTAGAGTTTCTTATCTGGGTCTGAACAATCTATTCAGGCAAACAAAAGGGAGCACAACCAGGCCAGGGTCAGAACAGGACATGGGTTTTCACCCCAGAGCAAAATCCCTGAGGTGCTAAAATGTGCAGTCTATATAGGACAACCATTGACCTTTTTTTTTTAATATCATGTTTTGACAGGGCACACATTGGTCATGAAGACATTGAGAGTGTCCTGTGAAGTGCAGAGAGATGGTATGTCTTATTTTTTCTTCTCTTTGATGATCTCGCAGCCAACAGTCTAATTTTTGCCTCATGATTATTTGTCTTTCTTGGGTAATACAGAATAGAGAAAGAGATGGAGGACATGACCTAACTGATCACCAGAACCAATTCTTCCTTTGGGACACACATTCAGTCCACACTGCCCATTTCTCTGCTACGTAACTGAGTTCTGGCCAATGGGAAGCAAGTGCCCTATTTCTGGGTTGGACCCATAAACCCTGTCAATGTTTGATATTTTCTGCTCTTTTTCCTTTTACCAGCTTGAGTCAACCACAGATTGGAAATATTGCTGAAGACAATCCAGCCACAAGATTGAAGAAACCCAGGTCTCTGAATCAATACTTGGAGAGGAGCCACTGTTACAGGCTGAATTGTGTTCCCCCAAAACTCATTTGTTGAAATCCTAACCCCCAATTTCTCAGAATGTGACCTTGTTTGGAGATAAAGTCTTTACATAGGCAGTGAGGTTAAATTGAAGTCATTAGGATTGGCCCTAATCTCATATGACTATTGTCCTCATGAAAAGGGGAAATTGGACACAGTCACAGAGGGAAGATCATGTGAAGATACAGGAAGAAGATGGCCACCTATAAGCCCAGGAGAAAAGCCTGGGACAGATCCTTCCCTGTACCCTCAGAAGGAGCCAACCTTACTGACACCTCAATTTTGGACTTCTAGACTCCTTAACAGGGAGACAATAAACTTCTGTTGTTTTAAGTCATCCAGTTTGTGGTGCTTGGTTAGAGCAGCTCTAATATCAACTAATAGCTGCCCACGTAACACAGATGCCATTTGGGAATTCACAGAAGAGAGAAAGAAGTATTCTGTTTCCTGTGATCTACTATACACTTTGGGCTTTGCCTTAACTAACCAGTTTTGTCTTAACTAACAGATGGGAAGAATACATTGAATGTCACTATCAACATCTTACACTTGGTTTTGTCCTGATCTCCCCACAAAGAAGCCCATGTTAGTCTTATGGGGATTGTTTTGTGTGAAAAGGTAGAGCAGAGTAGGGAGTTTGGTATGAGAGTGGACCTGGGCCAAGGCTGAAGTTGGGAGAGCAGCTGTAGGTGCAGTTCTGAATTAGTTCCAGAGCTGGTGGGTGGAGGAGTGAAGAGCAGAGCCCTGAGGCCAGCTATGAAAGGTGTGCACTGATGCTCCCATTTCAAGAGAGCCACGTGTGTTTGATAAGCTTGATGGCTTGAAGGACGTTCTCCAGCCAAGACATTAAACTTTTCATAGTTTACAAAGTATCCATTGATGAAACCCTGTGTTTCATCAAAGACTTATAACCATCCTAGGAGGGAGCCATCCCTCAGTCAATACCAGCTCTGATACTTGTAGACATTATCCTTATTCTGCTCATATTCCAACCCTTCATGTGGACTACACTTCTGTGTGGATGCCCCCCATCACCCCACTTGAGTCTCAACCCTCTGCTCTGGACCACCACACATCTCTGCACCCCACAAAGACTCCTTGTCTGCCAATCTAAAGGCTTATGGACAGACTTTGTCTAATACCTTTTTGGTCTTGGCTCCCTCCTAGGATGTTTATAAGTCTTTATAAGCATCAGTGCACACCTTTCATAGCTGGCCTCAGGGCTCTGCTCTTCACTCCTCCAGATATTTGATACTTCATACTGAAGTATCAAGTATCTGACCCTGGCCTGGTTGTGCTCCCTTTTGTTTGCCTGAATAGATTGTTCAGACCCAGATAAGAAACTCTAGCATTCTCTTGAGAGGTCATTCTTCTTTCCCTGGGGCTCCTGTTATCTTTATTTTATAATATAGATATACAGATATACAGCTATACAGATGGCCAACAGAGCTCCATGGAGATGGGAGGCCCAGGGAGCTTGTCGGGGGCTCACACAGGGTGAGGAAGGCATCTATAAGAGGTGGGGCCAGAAGCATGGAGACCTGTTAATATGTTGGGGCACTGGTCAGATGAACAAGCATATTACTGATAGTGGAAACCAGCTTTCTTCTTACCAGAGAAGGGAGTTGCAAATATGGAAAAAACATTTAAAAAGCTATAATTACCCCTGTGATATAGATTAAATTTGTAGGTATTTGTGTGAGCATATGATTTCCAGTATACTGTCTAGAGATAGCTATAGAAATAAATATAGATGTACATGTGGGGATGTGCAATGAGCCCACCTACTGCCCAAATATTGTTTCTAAATACCATTAACTACTAACAGGGTCCAGGGTTCCTTAGAGAAATAGCAGGTTCAGATTCAAAAGTGGGGAAGTTCAAGATGAGTCTGGAATATCTTGAAGTATTGAAGCACTCACAGAATGATGGGCACATATCAAAAGGGCACAACATGTAGCTTGCTGGGGCTCCCATATGGTTAGATTGAGAACAATTGGAATATCAAAATCCAGAATGATTTTATTTTTATTTATTTATTTATTTTTTTTTAAGATTTTATTTATTCATTTGAGACACACAGAGAGAGAGAGAGCATGAGCAGGGAGAGAGGCAGAGGGAGAGGGAGAAGCAGGCTCCCCGCTGAGCCAGGAGCCCGATGCGGGGCTCGATCCCAGGACCCTGGGATCATGACCTGAGCCGAAGGCAGACGCTTAACCATCTGAGCCACCCAGGCGCCCCAAAATCCAGAATGATTTTAAAGAATTCTATCCCATTGAATAAAATAGGAAGCCTTGCGTTCATATCCATATGAATAGATGAATAAATCAGAAGTTTCATAAGAACAGGATATTTACATAGTCTCCAAGTATTTCTCCACAACATACCTAATCATCATGAAGGGAAAATGCCATTAAAGGGGAGATACCATCTTAGCCATCATGACTGAAGTTAACAATATCCATAATGGGACAATGGAAATTGTACCACTGCGACCGGATGCAGCTGGAAGAACACAGCACCACCTCTGTGACAATGCTGGGGCTTTGGTTTGGGGCTTTACTTGGGGCTTACAGACCTTTATTTGGGGCTTTACTTGGGGCTTACAGACACAAACTGGGGGCTGTTCTATAAAATGAGCGGCCTATAATAATCAAAGGTGTCCAGGACCTGAAAATCAAAGGAAGACTTCTAAACGGTTCCAGATTGAAGGCAATGAATGACACGACAACTATAAGCAACACGTGACTCGGAACTGACTCCTTCTACTCAAAAGGATGTTTTTGAAAGAACGGATGAAACCAAGGGTATCTGATTGAGGTGGTTGTATCGCAGATTTTGCCCTTGTTCGTGGGAAATACACACTAAAGTATCTGGGTTGATGGAATACCAACCCTATTTGGCACCATGGTGATGACTTTCTCTCCAATGGCTCAGGGAAAAGACTGTGCTGGAGTAACAACTTTTCTCTAAGTTTGAGATCGTTCCAAAATAAAAGTTCTTTAAGTTATCAGATCCATTTTACAGATGAAGAAACAAGCCCCAAGATGCTTGAGGTGACCAAGCCAGTGTGTGATAACTCCAAGCCGGGAGCCTTGCTTCACTGGGACATTTAAACTAGACCTCGAGGGCATGAGATCCAAGTAAATTATCTCATGGGGACATAAACCCAGGTCTAAGACTCCACTCAGCACAGTAGCTGTTTGCCCTGACCACAGCACTGAATTATTCTAGCGTCTTCTTTTTTTCTTCTGTAGTTGTCTAAGGAATCATTGAGTGGCAATGTTCTATGAGTCTATGTTGGAAAAAGCAAGTGATTCCAACCAATAAGTCAGGGCTGGAAGGTTTGGGAACATTTTTGCTTTCATTATGATTTCTGCCAGGTCCATAAAATAGAGAAGCTGTTACGTTATAGAGCAGTGTATCTGCTTTTATTGAAAGCCATGAGTGGTCTGCAGGTGGGAGTTGGGAATGGTGGTTAAATTATTCATCATGACAGAAATAATTATCTTCATACAAGAGACAGAAGCCCAAATGCCTTTTAGGAAGTCAACTTGAGAAATGCTCCCCAGTGATAATGAAAGTAATAAGATGTGTCCCAGGCCCTCTTCACGAGCTCTGATTTTTTTTTCAACACTTGCAAAAAGTACCCTGTGCTGACAAATGTCTGATTAACAAAATTAAGAAGAGGTTTGGCTGCAGCATTAATCCCTCCCTTGGGCCTTTTAGCTTCTGCATTTCTAGGTTGATTAGGTTTTCAGGTCAGATTTTTCTTCCTCCGGCTCATTCTTTATCATTTGTGGTCGAGCCAATATGATGGTTTTCTGCCACGACGGGGTGAGAGCCAAGTAACTGTCTCCTTCATCGGAGGCTCTGCTACTCTCACAATTACGATCCCATTACGTCTCAAACACAGAATAAAAGGCAACATTGACATCCTGTCACCTTTCCCTTCTAAGGTTCATCGTTTGCTTCAAAACGGAAATATACAAAAGTGGCAAAAATATTTTCATTCAAACCCCCCATCTGTGACTTGCAAAGATCCCGAGGGTCTTTTTCTTGTTTTGTAGTTAACTGGTACACATTTTGGCAGTAGGAGCAATAGAGGTGGAAGGGGTGGCTATCACAGGTCGGAGGATCTATCCATGTAGACATGGAAAGCCCGAGTCATGTCACTGAAACCTTGGGAGACAGGCGAGGGGGTTATTATTGTTACCATTATTATTTTGCCACTGAGCAAAAGAAAGCTCAGAATTCCTAAATGACTTTCCCTAAGCTAGAGAACAATAAGTTGTGGAATTAACATTGGGTATTTGGACTAAAAAATGCCAATCACTGACTTGAGCGTTAGCTAAGAATTGAATTGATTCATTAAGTACACATACAGGGTTATACATGATGGGGCTATGAAGTAGGACTCAGCTGAAGAATAGCACAAACCATTATTATCCCTGCACTCAACCATTAGGGTGGTTGGATACATATATTTAAGGCTAAATTATATATTTATATATAAAATTAGCTTCTTTAAAGTTAATCCAGAGGAGCAAAATACATTTATTTTTCTGACCTGGTGGGAAGACACCTGACCTAGCCCCCATTGATATTTTGGCTCTGGCAGGTTATAAAAGAAGAGGGAAGAGAGAAAAACTCATGGTGAATGGTTGCATATAAGAATTTCAATTAAAAAATTGATATCAAGAAGAAAATAAAGTACAAAAAATAAAATGTTAGAGATTTGGAGAAATTAAGCAGAGCCATCACAAAACAAGCAAAAATTCATCCTAGTCTTATTTTTAACTTAACATTTAAAGAGATATTTGCATAAATAATACTGAAGGGCCTGAATGTGTCTGTTGACTTGACCTCTCCTCAAGCTTTCCATCCAACTCTGCCCTGGGACCCTGGGTGAGTCTTCTCCCCATTCACGGCTTCCATTTTCCCACTACAGAGAGAAGAGTTGACCTAATGGCTCTCTAAAGTGGCCTAGAATTTCTTATTCTACAGCTCTGTGGTTTATAGTTGAATACATTTTATGAGAAAGTCAAGAGTGGAGACTGACAAAGGAAAAAGATCCATTGTTTCCAAACAGCCAATAGCAAGAAAGAATGGAAACAACCATGAGTACCAGAGCCTGTGAATTATAAACTGCAAATCCAGTGAAAAGTCTTCTGTCTGGGATGATAATCACCTAGATGTTTGAAACCTTTGGAAACTTTGCACCAGATCCTTTTCCCCAGCTTTGCTCATTTTCCTTCTTCGGAAGGCAAAGATTCTTCTCTTAACCATTTCTGTGTTCTCATGAATATTACAGGAACATTCTTGGGTCTGCCATTGAAAAAGGAAATACAAATTTTTTTTTAAAGATTTTATTTATTTATTTGACAGAGAGAGAGAGTGAGCACAAGCAGGGAGAGTGGCAGGCAGAGGGAGAGGGAGAAGCAGACTCCCCACTGAGCAGGGAGTCCGATGTGGGGTTTGATCCCAGGACCTGAGATCATGACCTGAGCTGAAGGCAGATGCTTAACCGACTGAGCCATCCAGGTGCCCCGGAAATATAAATATTTAGATATTATACAGAAGTGCCTAAAGTGCAGAAATACAGAAAAATTTTCCAGGCTTGGGCTGTCATAGTTTATAAATCTTACAGGAATCAAAAATAAAAAAAAAAATCTCCAGTGGTAAACAGTATTAAGTGAAAAGGGATATTTCGGCAGTATTGTTCAGTGGTTTTTTTTTTTCTTACTGCCAACTTTGTCTTTTTGGATTATTGTGAAAACAGGCAGATAGAGAAATCATAGAAGTATTTCAAGTGTGTGGGAAAAAGGAATGCAGAGATTATTATGCATCCAACACACTTTATGAAATCTGGATTTCTCCTTAGCATTCTGGGGCCAGGACCCAACTGCTTCCACGCACTCCTGGACTCTTGAAAAGTAACTATGTATTAATGAGGCCAGAATGATGGGGAAGCAAACACTTCATCTTCATCCCGTCCAATGATCTCCAGATCATTGAATCCGTAAGACATGCAATTTGATCGAAGTTTCCATGGCATTGACCCAGATATTCTGGTTCATAAAAATACTAAATCCTTTAATGAAACACAGAATTGAGTTAATATGATTTATGTCACCCATCACCCAGTGGGCTGATGCTTTGTAGTGATTTGATTAAAGGAAGATTATAAAATGGCTGCAACCCTCACTCATTTGCATTTGGTTCAAAGGAAATGACCCAAACGGAACTAAATAGGCATTTAAGTATAAGAAAAAGATTTTTTTCTTTTTATTAGGCATGAACATGAAACAACTTGCCAGTGATTTACATGACATTATTTTAGGACTAGAAAGTGAATTTGGCATGAAAAAAATCCCAACCGATCATGTTAATTATGTTTCCTCTGAACAAGAAAATTTAATAATCTCCATCTCCTGATACATCAATCTCAGATTTGGTACTTGAAATTTTTCCTGTCTTCTCGTGTCGAATGGTACATATTTTACACACACATTGGGGTTTTTTCCCCCTCAGAGGAAGAAAAAGAATAGAAACCAGCACTCAGCACTCATGTGGTGTTCTTTGATATTTGTTTTATTGTTACTCTCATTTTACAGGTAAAGAAGTTAAAGCTGAGTGAGTCAAGTGTTAATACTAGGAAGAAATAATACAAATTTAAATCCACACCCATCTGCCTCCAAAGCCCACTCCTCTCCACCTCACCAGGCTTCCTTCTCCCCTTCTCTTTGTATCTTGAGCAAAGAATACTTCATTTAACTAATCTACTCTGCAATTCCAGAAATTATGCATTTACCAGAAAATGCTAATCTTGTTAATATTCTATATGTTACTTCCTTGGACATGATTATGGGTTTACTAATATCTTTCCCTATAAAACAGTGATATATGTTTCCATCAGGTTGAGCTAGGTATAATTTTCATGTGATTATATAATTTCACGTGTCCAGTGAGAGCAAACATCCAGGGAGAATATGAAAATTACACCGTGTTTCTTGCAAACTGCTAATATGAACAGATGACTGGTTCGTAGTGACTACTTACAGGATGCCTATAGGTCTCCATGCAAATAACCAAGATCTCAGATGTGTGAAACACAGCTGATACAAGGACGCTGAGAAATTATAGAAGACACGCTAATAAAAGAATCGAGCAAAGATCACAGGTTACCAAACCAATGTGAGATACAATGGTGATGAAGAACAGGGAATGTAGAAGAAAGAGAAAGATAATTTGGCATGAGAACAAATCATGCAAATGTTTTAAATACAACCAGTCAACAAGCTGTAATCAAAATAGAACAGCAACCCATAAGAAATAGAACTCAAGACTGTGCCCTGCTATGAAGTTGGGTATTATTCATCTACTGACATGCCTCTCATTCCATCTGATTCAAATATGTTTTTTTTTTTTTTCCTGTTCAAAGGAAATCAGTTTGCTGAAAAGAAATGTAGGTCTTTTGAAAAATTATCAGCAACTTTCAGGGACAGACATTTGACACAATTTTCTTGTATCTTCCAAAAGATGTCTATTTACTTGTAGACATCTATATGTTGTTTCAACAGTTCAGTCACTGGACTTCTACAAGTATTTTATCCAGGAAAGATGATATTGCTAATTGTGTTTATAATGAACTAACAAAACATGAATAATATAGAAATGCTAGTATTTCATTAATAATGATTAAGCTCTGCTGTAATGGTGTATATGATATGATGAATTCTGCTGGTATTGTAATAAATTCCTCTTCAAAGCCCAGTGTTGCTGAGGGCAATTCATAAATGAGTTCTAGACTGTTCAACATAGTATCCCTGGATACTCAATGATTATTTGTTGAATGAATCAAAGAGTAAGACCAAAAGAGAAGCGGCAAAACCTAACATTGTTAGCTTATAATCTTAAAAGAAGAAAGAACAAGATATTCACAAATAAGCCTCAGCCTCAATACTTATGTAGAGTGCCTGAGATTAGGACGGGGAAACCGTGCTTCCTTTAAGGAACGGCTAAATTCTGAGAAGGCAGTTGGGAGTGTCAGCGAGAGCCTGCTGTGCACAGGGATTCCCACACTAGGAGGTAGCCGCGGGACCCTGGGGCAACTTCTGTCTTACGGACAAAGGTTTGCATCACAACACTTTGCTGGTCATTCCTCCAATGCCTGTTAAAATTGCAAATAGCTTTGGACAAACTTATATTTTGGCAATATCATCGGAACAATGGTGATGAAGTGTAAATCAATAATATGTATGGCTTACAAATGTAACCAAATTAAAGGTCTCTTATGTGCAATAAACTCTAGGTCCAATAATGTCATAGTAGATGCTCTTAATAAGGCTTTTATGAAGACCATCGCGGCTTTAAATGACTTAGTATCAATCTCAAAGGCTTCTGAAATTTTGACATGAAATTAACAAGAGCCGGTCATTTTACAGCACACCGACAGAGAAATGCTAGGAAATAGGAAATGTGTGTCTGATTATTGGGTAATGGCTGTGCAGCCACGGGAGCCGAAGACCCTCCTTCAGCTGTTTGCTATTTCCTCACAGAGACTTCTAGCTCCTCAGCTGCCTCAGCAAGACTGCCTTGCGGCAGATGCTTCCCATGGAGAGAATCTGAGGCAAGTAAAATTCAAGTGTTTAACTCTGGTTCGCGGAAGTACGAGAATGTTGTGTCCCTTGACTTCTAAGCCTTTGTGCCCATCTGAGAACCATCGTGCTTTTCAGTATTTAATAAGAGCAGGGAAACAGGGCTTTGTGAGAATCCAGGAGAGGGGTGATGGCCTGGAGTCAGCAGGAGTGAGTGGATAAAAGATTAAGACAGGCAGAGCTCCTTAGTGACCTACGATTCAACAAAGCCCTTCGAGCTTTATGGACCTATCTGGGCTGGGTGTGTCAACGTCCTGTTCTTTCAGATTAGAAATGTATTCACAAGAAAGCGAACTCAGCATTCTTCATTCCCTCTGTTGGTGGCTATTGTAAAGGGAGAGTCTTTCATTCCTCGGTAAAGGATATGGGATTCCTCGAAGTGTCTGCATACTATTCCCCTTACCAATGAACGTGAACAGAAATAGGGAAGTCCTCAGGCCCGCCCCTGAAACTGTTCTGTGCCTGTTCAACATGCAACTCAGTCTCTACAGAAGGGCACTGTGCATGATAAGACCGTTATCAGCGGGAAGGAAGCTGTAAGCGAATCAAAATGAGTCTCTTCTGAGGGTAATACTGGTTTGTAATTAAATATCTGGTGTTGCTGAGCACTTCCGTGACTAGCTTCACAACATGAAAGGGAATTTGTTTTTGGACTAAACTTAGCAAACCCCACAAAACACACAACGTCTAAAACTCTCCAGTTGTTGAAACAGACACACACACAAGCCTCATGCATCCTTATGGTGCATCAGTGAAAGAACGCTGGTGAGTGGGAAACCCCGGTCCTCATCCTGGCAGCATCCTTTCCCGCCCCTGAGGTCCCCCCATCTGCGGAATCAAGCACGCAGCCAATCCAAACCACTGAGTTTTGCACCTCTGGATACACTGGTAATCTGCATGTTTCAGATTTATTGCACTGATGTACTGAGCAAAGTTTCCATGTGTATGTGTTAATCGTTTAGCGAGGACCCCAAATGAATCCTACAGAATCCAACTCCTGTCAACCAGTTATTTAAACGGTACCAGCAGCTGATGGGAAAGTAGCCCTCAGAGCTTGATGGAGCCCAGAGGAGCTTGATGCCTACTGCCCATTACGCCCCCACAGACACCTGGCCACTGCCTGGAGGCTAGGAGCGGCGCAGAGAGCAGAGACATGCACCAGCTTCCCTCCCCACTGGGCATTCTTTAGCGAGTGGTCCAGACGGGACTGATGCAGACTCTCTGAGGACACTGACAAATGGCTCTGTGGGGAGGATAGAATTTAAAGAAACCGTTTTTCTTCCCTTCCCTTGCACCTTGAGAGTGAGGGTCGAATTACTTTCTGACTTGATTCACTGCCGCTGAGAAGCTGGTTAAAGGGCCCTCTGTCTAAATGTTTGTTTGATGTCCTTATAGCTACAGAAGGACTGTAAGAGAGGACCCAGAGCTGCAGATACATCTCTCCCCATCCAAGCACGCATATGTCATTGGCGATGACATGTCCCCATGCCCATTTGCTGGCGGAGGCACCCCATCTTGTCTGTCGAAATCTACAACATTCTCTGTGGCTGGCCCATCGGTATTTTATAGGTGATATATGGACCCCCTTTCTAATTATGTTCTTCAAGAAAAAACACACATCGGACCCATCACACTGAAGGAATGTTCTCCTGCTCTGGAAAGCAGAGTGCTTCCTCCTGTTTGCTGGCGGATCCTAGCATAGGCTGGCTTCACTTGCCAGCGTGGGAGGCGCCGAACCCTGTGCTTCTGGGCACAGCAGCTCTTAGGGGAAGGACCGGGGCTCTCTGCGCTGGCCGGGCTCTGCAGGGCTGGGCACCTGGTTTCCAGTCCCATCTCTGCTGCAAGTGTCACCTTCCCCCTGTCAGCCTTGATGTCTGTCTCTAGGAAGGACGATGTCATTATGGACTTAATAGATTTTTTAGGAAGATAAAAAGAGAAGTGACCATCTGAAAACCACATGTACGCTGAAAACATAGAGTCGAAACCTTTTTATCACTATTTTATCCTCCTGATTTGCATTTAGCACTCTGATGGCTAATGTGATACTGTATTCATCATATTTTAGAATTTTTTCTGTATCTTAGGATGCTCTGACATCTTGGGGCTTGGTGGACTCGAGGAGGGACTGCCCCTCCCTCGTCTAGCTAGCTCCTGGAGGGTAACAGACTTGCCAGAGAGTATGACTTTGATATGCAAACCACCAAATGCAAGTCCAAATCCCCCCCTGCCTCCTTTCATCAGGCTGCTGCAACTGGGGACGCTGTTCCTCTGCCCTAAATCCAGGCACTAAGTAAGTAGGGCCACCCTTACCTATACTCCGGAGCCTGTCGAAATTATTCAAATGATCCAATCCTAAACCTGCTCAGCTTGCTTACTTAGCCTCGCCCCGTCCTCCCTCTGAAATAAAGGTTTTTGCCCACGCCCTCCCCCTCACTCCCTCCGCCTCCTGGCTGGCTCTGGTGCTTCCCTGGGGGGGTATGGGATGGGGGAGGTGTTGGGGGAGCATGAGGTGTGCTGAGCCTTCTGTGTTTAGGGATCTGTGACTATAAACTTCTTCCTTCCTGAGAGTCCTTTCTGTAACTGTATGTCTTAACGTATCTGATGGAAACAGATCCCAGTTATATTTTAAAACAAGCGCCCAAACAAATACATTTTCGGAATGAAGGACTCCATGGAATCACAAAGGGCAATGACTGTGAGCTTGGCAAAGCTGCTTCACCCTCTGGGCAACAGGGTTGGGGCAGGTGCAGGTAACTGCTTGCTCTCCTATGCCCCTTGGAATCACTTGAGACCTTTGAGAAACTGCAGGTTTCTGGGTCCCTTCTCAAAGCAGGCATATCTGAGCTTCTTGTGTGTGTGTGTGTGTGTTTTCATGAAAGCCTGTCCCATGAGTTTAATGCTCACCCAGAACTGAAAGCTACTGGGGTGTAGATTTCACCTGTGAATTTTTCTCAAGCCTTAAAATATTTTCCTAAATAAACTCTAGCGGATTATGCAGGGAAAAAAATATTTGAGAAAGATGGATTTGATATGGAAAACTTCAAAATACTAGATCTTATAGACAAATCCTTCTTGGTGCAAAAGGAACACATTTGCCCTACTTTTGAAATTCAGTGGGAGGGGGCAAGCCTTCCCCACCCCCCCACCCCCGTCTGAGCTGCTAGGAAACCCCCACTCCCATTCAGGGAAGACAGTGATGCACCATAATATGGCCTTTTGGGTTTTCATTTCGGCTCCAAGCTGTTGATGGAGGGCTCAGCTTCGGGGACATGTAATTCCGTGTCTTGTATCTGGCCCTGGGGGCCGCTGAAATAGTTTATGTAATGATTTCACTCATGAGGGAAAAATTAATTGCATTCTCCTCACCAGTTGCTCAGTGCTATAGCTTCATTGGAAAAAGCCAGAATTCCCCTTAGGAAACCCAGTTTTAAGTTAATATATAGTAATGCTGTACATGGCCTTATTAATCTAGAGGCAGGTGGCGCTGGAGACAGAAATCCGCAGGCTGCAGGCTGGAGAGGTTGGCTCTTGTCTGGCTGGTCCTTGAACCAACTGTGTGATCTTGGCCACACCCTTCTTCAGGTACCTTCCCTATATGTGAAACAGGAATAATCACATCTGCCTCTTGGGTGCAAATAATACAAATGAATGAGATAATGTCTTTGGAGAGATTTGAGTTCCTTGGAGAGCGTTACCATGGAACGCGTGCACACACACACATACACACACAAACTCACATACTTTGTCTCTTCATGTACCTTATCAGTCTAACAAATGGGCAGGTATAACCCCCCAAAATCATAATTCTGCCCCAACCCATTATCTGTAAAGAAAAAAGCCTTTTCTCCTCCCCCAGAGCTGTGGGGACAATCACTGCTAATGTCCCTGACAGGTTGCAGTTGGAAAAGGATGTTGTGTCTATAACCAGTGCAGCAAGGACTCAATGTGTTCTGTGGGAATGACCCCATCTGGGGCTCAGAGAAGACCTCAGACGTGTTTTCAAATGTTTGTACTCTGTCAAATCCCTGTTGTGTATTCTTTTTCCAACTAATCGCTGTGGTGTTTAATTGTTAAAGCCATGTGCGTTTCAGGGGAAATTGAATCCATATGTTTCTGATTCATTTGCACTGAGCTCATCAAATTGTTGTTTTGTAAGAGCTGTTTGCTGTCCAGGAAAAATCCCCAGTGCCTCCTCATACGCTGATCTATGCTTTTCAACATCTTTAAAACAGGAAGCAAAGCCCACTCTCAACAGTGCTGCGATCACCTCTTCCTCCACCATAGCCTTTTAATGGGCAGTTTCCCTTCCTGTTTGGGGGTCAGACAGAAGATGATCTTCTAGAAGGGCTTCCCAAAGCGGGTTCCATAGAAACAACAGGGTGGGGACCGAATTAAGCACAGTGAAGCAAGTTTCTTTTATTGAATTGTTAAGACCTTTAGTAGGGAAATATGCAAGGGTGAAAAGTTTTCCTAGATTTATTCATTCAACAAATATTTAATGAGCACCTACTGCATAGCAAGACGTAACTTTTGATGCTAAGCATATTGCCATGGAAGGTCGTCTGTCTTCAGGAAGTGTCTATTCTACGGGGGATTTTCCAAACATATTTAGGTCACAGAAACCAGTATTCTGAACATCATTCTCCAGGAAATACTAGTTCAGAGTGGGTGCAAAATGTAGGTCCAGCTAAGCTGAGGGACCCTGAGCGTATGCTCAGATTAGAAATGCGGTACCAATCTGCAATTCTTTGTCTTAGGATATGTTCTCTGGGAGAAAGAGAGAAACGACAATTAAACAAGATCAGGTTATGGTAAGGGCTGTGAAGATCCTAGTGGAGCTATAGGGGGATGAGAGCGATTTTCTATTTCATAAAGGAAGTGACATTTGAGTAGTGTGTTAGTTAGGGTTCTCCAGAGAAAAATAGCCAATATATAGAGAGAGACAGAGGGAGAGCGAGAGAGGTTGATTATAGGAATATGCTTATGAGGGTATGGAGGCCAAGCAGCCCCACAGTCTGTCATCTGCAAGTCAAATGAGAAGGGAACCCATGGGAAGATCTGGGGAAGGGGAAAGGGAGTGCGAATGTCATTGCATTGGCAAATTTGTTTTGCGATGAAATCACAGTTAAAGATAACTCTGTACTTACAACAACTGAATGACAGTTATCAGAGAAACTGGAAAGTACCTATGGCTACTATCAGCCCAGACCCAGGAAGTGACCATTTGAATGTGCTCTAGCCCCGGGCATGTGGCGTGGGTAGGATGAAGATGCGGAGGGGGGCCATCAGCCTGAGGAGAGAAACAGGCCAAGGGCATTCCCCCGGTCACTCCTGATGAAAGGTGTCACAGATTCCTAATGAAGAAATGAACTGGGTTATGAAGCCCATAACCTCATGGCCCATCACCTCGTGTGTGTGTGTGTGTGTGTGTGTGTGTGTGTGTGTACACATAGTATCGTAGGGGACATTTTCTTCCTGCTTAGAACCTTCCCGATTGGGAACTGCCTCTTCCCACCTGGTGATATTTAGCCATTGTGAGATGGGGACTGTCCAGTCAGAGCACACAATTCCTCCAGTCCCGGTGACTTGCTCTGCTCTCCCAGGTTTTCCCTTACCCTTCTATCCACCTGCTATGCCCATCTCCCAGATCTGCCTAGGGACATCCCGCTTCTATTTTCAAGAACTGGACAACATGTATCTCCTTATGAAGTCATTCCTGATTTTCCCCAGTTAGATATGGTCTGCCATATTTAAGGTGAGCCTTTGGCTTTTTGGAAGCTACATTAACGATAAAGCCAGAGAAACCGGAAAATAAGTCCGTCAATCAAAGGATGCATAATTTTATCAGGATCTTGGAGGAGGTATAGGCTAATTCTTGACAGGCGGTCTATAACTCAGAAGAGGCAATCAGGGGCTCCTGGCTGGCTCAGTCCGTAAAGCATGTGACTCTTGATCTTGGGGTGGTGAGTTCAATCCCCACATTGGGCTTACTTAAAAAACAAAAAAGTTAAAAAAAAGAAGAGGCAGTCATGTATCGGGCCCCATGCCATCCTTTCCCACATCTATTTCCCACCCAGTGAATTTTGCCTGCTGACCAGGGTCATAGAGATTTCTGGATTCCACTATGAACAGTACATCAGTGTGGCCTTAGCATCTCAGAGTCCTCTTGGAACAACTCACTTTGCTCCCCTTTCCTAATTCCAGAATTTGAAGAATAAAACAAATGGAGCAAGCAGGCCACACAGAAACCAGTGAACCTGGAGCCAGGGCCCGAGAAGGAAGCAGGAAGCTCCACCCCCTTTCCTGCGACCTGAGTCCCTTGGTGGCATATTCTCTCAGTGGACACAATTTCCAAAATAGATATGACTGCTGACAGGTGAGGAGTGATGGCTTACCCAGCTTTGGGCTGTCTGAGCCAAGTGTCCTGCTGAGTGGGGAGAGGCATGATGAGGACAGTGGGTCTGAGGGCATTCCTCAGGCAGAAGGACACAGAAAGACCAATGGCTCAGCCATTTTGTGGACCTTTTTATCCTTTCTCTGTTATCAAAAGAAAGGGATCTATTGCTCACAGATCCATCTTTCCAAGTTTACATCATTAGAAATGTGGGAAGATTCTGTTTAAGTTACTCATAATGCTCAGTTCCTAATTGCTTTAACTCCTTTAGCTCCAGAAAGCACAAATCTGAAATCATCTTCCAACCAACATGCTTAGAGGCACAATCTCTCCCATGCAGTTACTCAAAACCACCGCTGCTAAACATTTTAAGCTTAACTCTCATTGTGTGAAGACAAAACAATCATGGCAGCATTCTTTAGATAATAACCCCGGCACAGAATTTGTTCCTCTTTTCTGACCCAACACATTCTGCCTCATTATTATTTGTGTGTTTATCATATTTTTTACTACTAATTCAGACTTTCTTAACAACTGAGAATTCACAATCTATCCTATCTTGACTCCTGCCAGCACCTTGCCTTGTTTCTGGCCTGTAATAATATTGGTTAATATTTACTGAATATCCTTCATGTGCGAGGCATTGTTCTGGGCACTCTACCTATATTAGGGTATTTAATCTTCACCTCGACCCTAAAAAGAGATGCAGTTACCATCCCGAGTTCACAGAGGGGAAAAATGAGGGGTTTATATACCTTGTCTCCCCAAATGAAAAAAAAAAGAAGACAGAATATAGTTTTGACTCAAACAATTTGATTTCACAACCCATTTTCTAAGGTAATATGCAATATTGCCTCTCTGGTAAGTTCTCCTTTAAAGAAATTTTTGTTGAATAAGTGTTATTGAATGGGCTAAATTGCATTAAGAGAGGAGAGCTTTTTCAATAGGTACCAATAATTTACCCGTGGAGGAATTTTGCCTCGTATATAAAGAGAATAAATCAGCACTATTTTTAACGTGGCCTTCATACTTTATTTGTGCTGGTGAAGCCAAGGGGCCTTGCATATTTACGCCATTTATTTTAAGACAAATCGTCAAACATTTCCTCTGTGTCAGGTGTCAGACTTCACTCGGATTTTCTTTTTGCCTATTTTATTCTGTTTTACTTTATCTTATCTCATTGGTATATATATTCTCTCTTAAGGGAGCTAGAAAGGATTAACCAGCAAAGAGTTAAAGAAGCCCCAGAGGACAGTTTCCAGATGATAAAAGAGCTAATCCACCCAGAGAAACCCACTCTAAACTGAGCTTTAATAATTGATTTGATAACGGGTGATAGAGATGTGGATACAAAGAGTGTGAATGTGCTTTTGTTGGTTTTTCCACTTTGGCTGATGCACTGTTTGGTAGCTAGGATGACAAATTGCACAGATGCAGTAGTAATGGTAAAAGCAGATAGAGGGCGCCTGGGTGGCTCAGTTGGTTGAGCGACTGCCTTCGGCTCAGGTCATGATCCTGGAGTCCCAGGATCGAGTCCCGCATCGGGCTCCCTGCTCGGCGGGGAGCCTGCTTCTGCCTCTGACCCTCCCCCCTCTCATGCTCTCTATCTCATTCTCTCTCTCAAATAAAGAAATAAAATCTTAAAAAAAAAAAATTAAAAAAAAAAAAAAAAGCAGATAGAAACGCCACTTTGACAATACTGACAATTACCAAATCCCGTCATGTGGGGCCCGTCGCAAGTAATACAATCCCAAGAAAATACAAATTTTATCTGTGCACTGTTTGAACTCCAGGATCTCACCCCATCATTAAACACACTCAACTGTGCCAACTGAGCCATTTGCAATTCTGATAAGAATCAGCGCAGAAGATAGTCTGGACCAAAAGGATAGTCCCTGCCTCTATTTCCGCTGAGCATGTTGGCCTGCTTGAGACCTCTGCTCTTTCATCTTGCCAGGAGTTCAGTTAGGACAGCCCAGTTCACAGTTCATCTGACCTGAGCACGCATCGAAAGGAAATCAGTAGACCAGAAAGCCCTGTTGAGGGGCTATGGGGAGGGCTGATGGTGAGGTTGTACATCTACTTACCTGGCAAATGGGAAGAGATAAGAGTCTGTTCTCAGGGCAGGGACATGCTCTCTTCTTACCAGGGATGTGGCTTCTAGCTTAAGCAGGTTTAAAATTTCCAACTGTGTTTGTAATCCTCTAAGAGATGTGATTTGAAAGATAGGCCAAATTCTTAAAACATGTCCTTCTATAAATGGGCATCCATGTTCCAAAGTTTTCTTTACAAAAATACTCAAGCCATACTTGCCCATAACTTGTGATTTCAGGATAGCGTTTGATTTACAAACCCTGATTCACTATATAAATTTCAAAATTCACAGATCGTTACACAGAGAAAAGGAAATAAGCACTGACTTTAGACATATTTTGTAAATAAGACTGAGTTTTCCAGACCTCTTAGGGGCACAACTTCCATTTCCAGGCTTGCTTGGGACAAGTCACCATGATGGAATAGACCAGACTGTCTCTCAGAGTTCACTGACAATTCAGAAAGCAGGGCACCTTGCCACCTGGAATTTAAGAGACCCACTTTTAATTTCCACATAATATGCACAGCACTAAAATCTGCATGATATTAGATTTATCTGAATAATAAAATCATGAGTGATTATAATGAACAATGAATAATAGTTACCATTAATAATTACAGTTATTACTAAATTGATTTTATCACTGCCCACCTCACATTTACACCTAATATAAAAATATGATACGGTTAGGTTTCAAGAGGCAAGTAATAATGATAATAACATAGTAAAATCCTTGAAGGATCTCATTATATCGTACTATAGATATCCTGCTGCTCAAATAATAGCCACCATATGCATTAACACAGAGCCCACCATTGTCTCCAATCAGTCTAATACAAAGGTGCTAGCTCTGTCCTCTCCTAAATTCTAAATTCTAAAGGAATTCTAAAGGTATTCTCCTGTTTTCAAAATAATAATTAAAATCTCATTTGGAGATCTAGTTCATATAGCTATATACACAAAGGAATTCACTGCAACAAAATTGTTGTGATAGCCCTCCCCCCTCAAAAAAAAAAGAAAAAAAAAGAAGAAAGATAAAGAAAAAAAGAAAAGAAAGGGAGAGCAAAGTGAACACACGTGTTCATTAATAAATGACATGTTGGGGTGCCTGGGTGGCTCAGTTGGTTAAGTGACTGCCTTTGGCTCAGGTCATGATCCTGGAGTCCCTGAATCGAGTCCCGCATCGGGATCCCTGCTCGGCAGGGAGTCTGCTTCTCCCTCTGATCTTCCCCCCTCTCATGTGCTCTCTCTCTCTCTCTCACTCTCTCAAATAAATGAATAAATAAAATCTTTAAAAAAAATAAAATAAAATAAATAAATGACATGTTGAGTAAATGACAGTGTTTATACTTTAGGGTACAGTGTAACCTGTTTGAAAGGACAGTATTGACCGAAAAGGATGTATATCCTATTTTTAAGTAAAAAATCAGGAAGTTTCATAGTAAGTGGCACATGATGTGTCCCATTTGTGTTGAAAATGATGAAAAAGAAGGAAAGAAACACAAGATTAGAGGGAGGGGGAAGGGAGTAAGGCCCCACTTTCCTGACTCAACATGCATGTGCTGTGTTTCCCCTAATTAACATACTCCAAGTGCTCTAGTTCACAGCTTCATTCCCAGTGCCCAGCACAGAGCCAGGCTCAGAAATAGACATTCCATAAACAGTTGCTGAATAAATGAAGGAATGAGACACACAACGTTCTGGCTAGAAACACCTTTCCAATCACCTCGTCTGACGTCTGATGTTATGTGTAGAAGACTGTCGTCTGCACCAGTGACTTTCCAATGTGGTGCAGACACATAGTGACTCGGGTAGGTCTTGTCACGGTGTACCTACTTTCCAAGCCATGATATCTCCTTCATCTTCTTTCCATGTGTATGTCAAACGACTTTAAGTGGAAAGGACCTACCTTTGGAAAGGGAAGGTTAGAAAAATCCCCTCAGTGTCCCCTCCAGCCCCCCATTTAAATCACTTCCAAATCACGTCCGCCTCAGTTGGGTGGTAACTAAAAGTCATAAACTTTTTGTTTGATTGTCAGAAGCAAAGTCTATGATGACTCTCTATGGTTGGTTTTCAAATAAAGAAAGGTTCTGGTGACCTAGATCAGGAAAATAGGGTTAAATTATTACCTGTGCTTCTGACTCCTTCTGTGATTTACAGCAGTGGTTCTCAAAGTGGGGTCGTAGACCAGCAGCATCAGCATCACCTGGGAACTTGACAGATTTCTGTCACGTTGGTGGTTCCCTTCCAGAACTTTCTGAATCCGAAATTTGTAACAAAATATCACACAGGGCACCTGGAATTTGAAAAGCTCTGGTTTCGAGTATGTCATCAGTCCCCTCTTGACATCGTTTCATCTGGAAAGGTGTGCTACCTGCTGTCCCAAACTACTCATCTGTCATGGGCTGAATGTTTGTGTCTCATGTTGAAGACCTAACCCTCAACGTGATGGAGTTTGGAGGTGAGGTTCTGGGAAGTAATTATGTTTAGATGAGGTTATATGCGTGGGGCCTCTATGGTGGGATTAGTCCCCCGAGGCAGCCCAAGCTGATTAATACACCATCATAGGAACCAATTTAGGTATGTTTATGGGATTATGACAGTGATTTATCATCCAGTAACCTTAATATATAAACCATATATAAAGTTGACACTGCTAGTTCTAATGTGCCATTTCCAATGTGGCTTATATTTTAAGAGTCCTCCCCTCCTTCCTCTCCCTGTCAGAGCATCAATGGGTAATCTGCATTGGGTTTAACTATCTTTGTTTTCTTGCTCGTTTAAACCAATGACCAATAGCACATATCTGCTGGTCCACTGAGTAGGTGTAGGGAGGAAGTCTGCAATGAATCATAAACATTTTCACAGACTAGCATGAAACCCTGGGCTTGGGTTTCACAAGCCCTTGCTGTGAATCTCCAGGGCTAACTGGTCTCCTATGTATATTGTACTGAGACTTGCACAGGGACCTAAAGATAAAAAAGAGGTCTGTCCTTTAAGTCATTCATACTCTACTGGGATCTAGGTGGGGTTAGGAGCAGGCCTGGAAATGGCCACTGTTTGGGGTATATACTACAATGCAGCAACATTTCTAGGCTTACAGTGTGATTGTGGGCAAGTAATATTTTTTTTTAGTGTAAAACGACAATAAGATACTAGGACACGCATTTTAGAGCGGCCAAAAAAGATCCATGAATCCATGTTGATATAAATATATTACTGAAAAGGGAGAGGAGAGACAAATCTTCTTCACAGAGTTCCCAGTAATTTAGGTAGCTATTCCTCCCTAAAGGACATGAACTTGAATCCCTCCTCTCCTACTTGTAAGTGGGCTACTCTAGCTGACTTGCTCCCAAAAAGCAGAGTATGGATGGAGGAAAAGTAACTTTACAGTGAAGGAAACTGAAACCACCACCGGGGCCCGGTGACCAAGGTCAACCCCAGCAGGGATAAGTCATTGTACTATCTCACATCCTTGACGTGATGTGATGAGGATGGTACCTCACTGCTGTGGTCCTCCTCCTGAAACCCATAAACCCAGTCTAATCATAAGGAAACATCAGACAAATCCAAATGGAGGGATATTCTACAAAACACTTGGCCAGTACTGCTCAAAATTGTCAAGGTCACTGGAAATGTGGAAAGTCTGAAAACTTATCACTGACCGAGGGGACAAAGGACACGTGGCAACTAAATGCAATGGGGTGTTCTGGATGGGATTCTGGTGCAGAGGAATGGCACTGAGGAGAAACTGGTGAAATCCAAAGAAAGCATGGAAGTTAATTAATAGCGATGTACTAATGTTGGCTTCTGTGTCCCAGTGGTGGAAAATGTTAACAACAGAGGGAATGGGGGGGGGGGGGGGGGGGGGCATGGGGAACTCTCTGTACTAGCTGTGCAACTTCTACTATACTTATACTATAGCTAGGTCAGGGAATGCGAATCCACTTAGTAAACTATTCACCCACCTTTACGCACATAGCTACTTTTTACAAGTAATTCCTTCCCAGAATATCTCTTCAATAACAAGCAGTTTCTAGATTCAGATTTTCAACCCTATGTCCCCTTAAAAATATCTGTTATTTAAAATACGCAAGTTATAAAATAAAATAAGCAAGTTATTTGAAATGTTTTGAGACTATATTAAAACTTCCCAAATAGAAACTTCTTTCGAGGAAAGGATTTTATTTTATGTTATTTTATTTTAAAGATTTATTTGTTTATTTTAGAGAGAGAGCGAGCATGTGCATTGGGGGAGGGGCACAGGGAGAGGGAGAGAATCCCCAAGCAGACTCCTCACTGTGCGTGGAGACCAAAGTGGAGCTTGATCCCGGGATCCCGAGATCATGTCCTGAGCCGAAATCAAGAGCTGGCCACTCAACTGACTAAGCCACCCAGGCGCCCCAGGATTTTTATTTTTTAATTTTATTTTTATGTTTAGGTGTAAATGGAAATCCTGAATGCTAGTCCAAGATTTGCACTTTTTAGCAAAACATCGTGTCTACTCTTAATCTGAAGCCTAACTAAACTATAGAAACTTAGAAAACAGAGAAGTATGGTAGAAACATGATTAATCGAAGCCTTTAACCATATATGTTGGTAAAAAACATGATCTGAACTCACTTGAGAAAGAGCAAGTTAAATAAATTCCCTGTGAAAAACAAATAAAACGTGATGCTCATGGGGCAGTGATATAACACAGTCAACATATGTAACTGACTCGAATGTTTAAATCATTTCACCTTCCCACTGGTGACTGTAAAGTATCTTTTATCATTGTGGCCATTAAGGAATTGCATTGTATTTATAGCAAAATATGGCCCAGGGCAGGCTCACTGACTGTGTCCTAGTCAACTGTTGGCTTGTTTTTAACCTTCCCCTTTTTCCTGGGGTTTCTTCTGTAAAAAGCATAGTCAATCCATTGCTCACATCAGCACCACATGTTCATTCACCTTTTAAAAGTGCAAGTCATGTTTTCCTACACTCTTAACAGTTAGGTCAGCACATGGAAGAGAAAGGATGTCCCGCTATAATGTTCAGACAAGAGGGGTCCACAACCTGTCTGTCTCAACCCGCCCGCGACAGGGACCCGCCTCGAGGTGCAGCCCATTCTGTGTTTATCAGCTGATTCTTTTTAAAGGAGGTTTTTCCTTACATTGAAACAAAATCTTTTTTCTATTGGAGCTTTTACCCTAAGGGTCTAGCTCCTTTTTTTCTCAAACAAGAAAGGCGAAGAAGACAACATTCTTACATCCGTTTTACAGCACAGAGGATGTCTCAGAAGCTGGTGATGGATCCGGAGTTAATCCAAGCCTGTCTGACTCCAAAGGCCTTACTGAGAGATGCCACCCCATTCTGGGTCAGCATTACAGAGTCTTGGCTCAGAGCAAGGGCATCTGTGGGAGCTGAAGTCCAGCCGGCACTCCAGTGGAGGATTGCTTCAGCCAAAAGGAAAGAGAATATTTTTCTAACTCACATTGTTCCCATCGGGTGTGGGCCTAGGGGACAGGCCTCGGCTCAGAAGGGAAACTGTATCTTATGTACATGGACTTGCCACATGGGGTGTTTCCGTGAGCTTGAACCATTTCTCATTATCTTAGCCATGACTTATTTTGGTAAAGAATGTTCCAGAATCATCTTTTTTCATGATCTGCCTGAATATTTTCCCTGAAGTCATGGCAAGGTTACATGTCTACAGTATGATTTCCACACCGTCCCCCCACCTTCTTTGAATATTTACTCAAAATATATCCCTTTCAATATACACAGTGTATCTGCTGTGTCCATTATTACTCAAAAGACTGGCGATGGTATTCATTCATACCCATCCACAAGTTTTTCTACTATTCCCGGGAAAGAGTAGCTGAGGTTAAAGACAAAAATTTATCTGAAATAGCTCTTGCAGTATCCTCACCCTTTCTCATTTATAGATCAATGGTCATAACTGGAAAAACAGAAAGAAGAAACATAAGTACGTATGCTTTTCCCCTGTTGTATATAAGTATTTTATGATATTTGCAAATAAATAGCCTATCCTGCCCTTGCTCTGCTTCCCACATGAACCAGATTTGTGAACTGTTTTTGTGGTTGTTGTTGCCTTTTGCATTTTTCTGCAAAACTCTGCCCATCTGGTACTGGTCCTTTAGCTACAAGAGTCCCCCACTGGGTGTCTTCCTTTCATGTTTGCCATCATTCAACGGTAGGCCTTCTGTGAAACCCATTATGGTCCTTTTGTAATTCTACCAGTTCTTCCTCATCAAGATTATTTGGATCTTAGGTATGGCATATGCATGATAAACCATGGAATTAGGAGCCCATCCTATTTCCTCTTTGCCATTCCTCCTAAATCCTCCCATTGGTCATATCCTCCCATTGGTCAAGGGGCAGATTACGGTACAAATACAGAAATATGCAAAGACTTAGAATTGTTTCATGCTTTTTGCTTACCGATTCTATTTATGGAAATTGATCTTAGGGAAACATTTGTGGATAGATGCAACGATACTTACATGCAAAGCTACTTATCCTAGTAAGACTTAAACTAGCCAAACCTTAGAAACAGTTTATACATGTAGCATCTGAGTACTGGTTAAACTACTATGGTAGATCCATCTAACCGAGTACAAGAGAAATAAGGTGATACTCTGATCAAAGAAACCACACTGATTTGTCCGAAGAGACCATTTCCCCCCAGATTTTATATTCTGTGAAGAAGTTGTGCAGACTCTTATACTAAGGACATAAATAACATAAAAAATGTCCTCAGAACTATTTTTCTAGAAAAATATACTTTGCAAATAATGTTTATTATCATGTCATGACATTTTAAAAATAATATCAGAACAAAGAAAGAACGGGAACGAGCCCATTCTGTTTGGGGAATGGGGCTCTCCATGGGATTTTTTTTTCTTTTTGGTTTTCTGCATTTTCCAAATTGTCTTCAAGGAGTATGAATTACTTAAATAAGGGAAAGACAAACCTTATTTAACAATAATAAATAAATACACTTTGCGAAGGCATTTTTTATACTAACTCTTGATGAAAGCAGAGAATGTGGTCACAAATCTTGGTTCAGGGAAAGCATTTCTATGAGGGCTAAATTAAAATAAACTAAGCTGTTTACACTCTAATGTTCTGCTTGGCACTCGTATCTAATGTTGATGCTGACTGGTTCTTTAGATGGCCTCTCAAAAGCATTGATCTCAACTGTGTTTTTGACATGGGTTAAATAGCAGTGTGAGGTTTATCTCTCAGATTATTACCCTAGAGCAGAGATTCTCTCTTAGTAGAAAAGGTGATCCACATGTGCTAGACATCAGATGGTCAAGAAGCCATGTCCACGCATGACGCCATGAAATCTGAGAACTGATGATTTACACGATCTTCCAGATTGGAGTTTCTCCAGCTCCATCAAGCAGTGAGCTACATGGAAGGAAGCTTGCTTCAGAGCCAAACTTTTTTTAATTGGCCCCAAAGCCCAGATGAGTACTCAGTTGAGTCTCCAAAGCTCTGCACAAGAAGCTTAGGGAAAAACTATTTTGGTCTGGACATTTTAAAGAACAGCATGCCCTTTAAATGAAGTATTTGTCTGCTTGTTAATTCTGGAAGAACGCTTTTGTCTCAGGAAAACAGAAGCTATTGGTCACTTGTAACTGAAGAGCAGAAGGAAGGGAAGGGGCAGGACACAGGAAGGACCATGGGTCCTGAGAAAGAAGAGTGCTGTGTTCTAGAAGGCAGATGCTAGAGGAGTAAATGATATCTGTCAATTCTCCTGTTCTGTTGAGAATCATTGATTGTAGTCCACACTATCATATCTAGTTACAGTGAAGCCTCTAACAGTGTGCATTGATATGACACTACTCTTGCATATACGCCTCAGAAATGCACTTGATATACACAACAACTTGGACGAATCTCAAGGAAATTATACTGAGTTCAAAAGCCAATGATTCCATTATAGAATATTCTCAAAATGACAAAATTATAGAGATAAGGAACACATTAGCAGTTGCCAGGGGTTAGAGATGGGGAACAGGGTTGTGGGGAGGTTTGTGGTGATGGGACTGTTCTGTATCTTGATTGTGGTGGTAGTTACAAGAATCTATTCATATGATAACATTGCATGGGAACACATACACACACACACACACACACACACACGAGAATATATGATCTTAGTGAAATTTGAATGAAGTCCATGGACTCTACCAATGCCAATCTCCAGCTTCTGAGAGGATGCTCTAGTTATGTAAGTGTAAGATGTCAGCTAGTGGGGAGAGTGATGAATGGTACATGGAACCCTTGTACTATTTTACAAATTACTGTGAATCCATAATTTTTTCAAAATAAAATACTAGACCAGTAAAACAATGAAATCGCCACGAGAAGCCCAGAAAACCTCAGCAAAGTGTAGATTTTACTTTCACTATCTTTCTCAGAGAATCTTTCCCAGGTGCTGAAAACGCTAACCTCTATGTACCCCAGCTTCTTCGGGAGATGCTGACTCCCCACATCTCAGAGCTGAGTATTGACTCAGTACCCCAGGGAGTTGGAGACACCTTGTACCAGAGGCCACAACCAGCAAGTCAACCCTGGCATCTTTTTATAGATCCTCTTCAACTCCTACCTATTTTATGCAAAACTACTGAATAGCTCTCCTTTTCTGGACCAAGTGCAGCTCTTGTAAAGATCCAGCTGGTTTAGAGGTAAAAGAGTCTCCCTGGTAGGTACTCAGAGATCACTTATTTGATAAAGAATTTAACCTCACTCTCCACTTACACTGAATGATATCTGTCTGGTGTGACTCCTCAAGGTCAATGGGTTTGTCTGTTTGCTCCGTGCTGGACCCTCAGCAGCACATCATAACATCATTACAAATTGCTGTCGAAATAACGACCGGATGAGTTATTTGTTTTTATGTAATTGGCATGCGAATGTTTGTGAAATTGAATTCTAAGTGTGATAGGGATAAAATTGATTAATATGGTAGTCTTCAGAATGTTTTATTCTCTCTTCTGTCCTTCTTCTTTCACCAGACCTGAAGAGAATTCTCTTTAACTGCTTATTTTCTACAGTAGGAGAGTCTGACCTTTTCCAGGCCAGCTGTAGGACATTTTATGATGGAAGAAGACAGAGACGGAGAGGAGACAGTGAGACAGAGACAGAGAGAGAAGGTGAGAGGAGAGGAGGGAGGTGAAGAGCAGAAGGAAGGGAAGGGGCAGGACACAGGAAGGACCATGGGTCCTGAGAAAGAAGAGTGCTGTGTTCTAGAAGGCAGATGCTAGAGGAGTAAAGCCTGGACCAGAGCTGACCTTGACTCTGGCAAGGGGGTTTCGAATGTGACAAGTAAACCAAGAGGGTTCAGAGTAGCTTCTACTAGCTATCTTTCCTGCCTGTATGCTTCTGGGATTTCTTTCTTAATCCTCAAAATATAAAACTGTTGTCAGGCTCTTTCTAAGTGAAAACGTTATTTTTATATTTCTAGATCACAGCAAACTCTTCAGAAGTCCAAACTCAGTTGATAGCCGTTTCTCACTTTGGGGAAGGTTCCTTTATGGCACATACTAAGTATTTTTTGCATGAACAATTTTATTCCTGCTCCATTTATTCTGTGGGAAACCATGCTGGGGCTCAACGGTTGCCTTATTCTCTCCCCTGCGTGGCTAGTGTACTTTCTCACTGCAGAGTCTCTTCTCCCTTCCTTTGTGGTTTCTGAGAGCCCCTGGCTAGCTCTCGGCACCCCTGATTGTGATGCTTCTGCTCTGCTCCTCCCCACCTCTGAAGGAGATGTTAGCTCTGTTGTTATATTTTCAGTCATGATACTTAAAAACACTCTGCTTTTCACCCAAAAGCATGCATCCAAAATTATCATTTTAATCGGTTCGATTTTCTTCTCAACCTTCGTCCTTTGTTTGATAGCATCATATTTTCTTATATTTTGAACACAGGTAGAGGCTGTCTAAAATATGTTTCTTTTTTTCTGTAATAACATGTGTATGTATATATGTACTTATACATGCATAGAAAGAAGCGGGGACGCCTGGGTGGCTCAGTCGGTTAAGCATCTGCCTTCGGCTCAGGTCATGATCCCAGGGTCCTGGTATTGAGCCCCACTTTGGACTCCCTGCTCAGCAGGGAGTCTGCTTGTCCCTCTCCCTCTGCCTCTTCCCGCACCCTACCCCCACTCATGCTCTCTCGCTCTCAAATAACTAAATAAAATCTTTAAAAAAAGAAAGAAAGAAAGAAAGAAAGAAAGAAATGATCCCTGGGAGGCAGACCTTAGTGGGACTCCCCAGAAACATCCCGTGATGCTGAGGGAGCTGGCTGTCCATAGTGGGCTCTCTTTCTTCTCCTGGAGGAACATAGGTCTGGGGGACTCTCAGCGTGGCTTTGGCTTTGGTGACGTGGTTAGGATGGAGCTGCGCCTCTGGCCCTCCTCATGTTTTTTTCCTTAGTTTCTGTGGTCCACGGGGGTGCTTCAGCCTCATCGCTGGTTCTAGGATTTTCACAAAGGCATCTTGTTTGTAGTTAGTCTTTATGTTGAGCACCTGCCCTTCTGCCATCTTGTGGCCCTATGACTGAATCTTTTCCAAATTATATTCTAGTTGAGGCAATAAGTTCCGTTCACCTCTTAGTTTCTAATGTTCTTTAACATCATCTTAGATTTTACAACAGGATGATTTCTACATATATGCAACATTTGTTATTTCTGGTTTAACTGACATAACTGATGGCAGCTGGTTCTTTCCTGACTCATCTTTCCTGTTCTTACGCTCTTAATTTTACCTCATCTTTTGGTTGGTTGAAACACACCTTCAATTATTTGTTTCACCAAGAAGACAACATGTATGTCATGTTTTCTGAGTGCTCGTATGTTTGAGAAAGTCTTTCTGCTAAGTTTACTCATGAAAGACCCTTTGTCAGCCCCTGAAATCCTTGGGTCACAGTGTTTTACCTAAAAACTCTGTGTGTGGTGCTTTGCTCAGTTCTGACATTTGGTGTCATCGGTAAAGAACTTCATCACCAGGCATGTTTTTGTATCTTTGTTAAATTAAAAAAAAAAAAAACCCTTTTGGTTTCTTTACTTTTTACCCTACTTCTAAATCTTTCCCCAGAACCCATCTAGCTGGGTATAATACTTACTTACATCTTTATTAATTTTTGTGAGCAATATAGGCCTTTGCTAGCAGCATACTCAGGTCTTCAGAAAAACTTTTACTCTATTTTTGATGAATGCTTTTGTTCTAGTTTCTCCTTCAGATATAGTAATTATTATGTATTACACTTCGGTTGACTATCTTTCCTATCTGTTGGTTTTCTAGAAATGTTAGTTTCTGTCCAGAGATAGCATGATGTTAGTAAGGTAAGAATGGGGAGAACACTCTCCTTTTAGTCTCAAAATGGTTGAGCGTCAACAATCCAGTTTTAACGTTTCCGTGGGATCTGGCTGTCTGAGTCACTGACAAGCATGGTGAACTGACAGGGCATCTTCCCGTCTTTTCTGCAGGAAGTCCTGTTTCGTGATCTGGGCACATTTCCTCCATTCTACCTCCTGTTCACTTAGCCACTGTGTGCATAGCCTGAACTGTGAGAGAGCCCTTATTCTAATTCTTTCGCCACTCTTATCTAAGTATATTTAGAGAAAGTTATATTTTTAAAGGGGTAATTTATAGATAGTAAATTTAGCCTTTTAATTGTACAATTCTATGAGTTTGGTAAATATGGAGAGTTGTGTCATCACCACCACAATCAAGATAAAGGATAATGCCAACATTCTAAAATGTTCCTCTTGTCCCCATTTAACCCAATCCTCTAGCCTTAGCTCTTGGTTAACTATTGATATGATTTCTGATCCCTTCAGTTTTGCCACTTCAGAAGATCATATAAATGGATTCATACAGCAGGTAGCCTTTTTTGGTCTGGCCTCTTTCCCTTAGCATGTTGCATTTAAGATTTGTCTATGTTGTTGCATGTATTAGACCCTGTTCCTTTTTAATGCTAATTGTATTTCATATTGTAGATGGATCATAATTTGCTTATCCATTTGTCTATTGATGGACACTTGGATCATTTCCTATCTGGGGGCTATTATTAATAAACCTGCTGTGAATTTTCATACACAGTTCTTTATGTGGACACATGTTTCATTTATCTTGGGTAAATATTCAGAAGTGGGATTTCTAGATTATATGATTAATTTCACAAGAAACTGCCAGAATGTTTTCCAAAGTGGCTGCACCATTTTGCATTCTGGCCAATGGTGTAAAAAAGTTCTTAATTTCTCTACATTCTCATCAGCACTTGGGATTATCAGGTTTTTAAATTTTAGCTATTCTAATAAATACATAATTGTATTTCCTTGTGGTTGATATTTGCATTTCCCTAACAAATTAATGATGCTAAGCATCTTATTTGTCATCCCTCTATCTTCTTCAGTGAAGTGTCTATTTAACCTTTCGCCTATTTTTTATTGGTTTGTTTGCTCTATTCTTGCATTTTAAGAGTTCCTTGTAATAATGTTCTGAGTGCAAGCCTTTTAAAAAGATTTTATTTATTTGAGAGCTAGAGCAAACACGAGCAAGAGGGAGGGGTAGAGGGAGAAGCAGACTTCCCATTGAGCCTGACATGCGGCTCCATCCCAGGACCCCAAGATCATGACCTGAGCTGAAGGCTGCCGCTTAACCAACTGAGCCATCCAGGTACCCATGAACACAAGCCTTTTATCAGATATTTTTTGCAAAGATTTTCTCCCAGTCTGTGCCTTCTATTTTTTATTTTTATAACTGTGCGTTTCAAAGAGAAAACATTTTTTATTTGCTAAAGACCAATTTACCACTTGTTCTTTTTATGGCTTTTTCTTTTTGTGTCCTATGGTATCTTTGCCAAGATCACAAAGATTTTCTCCTATGTTTTCTTCTAGAAGTTTTATTGTTTTAGGTTTTACATTTAGGCAATCCATTTCAAATTCAGTTTTATATGTGGTGTAAAGTGCATTTCAGTGTCATTTCTTGAAAGGTCTATCCTTTCTCCATTGAATGCTACTATTGTCAGAAGTCAATTGGCCACGTATGTGTAGGTCTACTTCTGGAACCTCTGTTCAGATTCATTGAGTAGGTCTCTTTTTTCACGAATACCACACTACCTGGATTTCTGCAGCTCTTTTGTAAATCTTGAAATTAGTTGGCCTGAGTCTTCCAATTTTGAAAATAGAACAATTTTGTTCTATTTGTTCTAATGGGAAGTCTGCTTCTCCCTCTACCCCTCCCTCTTGCTCGTGTTTGCTCTAGCTCTCAAATAAATAAAATCTTTGAAAATTTTGTTCTATTTTCAAAATTGTTTGGGTTATTCTCAGTCTTTTGCTCTTCCCTATGTATTTTAGAATCAGCTCATCATTTACTACCCCAAAAGGTGGCTTCTAAGAATATGACTGGGATTGTATGAATCTACAGGTCTGTTTGGGGAACATTGACATATTAACAATATTCAGGCCTTCCACCCATGAGCACAGTAGATCTAACTTCCTACATTTATTTAGGTCTTCTTTGATTTTTCTCATCAATGTTTCATATTTTTCAGCACACAAATCGTACATCTATTTTGTTAGACTTATCCCTAAGTTTTTTATGCTGTTTCAGATAGTAATGTCTTTAAACTGTCAAGTAGCAGTTGTCCTTTGCTAGCATATAGAAATACAGTTGACTTCTGTATGTAACGTTACTATTTTTAATCTGACAGGTTACCCCAACTTGGCTAGAATCTCTATAGCAAGCTGCTGCCTCTCTAAATGTTCTGCCTAGGTAACTCAAAGAGTTAAAATAAGAATAATTTGTTCAGTCAACTGATTAGATTATTTCTATGTTCTTGGATTCCTTTAATGTTTTTATGAATGGGCTGGCTGTTTTGTTACTATCAGTTCATAATCCATGATTTTTTTGTATGTGTCTCAAAGATATGCTCAAGCAGTTTTAACAATTCGTTAGAAACTCAGTTACATCTTGATTAACCAAGACATTTCACCTGACTCTGGAGAAGTTGTTAGTGACAACAGGTCCAATGAGGTTAATTTATCTTACAGGGCTTATGCTCAAGTCTTTTCTTCTGCACTGTCAGCAAAGGGCCTAATGAAGTATTTACTTCATGTAAAATAAAAGAAATTATCCCAAACTGCACTTAGGGACTGAGAGTTAACATTATGCCATCAACTGTGTCTTGGCCTTCATTCTTTTCCCTTGAGCAGTGTAACAAATGGATGTTTATGGGGGCAGATTTTTAATTCATGAAGCTATTGAAATGAAGTGTTAATGTTCTAAATTTCAGGAATTAATTTGTCATAAAAAGAAGCACATAAAAATACAGAAATATGCCAGAGTATAAAAATATAAGAATGTAGTTAATTTTTGGACTCCTCATCTTACTGATGAAAATGACTTTAAAAGATCTCTAAGAACCCTCCATCCTTCCAAGCCACGCCAATTTTGAAATCCCCATTTTAGGACTTTTTCTTGCAGCTAGCCAATAAATGTTCTTGATGCTTTAGAGAAAGGCATGTTCAATGTCAAACAAGGGAAACTGTCCCATTTCCAAACACCGAAAATCTTTAATTATTTATGGTATTTTAGAAACTGCCACCCTTATTACAAGTTCATCTAGAGTTGGCTCAGTGTCAATGGGAAGAGGTCCCAAAAATATCTGAAGACAAATCTGAAGACAGCTAACACACCTCACATCTAAGTCTTCACTATCTTAGAGTATTCAGATATTATTAATCATTCATTTAACAGATATATATTGGATGCCTACTACCTGCTAGGATATTTTAGGCCACAAGGATAGAAGAGTGAACAAAATTGACAAAGCCCCTTTCCTATGACTTAGGATTCTACTTGAGGGAGATAATCATAACAGAAAAATCAAAATATGATAGGAAGGACTGAGCACTATAGAGAAAAATAAGGCAAGGTAAGGGGAATAGCTTATGCTGGGGACTGTAGGCTGGGGTGGCTCCATAAAACAGAGGTCATCAAACATTTTTGTCTCAAGAACCCTTTATGCCCATAAAAGTTATGGAGGTCCCCAAAGAATTTCTGTTTTTGTGAGTTATTATTGACATTTATCGTAAAAGGTTTTAAATATTTATCAACTCTCTTCTTAAAAATAATTTTAAAAAACCTGTTCACTTTTATCTACCATATTTTAAAAACTACAGTTAAAAGAACTGATGTGCTACAGTTTAATATGCAGTAGAATGCTTTACTTCCCATTTGTCATACAAAATACTAAAACGATATGTACTCAAGGATCAAGATTTAATAACGTAAATCTTACTGCTTCATCAGAACATTTTTTTTTTAGAGAGAGAGAAAGAGAGAGGGAGAGAGCATGTGGGGAGGAAGGGCAGAGGGGGAGGGAGAGGGAGAATCTCAAGCAGGCTCCACACCCAGTATGGAGCCTGATGTGGGACTCGATCTCACAACCCTGAGATCATGACCTGAGCCAAAATCAAGAGTCAGACGCTTGACTGACTGAGCCACCCAGGCGCTCCCATTAGGACATTCTTAAGTGGTATTATAGACTTCTGTTTATTTATTTATGTGCTTACTGGCTTGGATACGTGGTGGTAAAGTATAAAAGGACTACCAGATAGTTTGGTGCCATTATTTGATTTGTGCATGGGCCAATAGTTACACCCATCACCACTTTCGCACCATCAGTGCAAATATCAAAGCAGTGAAAATGCCAAATAATGTCTCCTTATTATTAAGAAAATAGTTTTGACCTTGTGAACTCCCAGTGGCCCACAGATCATAGCTTAAGAAACACTACCAATAAAATAAATTTTGATAACCTCTATATTAGTTCAAGACTTGAATTTTACCTCATTGCTAACTCAGTTTTCAGAGAAATTAAATTGTCAATAAGACAAGCCATACATTTATGAGATGCTCTGCTCCCAGCAGAATGAAATGTCTAGCAAACCCAGACAGTTGAATTCCTTCCTATCACCGGCTCTTATTTCTCTTGCTGGTGTGTGATGCAGGGTCTGTGTGCTAGAAAGGCATTACCCATAGCCTCAATGCTAAAACTACCAGTGCTCCTTCTCTCTGTTTTTAGCCTTGAGGCTAAAAATGCTCCACACACTATTGATGGCCTCAGACTGGTGAATTTTTCCCAAGTTGTACATCTTCTTGATTTACAGTTGTTCTCTTCTGCATCTCATATTAATTTTTTTTTGAGAGAGTTGTTATTTTATGTTGCTCTATCTTACTCATATGCTGGTGTTACCAACTTTTTTGCTTAAACTAATATGACTATATCTATCTACTTGGGTTAAATTCCAAAATTCTCTTTCTTTTTTTTTTTTTACCTATATTTGATATATCTGCAAACATAAGAATTGGTTTCAATCCTCTTCCCTTTTTATGTTTTCTAGAGAATTACTAAAAACCTTCTTCACTGGTGTTCTTTCTTTCTTTCCTTTCTTTCTTTCTTTCTTAAGATTTTATTTATTTGAGAGAGAGACAGACAAAAATAGTGACAGAGAGCATAAGTGGGAAGGAGAAGGAGAAGCAGGTTCCCTGCGCAGCAAGAAACCAGATGCGGGGCTCATGGGATCCCAGAACCCCGGGATCATGAGCTGAGCTGAAGGCAGACGCTAACCGACTGAGCCAGCCAGGCGCCCTGGTATTCTTCTTTCTATGTTGTCTTCCCTAGAACCTTGTGTTTCCTTATTCAGGTAATAAAGAACTTGACAGGGAGTCAAAGACTTTCTGGTAATCCAATCCTGCCATCACTATGAATAATGGCACAAACATCTTCTCTGTATCTTATTTCCACATTTGTAAAGCACGCAGATTCGAGCTAGGTGATCTCTGGAGTCCTTTCTATCTCTGTGATTTCTTATTTTCTAGAAGTGGATTCTCTGCTCCATTTCTCTACTGAACGGAGGCTGAGTGGGGAGAGGGGGCAGTTCAGATGGTTTCCACCTATTCCTCAGTAACCTCTCCTTACCAGGTAGCGTGTGCTTCCCTAGAAATGTTAATGGAGGGTTTCCCTTTAGTTGGAATGAGTCATTTTCCTTATAAGAATAGAATAGAATAGGATAGAATAGAATAGAACAGAATAGAATAGAACAGAATAGAATACTATAGGACTGGATGAGTTATCACCCCTGTACTCCTGGATAATTACTCAGGTGGAAGATTATAGCTACATTCTTGCTGGGGCTTTGGCACTAATCCCTTCTGTGATTGCAAAATAGATATGAAAGTGGGTATACAGAGGTTACCAACTTAAAAATCTTCCTACGTATGTAATGATATCTGTGCACTACGCAACGCCAACTGCACTCAGACCATGAGGCTGGTCTCTGGGGGATGCCAATCTGTCTGGGACTTCATATCACTTTGTTTCTCAGATGAACTGATTCCTGCTGTCTTCCCTGATCTTTTTCCTTCACATTCCTGGCCTTGCGCTGACCTTGTTCCAAGTCTCTAACCTCGTTTTAGGTGAAGACTGAAGCCAAATATCAACTTCCCATACTGGGATTCTCTCAGCATTTTTATCAGCCCACTGCTTCGAAGCTGCCCCAGCTTGTTCTGGAAACTGCTGCTCTGAGTAACAATCCTCTGAACTCTGCTACTCTGCTGCCTCCAACTGACAACCCTGGTCTTGGCTTTTCAGCCTAGTAGAGAATACCCATGTTCCCTAGACCCCTGGATGGGTCTTGGGTAATCAACGGAGTTGGTCCTAGCCCCAGAGATACAGAATATTTGACTTTTATTTATTTATTTTTTTAAAGATTTCATTTATTTATTTGACAGAGAGAGACACAGCGAGAGAGGGAATACAAGCAGGGGGAGTGGGAGAGGGAGAAGCAGGCTTCCCACCGAGCAGGGAGCCCAATGCGGGGCTCGATCCCAGGACCTGGAATCGTGACCTGAGCCGAAGGCAGACGCTCAATGACTGAGCTACCCAGGCGCCCCAGAATATTTGACTTTTAATTGCTATTGCCTTGAGCAACGGATTGGGTTTTGGGTGGTCATGGCTTACCTCAAGAGAAGGAAACTATAAAGATATTATCTTATTAAAAGCCTGGGTAAGGGGTGCCTGGGTGCTGCAGTCGGTTAAGGTCCTGGGATCAAGGGTCCTGGGATCAAAGGTCCCAGGGTCCTGGGATCAAGTCCCGTGTCGGGCTCCTTACTCAGTGGGGAGTCTGCTTCTTCCTCTCCCTCTGCCTGCCCCTTCCCCCTGCTTGTGAATGCGCTCTCTCCCTGATAAATAAATAAATAAATAAATAAATAAATAAATAAATAAATAAAATCTTAAAAAAAAAAAGCCTGGGTAAAGCAAATAATCTGGGATCAAACTGGCCTGGGTCAGTTATCGGTTTATCGCTGACTGGCTGGATGACTTAGAGCAATGGATTTAATCTTAGTGACTTTCAATTTCCTTTATCTATAAAACATAGATAATAAAAGTTGCAATTTTAGAGGATGATAAGACACAGATGTAAGTTTCACACAGGAAGTTTCAGTTAATGATAATTAGTATTACCTTTGCCATTGATAAGGGCTTTCATTTGCAAAGTTTAGGTAGTTTGCATGCATAACATCAGTATGCTAATGACCAAGTGACATAACTTGTGTATCTCTGTGTTCGTTTGTGTGCATACTCCTTATTCTCTGGAAAACATGAAATACTAAATGTTATGTAAATTTATTTTAAGATTAGTGGAAACAAAAGAGAAATAGGATATCATATTGGAATATTCTCATTCCCCTGGGCTTCTCCACTCACGTGTTGAAGGAAAGAGTGACTTTGGGCTGGTGAATTGCTCCCAAGTTTTACATCTTCTCGATTTCTATTTACACAGAGAGCACCAGCCGATACAGAGCATGCTGGCTGACACGACACCGCCCGCTATCACTTGGAGAAACAAATAACTTTTGAGCCTCGTTCTTAGAACCTGGTCGATGGCTGGAATGGAATTGATGTGTGGGGCCTCAAGTCAAATATTGTCTGTCTCATTTATTTTCCTGCTCTGAGTCTTCTCTAGAATTACACCAGTTATTGCCAATTAAAGCTGGGCTCTGGGTCCCAGGCAATGGATCTCAGCAAGAAAGAGGATGGTGTTATCAGATATTGCCATCAGTATGGAGGATGGGAGGTTTGCATTCAATTCCAGCTTAACCTCCCTCTTCACCTGTGAATATTAGAAGGCCTCGAATAAAATGGTCAAATTTGTGATCTCGTTTGTTATAGCCAACACTGTCTTCCCAGACGTGAGGCCTCATTTCTAGCAGCTGAAGGGAAGACTATTGGATTAACTCCGGGCCTGTGATTGATTTGCTCTGGTCTTCATCAGCCTGCAAGGCAGAAGTAATGGTAGGAAATATAGATTATGTATCTTGGCTGGCGACAAACCGGTTCCCTTCCAGAGAGCATGATACTGTCAAGACTTGGGGCAACAGCTCGTCATTCCAGAAACTTTAAGCTCCTTCCACAATAGAGTTCTGATCTCATTTCAATTTTTAAAGAATTCATTATCATTCCGTAGCACCTCTAATCAATTATCTGCCTATGTACAGTTCTCATTTAAGCTTTATCGTCTTCTGGGGTTGAGCATAACTTCTGGCTTTCCAAGTTTGTCATCAGTGAGTGTCTATTCATAAAATGTTAGCTAGGTTTACAAGAACCCAAAGAAACCATAATTAGGGAGGCAAGTTAGGTTCTGGAAAAAAAAAAATAACATAGTAATATATTCCCAAATAAAACAGTGGACTTTTTTATTACGTTCCTTTGTTTCCTGACATAACAAGGTTTTAAGGAAAGTTGATTGAAGCTAATTAATTCTAAAGAACTCAGGACCCGTAGGTTCAATGACCTGTTTTATACATTACTGTGTTAGTCCAGGTAAGCTTTGCTCTCATGGGTTGAGGCCTGAGCTGAGGTGACTCATTGAAACACCCCCAGTCAGGGTCAGGGAAGAATGAGGCCCTCTGACCTCCACCCCTCTCAAAGCTGCCTTCTTCGATGTCTCTTGCAATACTCTCTTTAGTTAGCAACATAGATTCATAATCTGGGGGGGGGGGAGGGATTTATGTATTTAGGCTTACTTAAAATCATCAGTTCAGCGTTAATTGTATAAATTTGTTTAAATCATTACATAGTTCATTATTAAACTCCTAATTGGAATTGATCCAGCATTACAAATGAGAAAAATATGAACAAAGTGATTTACAAGTAGGCAGTTAGCCAGATGTCTGCAGAATGTTCCAGGCAGCTTGACTGCAAGTCATCACTGTGCATCTCCAGCAAGTTTTCAAGTCATGATGAAGCTCCAAAACAAACAAACGAAATGAAACAAAACAAGAAACCAAAAAAAAAAAACAAAAAAAAAACAACCAAAAACCTATATTTGACATAGATTTCAGATGAATATTCACAAGGTAGGACCAGCATAGAACACACTGGAGACGTGTGACCATAGGTCTCACGCGGCCAGGATTTCAGCAAAAGGGTGATGTGGTGAGATTTGGAAGCTTAGAGGGGGCTCTTGAGATGAGAAGCCAACAAAAAAAAAAGAAAAAAGAAAAACAGAAAGTTACTGAGGAAAGCTGGACAAGAGATAAGAACTCATGGATAACCAGTGTGGATAAGGAAGCGGTACAAATGTGAAAAACCCAGGGATCTGTGGAAGAGGGTGGCAAATGAAACAAAGCAGAGGATGGAGGACGCAGCAGCTTCTGGAAAGTTCCAGTCTCTGGCTCTGAAGACTGGGAATAGGGAGTGCTCTCAAAGGGGAGAGACCAGTGGGAAGGGGGGAGCAGAAGCACGACGTGGTCTTGGGAGTGGTGTAGAGTCCAACGTGTACATGCAAGTTACTAAGATTCCTGTCGGATTTCTATAGGCAAATGTCCAGGAAGTCGCCATATTTATGTGTCTGGGAATTCAAACAGAGATTTAGGCCAGGAAAATAGACTGGGGAGTCATCGGGGTCTAGATGGAAATCAAAGTGGTAAGTCTAGATAAAATGCTTCTGGTGAGAAATGGAAAAGTAAACAGAATGAGCTTTTCTTGGGAAGCAGCCCTTCAGTCTAGAAGAACAGCCTCGATGGGCAGAGAGGATGCCTCAGGCAAGCAGGGGCTACACCAGCAAGACAGCACTGGTGTGGGGGATGGGTGCTAAGTAAGGGTGATGGTGGGCCTGAGCGAAACATGACTACGGTGCCTCGTCGTTGACGGGTACTCTTGGCTTACTGAGCATCATGAAGCAATGGTGGGGTGGGGGGGATGGACGGGACAGCCAGTGGGATAAGAACCAAATAACAAATAAAGAAATTAAAGAAATGGAATTTTTCAAACTGAGGCAATCCAAGCCTTTGGAGATCCAAGGTTATTCCTTCAATCACTAAACTAATATTTACTGAGCACCTACTATGTTCCATGCTCTGTTCCAGGCCTGGGAACATCTACATTTATTCTAGAGGTTCAAATTGGGAAAACAAAATATACCTAATGATCACAAATAGCTAAAGACGTTCACGTGGCTGGTTCCTCAAGAAAAGCTGCTGGAAGCAGAAAGGAAACAGCTAACAGGAAAATTGGGTGAATGAGCTACCCAGAGGTTCCGATGGGGCAGCTGTGGTTGGAACCAGGGGTGCCAAGTATGACCATGGAAACACCACGCTCAGCCCAGTAAGAGGTGAGGTCAAGACTGGAAGTCACAGAGCGAGAGTTTGGAGGGAGGTGAAGGCAGAAAAACAGAATAAAATTATAATAAAATTTGCAAGCATGCAAAATTTCTGAGCAATTGCTTCTCCCACAAGGCCGTGCAAAGGTCTTCTTTACAGAGGAACAGGCATGTGATGTGTGGATGGACCTGGGAGGGCTTGAGGGGGTGGGGCTATAGCCTTTATTTGTCTGTGAGACATCATGTGTTCCCCAGGCGACTTCTACCACGTGAGCCTCAGCTCCCATGGTCATCACTGTGAACAACGCTCAATGCAAAGCCATCTGGCAGTTACAAGTTGGGCTGCATGGTTTTAGATACAAGTCTAGGTCCCTTTACTGGACTACAGCAACAGGGGAGTAGGGGCAAGAGCTTACGTGTCTGCTTCCCCAAGACCTTGCAGAATTTGACACATTAAGCAATTAATAAATATTAGTTGAATAAATGGACAAATAAGCAAATGAACCCCAGTATATTCCTTCTTCAGTGCAAGCAGGGATTAGATACTTAAGTCAGAACATCATAAGCAAATCAGATATAGTCAAAGTTATCCTTGAAAAATTCCTTAAGATGCTCATAAACTACAGAATTCATGGCTTGCTGTATATAACCCCATATGCTAATTCTTATACACACCAACTAGTTGAGACGACCTACACTAGATTAAAGGAAGGAGCAAAAGAAAATCTTTATGTAGACATCTGAGTATTCGCCCCATTCTATCTTTAAGATAAATATAAAAGTCCTTGTGTTAAATGGGATATGGGCAGAGAAAGTCACCTCCATTTTAGGTGGGAAGATGAGGTTATAAAATAATGCAGGTATGACTGATTCCCCTGAACATGTATAAATGCTTTTTTTTTTTAAGATTTTATTTATTTATTTGACAGAGAGAGACACAGTGAGAGAGGGAACACAAGCAGGGGGAGTGGAAGAGGGAGAAGCAGGCTTCCCGCAGAGCAGGGAGCCTGATATGGGGCTCAGTCTGTGCCAAAGGCAGATGCTTAACGACTGAGCCACCCAGGCGCCCTTGTATAAAGGCTTTTTACACAAGTGGACAGGTATAGATAAACTGAGATAAAGTGTGTTAAACAAGATCCAATTAAAAGTTTCAGGTCTAAAGTGACATTTTTAATGATTTTTTTCTACTAATTATCGGTAATCAGAGTGAGAAGTACATCTATGGGCACTCTAACAGCTGAGAATTTGGCATTTCTTTAAAATCATATTCATAAAGTATTTTATCAAGATTTATTTGAGAGCAAGATGGAGCATCCTGGAGAAAGGAGGGAGAGGAGGCCCACTGGTGGTCTTGTTAACAGATTTCTCCATTATTGAAACAATTTGGCTTGCACCCCATACTTGCAGAGCCGATCTGCAGAACACACAGCCCTCCTGTTAGCTGGACCGAACCACCTTCCAAAGCTTGCCCAAGGGGTCCTACCAGCCCTTCCCACCACCACCCAAGGGATACATTCATTTCACACAATACATTGATGTCTAGTAAAGAAAACCTTCCCCACTTGTTATATTTCCAGTGATAGCAGTATCTCGAACGGTTGCTCGAGGACCCTCCTCTAGACCTGGCACTATCTGAAGGCCTAATCCAAAGTGAACGTTGCCTTAGAGCTGCTGCTTCCGGTCACAAGGCTGCCCAGGCTGTCAGTCACTTATACGACCTCAACACAGTGCAGACTTGGAAAGACACCAGCGGTGGGACAGCCACAGCAACGAGATAGCTGAGCACAGAGAAGACCCCGCAGCTCTGCACCAGTGAAGACTGAGGGAGCTACTGTTTTGTTTTTGTTTTTGTTTTTCTTAATGAAATGGAATGGGCTATCTTCTTTGGCATGCTGGACTTGAGGGGTCAACATAGCATTCAGCAGGTGACGTCTTGCCGAAGGCCAGATGAGCGATGAGAGGCTGACCCAGAGGCATGAGTCCAGACTGATTTCATAGGGATCTGAAGAAGCTGATGGGAAATAGGAGAGAAGGGGCTTGACCAAAGACATAGGTGCAGACTGCGGAAATCATGGATTTTAGTGTAGTTGCCATCAGTATATGGCAATTCAATTAGAATTATCAGTGAGATTGGAAATAGTCAGGTTGATGGCAATCCGGTCAAAAATAACTGCTCTGAAAACAAACTGGGTAGGATAAGAAATTGTCGAAATAGTAGATTGATCAAAAAATATCCCATGCATTTTTTTAAGCATTTTCAAGGGAGGCAATGTAAAGAGAAATTCTTTTAAAATTATGACATGTTAGCAAAGGCAAACCAAAGATGTTTTAGCTGGGTGATGTTCAAAGACAGAGGATGGTGAGAAAGCTAAAGACTTAGTCAAAAAACAAATTAAAGGGTAGAACAAGAGGAGAACCTGGGATGAAAGCATCCTGTCCAGGGGAAAGAATGGAAGAAAACAATTATATTATATACCATATATATGTATTAAATATATGTTATATATATATCTCAATACATATATATGATATGTGATATATATATCTATATCAGTATATAGATATATATGTAGTTGACTTGTAGATTTTTTGTTTTGGAAATTTTTTTTTGCATTTTTTTCATCTGTATTACATAATTCTCTCAATCATCCAATAAAGGAAATGACAGATGTTATTAACTCTATTTTCGAGATGAGAAGGATGAAGCCTCTAGAATAAGAAATTTGTACCAAGCTTTTAAGTGCCAGATTGGAGCTTGTGTTTTTCAGTGTTCTTCCTATTGGATCATGCCAGGTCTTCAAAATGGAAAAAGAACTAAGCCAGAAGATTGGACACTGGAATAAATTTCTATTCCGGATGTCTCTAAGTAGATGACTTAACACTTTTTTTTTCTGGGCTTCACTGTTTTCATTTGTCAGATAGAAAAATGGAACTATCAGTGTTTTGTGCAAACATCTGATACTCAGAGACATATTTCCCATTGCGACACACACACATATCTGAAACAAAACAATGCTTCGCCCTACTGTGTGGAACAAGCTCTGATAGTTTCTGAACCAATCTATGGTTTCCAAATGTTGGTCACGATCCATTAAATAGATTTCACAATCCACCAAATCATTGCAATTTTGGACCAGATAGATGAGATCTTTTCCAATTCTCTTGTCATGTGGTGCTACGTGTCTAGAGTGAATTCATTGGACCAGACTAATCTAGTGGGTGGGGAAAAATGAGCTTTCTAATTGGAGAATTGTCAACCCATCTGAGTCACTGTCGTTACTATGAAAAATCAGAAGCACTCCTGAGAGGAAATAAAATCACAGCAGGTACCAGAAGGCTCCACCCAACTCCAACCCAAGAAATCGGTAATCAACTGGGTTCAGAGCTGTCAGTTTGCAATAAGACAATTTAATAATAATGCTGGTATTCTACATACAGATACTAGTGATTTCACTTTCGACATGTTTCAGTATCACTTCCAAACATTCTTGTATGCTGAGTTGGGCAGATGCTGTCCTTATGCCCTTTGCACAGACCAAAAGCTAAGAAGCCTAAAGACTAAACGGCCCACCGAGCTTGGTGCTTTGGACAGTATTTGGACAATTTGCTTTTCATAAATGTCTATAAAGTGTTATTGAATTACGCTGCAGTAATAAAAGGTCACAGAACAAGTTAACAATACTGAGAACTGACTTCTTGGCTCTAACTCAGGTTTTTAAAATCTATACTACGCTACCTGAGTGACACTAGCAAGTAAACTCTTACATACCTTTAAATGGTATTTCTAGATCTGATTAAAAACAACCTTCAAGACAGGAACGTTATTTAATTTTTGACTGATAGGAAATGACTTATTTATGTCTATGTACGCCCTCGCATACATATCTCAGCTTTTACAAATTTAACTTATTTTATGCTTATATTTGACGGCGTTTAACCATTTAAAATGAGAGAGCCAAATGTTGCTTCCATTTCTTGAAAATGTGATTTTGCTTAAGGAGGGGGTTTGACATGATCCCACCAATCCGGAAGGCTCCATGATTCAAATAAAGCATTTAAAAATTTTTCTCTAGTGACTATTTTGCAATTATAAAAATATGGTATAGTTTTAAACACAGTTCTTGGAGTGCTTTTTCTTTTGTTAATTTATTCAACCAATATTTGAGTGATATTACGGGCAGATACTGTGCAGGTTTCTAAGGACACAGAGATGAATAAAACATCATCCTCACTGACCACAAGGAACCCACTGTCCAGCAGTATAAAGACACACAGGAACAAACAATTTAGTGAGCTAATAGTAGGTGAAGGGAACAATGCTAAGGACACGGGGATATTACTGCCCTGTGACTATTTTTCCCTGGGGGAAAAAAAAATCTACATCTTGTGCCCCTGGAGATTTTGGATACAATAAACACCAAGGACAGTGGTTTCACTCAGGAACCTAATCTGTCCTGAAAAACTCTTAATACATGATTAAAATTAAAATTCATTAGTAAAATAAAACACAAGTACCATAAGTACTTGCTGATGGAGTCTTTGAGACTGTTCCTTCCCGGTGAAGCTCGAGTACTAAGCTAAATTAATGACCACCATTATTCTCTTTATTTGCAGGCCAATTCTGTCTACTATTTTTTAGGACCATGTGAGCACTCACTGTCATTTTTCCAAGAATCTGGAGGTGGTAGCAAATAATTCTGCACTATCCACCAGGAGCTGACCTAGTTAGCCTGGAATGTCTATGCTTCATAAATCTTGTTTCAAATGATCGTACCTTCCTCGGAAGAGGGTCAACCCAGAAACGAACACCCATGATCTCTGCAAGCAGTCCTATAGGGCGCTCCAGCAGGCAGGCTATGGCTTCGACTGGACAATTTTCCAACTTCAACTGACTCGGTATTTCGTTCCAGCTAAACAGCAAAGGACCACATACCTCCGGGAGTTACTGCAGCAATTGGGGCTTTCGTAGTCCTTCTCGGTGGGCTAAGCGAACAGCCGGCCTGATGGGCTGGTGAACTGGGTGGTGGTCTGCCTTGGAGCTTCTCGGCTGCTGATGCAGATGGACGGGGGTGTCTGATGGAGCAGCCAGATGGCACCGGGGGCGTCTGAGCCCCAGACAGGTGTCTCCACAATGAAAAGTCTCACTTGTTTACGCCCTTGTGCTTGACAGATACTCTCATTTTTAATGGGCATCTTAACAAGATAAACGCCAGAAAGTAAGGGCTACGTGATGTGATCTTGAGGAACTGGCCAGGTTCTCCCAGACCCTCCACCAACTACCACTGATACACCTCCCTTTCTGGCCTGTCAACGATGCCTGAAATAGTGTCATTTTTAAAGATGAAAAATAGTCCTGTTTTAAATTATTAAAATGCTATTATGATTTAGTCATTTGGATTATTTTCAACATGATGTATTATATGTGTGTGTTTTATGAAGCAGGACAAAGGCAGGGGAAGAGCTCTGGGCACCAGGAGTGACTATGGACTAAGTTTTAATTTCTCTGGCCCTCAGTTTTCTCACCCATTAAAAGAAGGTGTTAACCAGACACTTTATAAAGCACTTTACAGGTTTTCTTTTTTCAAGCCTGTAACACCGAAATTAAATTTTGTCTGTAACTTAAGTTGACCAGTTTTCTCTTGGCCTTGACCTAAAAGCGAAAATAGTCAGTGAAGGCTTTAGGCTGGCTTGGGAAGGGATTTGGTCCTACACGTACCCGAGCCTGATTTGAGAGCTCAAGTTTCCCCTCTCAAAGTATCACTTCCGTTGGCATTCTTTATGGCCTCAAATTGCAGAACTACTCAGCTGCCCTTAGCCCGGGTTCTTGCAGACGCTCCCTCCTGTCCTGAGTGGCCCAGGCAGTTGCAAGAGGAAGGGAGATAAACCTTACTGTGTTGAGCTGTCACATCACATGTTGGATGTACTCGTTAACTTGGTGTAACCTACCCTAACAACATGCTCCTGGATCACCTGCAATGTCATTTTATTGGCTTCTCTGATTGCGATTTGTCTTTCCTCCAAACCATTACTCTCTTAGCCCCAAATCTCTGTCACCACCTTCCTCAATAACCCACCAGTGTTCCCTGTAAGATATGGGATTGAAGATCTAGCACTTCACCCTAGAACACAAGATCCTCTATTAAAGGGCTTGCAGTCCATTTTTACCTCTTTAGCCCTGGTCCTCCACAGCAGGCATGCAGAACGGGCAAAGGACATCCTACCCATGGCCTAGACACCAACACAGCCGGAATTCAAGAATAAGAAAGAACAGACAGGGCAGCTTCCTGGGCATGTGCTGTGTGCAGTGTGCTCAGAAGGACCTTGCATGTGCTTGAACGCTCTGTGCTCACCATCTCGAAATTCTTTTGTTGTTGTTATTTTGAGTATAGTTGACACACAATGTTACCTTAGTTGCAGGTGTACAACTTAGTGATTTGACAAGGTTGTACATTTTGCTATGCTCACCACCAGTATAGCTCTCCTCTGTCCCATTACATCATTATTACAGTATTATTGACTGTATTGCTTAGGCTCTGCTTTTATTCCCATGACTTGTTCCATAACTGGAGGCCCATCTCTCTCTCTGTCCTTCACGCATTTTGCCCAATCCTCCACCCCCCTTCAGCAACCATTAGTTTGTTCTCTGTGTTTATAGCTCTGATTCTGCTTTTTGTTTATTCTTTTTTTTTTTTTTTTTTTAAGTACCAGGGTTTCTATACATACCTGGTATTTTTTTTTTCTATCTGACTTAGCATAATACCCTCTAGGTCCATCATCGTCTCAAATGGCAAGATCTCATCCTTTTTTACAGCTGTGTAATATTCCAGTGTATGTATTATAAATCATGCTGCAATAAACATAGGGGCGCATGTATCTTTTCTAGTTAGTCTTTTCATTTTTCTTGGGTAAATAGCCAATAGGGGAATTATTGGATCATATGGTATTTCTGTTTTCTTGTGATTCATTTCTATTTTCATACTGTTGTGGTTGGAAAAGGTGCATGATATTATTTCCGTCTTCTTAAATTTGTTGAGGCTTGCTTTATGGCCTAATATGTGATCTATTCTGGAGAATAGTGTTCCATGTGCACTTGAAAAGAATGTGCATTCTGTTGGTTTTGGGTGGAATGTTCTGTATATATCTGTTATGTCCATCTGGTGCAATGTGTCATTCAAAGACATTATTTCCTTATTGGTTTTCTGTCTGAATGATCTATTCACTGATGTAAGTGAAATGTTAAAGTCCCCTACTCTTATTGTATTACCATCAATTTCTCTCTTTATGTCCATTAATATTTGCTTTATGTATTTAGGTGCTCCAGTGTTGGGTGCATAGACTTTTAAAATTGTTACATCTTCTTGTAGGGTTGATCCCTTTATCATTATGTAATGCCCTTCTTTGTCTCTTATTACAGTCTATTTTGTGTGATACAAGTATTGCTCCCCAGACTTTTTTTTGCTTCCATTTGCATGGTGAACATTTTTCCATCCTTTCTTTTTCAGTGTGTATGCGTCTTTAGGTCTGAGATGAATCTCTTGTAGGCAGCGTATAGATGGGTCTTGTTTTTTAATCCATTCTGCCACTCTGTGTCTTTTGACTGAAGCATTTAGGCCGTTTACATTTATAGTAATTATTGATAGGTATGTACTTATTTCCATTTTCGAACTTTGTTTTCTGGTTGTTCTTGCAGTTCTTCTTTGTTCCTTTCTTCTCTTGTTCTTTTTCTTTGTGATCAATGAGTATCTATAATGTTTTCTTTGGCTTTCTTTTTTATTTTTTGTGTATCTGTCATAGGTTTTGGGTCTGTGGTTACCATGAGGTTCATATATAGCATCTTAAGTAAACAGTCTATATTAATTTGATGGTTATTTAAGTTCAAACACATTCTGGAAAAAATAAATTTCTTTTTCTTTTTCCTCTTGTCTTTCCTTTTCAGTCCCTTCTCCATATTTTATGTGTATGTTATCATAGTATACATCCTTTTATTTGTATTTTTCTTATGTCTAATTATAGCCATTTCTTATCCACTTAAAAAAAAATCCCTTTAACATTTCTTGTGAGGGTGGTTTAGTGGTGATAAATTCCTTATCTTTTGTTTGTCTGGGAAACCCTATCTCTTCTGCAGATCTGAATGATAATCCTGCCAGTAGAGTATTCTTTGTTGTAGATCTTTTCTTTTCAGCCTTTTGAATATCATGCCACTTTCTTCTGGTGTGCAAAGTTTCTGCAGAGATCATCTAGAAGTCTTATGGGTTTTCCCTTGTAGGTAACTTTTTGTTTCTGTCTTGCTGCTTTTAGGATTCTCTTTATCTTTAACCTTTGACATTTTAATTATTATGTGCCATGTTGTGGACTGCCTTGAGTTCATCTTGTTTGGAACTCTCTGTGCTTCTTGAACTTGGCAGTCTCTTTTGCTCCCTAGCTTAGGGAAATTTTCAGTTATTATTTCCTCAAATAAGTTTTCTACATCTTTCTCTGTTCTTCTGGGACCCCTATAATGTGAATGTTTGTTTGTTTGATATTGTCAAAGAGATCTCTTAATCTGTCCTCATCTTTAAAAATTCTTTTCTCTTTTTACTTTTCAGCTTGTGTGCTTTACATTACCCTGTCTTCCAGATCACTAATCCTTTCTTCTGCATCCTCTAATCTACTGTTGATTCCCTCTCGTGTGTTTTTTCATTTCAGTTACTGTATTCTTCAGCTCTGATTGGTTCTTTTTAATATTTTCTTTCTCTTTATTGAAGGTCTCATTGAGTTCTTTCACTCTTTTCTCCAGCCATTGAGTATCTTTATCATTACTTTTAATTCTTTATCAGGCATATTGCTTTTCTCTTTTTAATTTTTACTAAGGTTTCTTCTTGTTCTTTCTTTTGGAGCATATTCCTCTGTCTCCACATTTTACTTGACCTTCTGTATTTGTTCTTTGGGTTAGGAAAAACAGCTACTTCTAAATTTGAAGGAGTGGTGTTGTGTATGGAGGACCCTATGCAGACTGTGTGTGTCTGGTGACTTTTGCTGGCTGCCTGGAGCTCTGCCTGTATATGCTAGTTTTTCTTTTAAACCATGGCTTTTTAAAGAGAGAATAAAGAAAATAATGATAGTAAAGGAGAAAAGAATATAATAAAAGAAAAAAAAGAAAAGAAAGAGCACAAGAAAGAAGAACAAACCAAAAAGAAAAACAAAACAAGACACATTTTAAAAAGTAAAAGAAAATAAAATAGAAAAAATTTTTAAAAAAGAAAGAAAGAGAGAAACAACACAAAACCACAGCTTTTTTCTGTGCCCTGGCACCACAGGGCTCATGGTGTGGGCTTGTGGACCCTGGGCTCACAGAGGTCACCAGCTCGCTGTGAGCCAGACCTTGTTCCTGGAGGTGGAGGGGGAGAGAGTTCCCACAGTTACTCGGCCCTTTTAAACTGTGGTGCTTTTTTTTTGTGCCCCAGTGCAACTGAGGCTGGTGTGGGCTTGTGGACCCTGAGCTCACCGAACTTGAAAACTCACTGAGATGACCAGACCTGCCCATTACCATGTCTGGATCCTGCTCTGGTCCAGGTTTCCAAGGTGGGGTGGGAATGTAAACCATGTCACTCTCTGGTCCCTCTGACCTGGAGAACATTCCTGCAACTCCTCCTCTACTTCCCAGAGTTCCAGTATTATCTCTTTCATATGCTAGTTTCTCTTTTTAACCTTGGCTTTTTTTCTATGCCCAAAGACAGAGGGATCTGTTCTCTGTTCCCTCAGTACTATCCCCCACCCACACTGCTATTGGCAGCGCCAGGGGTGGGGGTTCCTTTTGTTACCGTGTCCCTGTATCTTGCTGTTCTATTGTTCAGTAGCTCTTTAGTAGCTGTTCAGTTAGCCCTCAGTTCTTTAGGAGGAATTGTTCTATTAATAGGTGTAATTTGGTGTGTTCTGTGGAGGAGGCAAGTTCAGGGTCTTCCTATGTCGCCATCTTGAACTGGAACCTCATGCACCATCTTGAAATCCCTAATAGTTAGGGGTTACTTTTTAGCAAGAAGCCCACATATGCATTTTGCCCTTGGCCCTGCACATTATGTAGCTGGTCCTGACTAGACACATGTGCAGAGCCAAACGGCCCACATGAGAGCTCTAGGGCATCTTGGCAGCAAGATGGTGGCCTAAAGGACACACACCGCTGAGGCCAAGAATCCACGTTTGTGACCACACACAAGACATGCACTAAACCCTGAGGGGTCAAAGGGACAGAATGGAGACTAGGCTACTTGTAATCCTGCAGGTGGGTGATGAATAAAGAAAAATCCTTTCTGAGATGCCTGGGGGACTCTGTCGGTTAAATGTCTGCCTTTGGCTCAGGTCATAATCACAGGGTCCTGGGATTGAGCCCCATGCTGGGCTGCCTGCTCAGCGGGGAGTCTGCTTCTCCCTCTCCCTCTGCTGCTCCCCCTGCTTGTGCGTTCTCTCTCAAATAAATAAATAAAATCTTAAAAAAAGAAAAAGAAAAAGAAAAATCCTTTCTGTTATTATTATGGGGAACTCCCTGTAATCTGTAGGCAGTGATCACCTGAGGCAAATCAGGCCTCAGTTAAAAAGCAAAAAAGAAGCTGGCTTGAGAGAGAAAAACCATAACATTCAAAAACAAGTACGTTCAAAAGCATTTAGTTTCTCTGATATCCAGGGAGGCAGTTTGAGAGAGGGCTTATGCCAGACTTAGAATCTCCCATATATATTTTTAAAATTTATTTGTATTCCTTTGAAAAGGAAAAGGAAACAAAAATTCAAGTGTTCACCCAGGAAACATAACTGGGCTCTGGTGTTTCGTCTCAGATAAACACACAGAAACACAGAGGAATCATTACACACTCCTTCAGCAAATCAATAAATGTGTGTGGCTACTTAAAAGGACCAGCATATTTGGGATCATAGCACATAATGGACTTTCAGTGAATATTTGCTACATGAGCAGATGAACTCTGGTAAACAGATTAGCAGGATTCCAGAGCCTAGGAGGTAGGCAGAGGTGAGAAGAGACTCAACAGAGGGAGAAATGAAACAAACAAAAATTAACAAGCAGGCCCCAAACCTCTATTTATTCATCGGAACTAGAGAGAAATGAAGGAAGCACAGAGGGAAAACCTGCACTAGTTAATATCACACCACTCAGATGACCACTGCTGAAGGCCACGATTTGTCGTATGCTCTCCACGCACATCTGTGAAAGGTTTTTACATGCATTAACTTACCTAATGTTTGTGATGACTTATGACGTAATGAAGATTATTTGCGATTTACAGAATGAGCGAACTGAGGTACAGTGGAATTAACGGACTTGCTCCAAATCGCATAGCTGGTAGATGAGGTTGAGGGGTCCAGTGCCCAGCCAGATCCTAGGTGATTTCTCAAGCCCAGCCCTAGACAATGACACAGCCTTTCCCCGGGAAAGCGTCACTGGGGAAAGTCGCCTTCTCTCCCCACACCAACTGGGTGCACAGCCCGAGCACTCCGGTCTCCAAGGGCAGTTGCAAGCAGGCACCGAGGTCCCTCTGCTGGCCGTGCTCTCAGGCAGACTTGTATTCCTGGCCCAGTTGTCCCCATTCCTAAGTCTCTATCTGAGGCCTCTGTCCAGGTCTTCCTCAGACACCTCTGTGATCCTCCTGCTCTTCTCCCATTTCCTCCCCCGGCTTCAAGGGGTCCTTAAAACTGCCAGAGCCTCCTGTTTGGGGTTTCTCCATGGTGAGATGATCCCCATGTCGGCACCTGAGCCTTCACTGGCAGTCATTGTATGGTGGGGGGCCGGGCGGGTAGGTAGGGTACAGGTGGAGAACAGGGTGCCGGTGCCTATTCCTGGTTTTGCCCCTCGCTTACGCGATCCCAGCGAGGGATTAAAGGCTTACTCTTTCATTTTGGCCTGTTGTTAAGTGACGGCTCCGACACCTGCCAGCTCAGATCCCACTCCCGACAGGGGTCGGTTTCATTTTGGTTTCATGATCTCCACCTCCAGTGAACGTCACACTAAATGAAATACATGTGGTTAAGTGCCAAAGGATGGATTCCTGTGAGCTGGCCTTCGCCTTTCCTAAAGAAGCCCTGTACCTGGGCAAGGATGCTGGGGTTTGTCTTAAGGTGTCACGGAAGGCCCTTCAACAGATGAATGGATAAAGAAGATGTGGTCCATATATACAAGGGAATATTACTCAGCCATCAGAAAGGATGAATACCCAACTTTTACATCAACATGGATGGAACTGGAGGTTATTATGCTAGGTGAAATAAGTCAAGCAGAGAAAGTCAATTATCATATGGTTTCACTTATTTATGGAACATAAGGAATAGCATGGAGGACATTAGGAGAAGGAAGGGAAAAATGAAGGGGGGGAAATCGGAGGGGGACACGAACCACGAGAGACTATGGACTCTGAGAAACAAACTGAGGGTTCTAGAGGGGAGGGGGGATGGGTTAGCCCGGTGATGGGTATTAAGGAAGGCACGTTCTGCATGGAGCACTGGGTGTTATACGAAGACAATGAATCGTGGATCACCACATCAAAAACTAATGATGTATTGTATGGTGACTAACATAACATAATAAAAAAATTTATTAAAAAAAAAGGACTGAAACAATCAGAGAAAGACATGTATCATATGACCTCACTGATACGAGGAATTCTTAATCGCAGGAAACAAACTGAGGGTTGCTGGAGTGGGGGGTGGGGTGGGAGGGATGGGGTGACTGGGTGATAGACACTGGGGAGGGTATGTGCTCTGGTAAGCGCTGTGAATTGTGCAAGACTGTTGAATCTCAGATCTGTACCTCTGAAACAAATAATGCAATATATGTTAAGAAAAAAAAAGAAGAAGAAGGTAGCGGGAGGGGAAGAATGAAGCGGGGGAAATGGGAGGGGGAGACGAACCATGAGAGACGATGGACTCTGAAAAACAAACTGAGGGTTCTAGAGGGGAGGGGGGTGGGACGATGGGTTAGCCTGGTGATGGGTATTGAGGAGGGCACGTTCTGCATGGAGCACTGGGTGTTATGCACAAACAATGAATCAGGGATCACCACATCAAAAACTAATGATGTACTGTATGGTGACTAACATAACATAATAAAATAAAATACCCCCCCCAAAAAAATAGCAAAAAAAATAGCAAAAAAAAAGGTGTCACGGAAGGCATGGAGAGATTACATGCGGGCGTTCCCAGAAGAAAAGTATCGAAGCACAGGTGTTGTGTCCCTCGAAACCGATTTGTTAGTGGAAAACCTATGGTTGGTGGGTGACACTGTTTCCTTCAGCCTCTGTGCATATGTGAAATATAATTTAATAAGAATGTCATCACCTTTGTGACTTAGGTGCTTTTCATGTACCTCTGGGAATCACTGGGGGAGCCCGCTGCTGCCCCAACCTTTGAATTGGGGGCTAGGCATAGATGAACAGGACAAAACGACTTCTGTGGAGCTGAAATTTCTTTTCTGTTGATTCAGTAGTCATCCCATTAGCTGGAGATCAAAAATCAGTGGAAAGACTCATTAACAAATTAATAGAGCTTCTCTTTACATTTCTATTATAAAGGATTATTTTTTAAATTTAAGTTAAATCCCGTGCTTTGTGTATTAGTCAGCATTCTCCAATAGGATATATAGAGATGTAAGAGATTTATTCTAGAAATCGGTTCACGTGATTATGGGGCCCATCTGCAAGCTGGAGAACCAGGAGAGCCGGTGTAGATAAGTCTGAGTCCAAAGGCTACCGGTGTGAGTCCTCATCCAAGTCTGACAAGCGAGATGTTCAAGGGCAGAAGATGGATGTCTCAGCTCAAGCAGAGAGGGAGAGGGAATGTGCCCTTCCTCTATCCTTTTGTTCTATCTGGGCTCTCAGTGGATGGGATAATTCACCCCCCCCACACACACTTTGGCCGTCTGATTGACTCAGTTGGCCCATTCCAATGTTAATCTGATCTGGAAAGACCCTCCCAGATATGCTCAAAAATAATGTCTTACCAGTTATCCGGGCATTCTTTAGCCCAGGCAAGTTGACACATAAAATTAACCCTTACAATTTTTTTTATAATGTTTTCATTACACAAGTAACACATACTTGTCTTAGAAAAATGGTAAATACAGACTTTATAATAATTATCAATTACATACCTGCCCACTACCCAGATAAATTTACTACTGCCATTTCAATGGATATAGGTCCATAATGTTTTGTTTAATACATGTCATGAATTTCTCCTATTATTTGCAAATATTTGTATATGGAAACCACCTGGACTTCAATTCATGGTTAATTATAAAGGAGAGATATAAACTTTTGAAAGTTTAAGCATGCCCGTAAGTCAGGAACACACATCTATGAGAAGTTAGAGGAGACTTAATTCAACAGGAGGTAAGCAAAAACCCTGTGCCTGAGAATGCCGATTGCTCTCACTTGCTGAGGCCACCTGTCCACGTAAGATGGTCCCTGTTCCTTCTGCCTGTCCCATCCTGACATTCTAGTCTGGCTGAGAGAGGCTTATTCCATCGATCGAAGGGCAGCATTCAAGACTGAGTTACCCACATTCTTGCTGATGGGAGTGTTTTGTATTAATTGAACAAAATGAAACCAAGCTGAATTTCTCTAAGGGAAGTTCAACACTTTTTTTTAAAGACAGGGTTTTCACAGATGATTCTGGTTCCTGTAAAAATGGGTCTGCCACTTCTTCTAACATACAAATGTCCGATATGGGCTCCACTCACGAGTAAATAAAAAAGGAATAACATCTACCATTCATTGAACTAATATCTACGGCAGACCGTATGCTCTGTGCTAGGGGCTTTAATATCTTTTTTATGATGTAATCATTAACTCAGCAATGGAGGCATTATTAACACAATTTTATAAATGAGGTGATCATTGCCCAAACAGAGTAAGTAAAAACTTATGTGATGTCATGCAACCTTCATACAGAAGCAGAACTTAAAGTCTGGCTCTGAGGCTGATTGTCCTTCCCCACATAGCACCTGAGACTCATCCTGGAAGGAATTGAATTGAGTGGTTATTTACAAAATGAAGTCAGTGGCAAATCTTTAGGTGGTGATTTAGCACACAGGTATCCTCTGTTTTGCGAACCTGTGCTAGAAAGTGCTAGAAAATACTGTGGTTCAAACCATCGACTGTCTTGGGTAAAAAGACTTTGTCAGGAACCCCAATACTTAAACCATCAGTACCCTGTTCCCCCCGCCAAAAAAAAAAAAAAAAAAAAACTCCAGGAAATTAAGATTTCAAATGCTTCTTTAAAAATGTACCTTATTTTAAAAACTATCATAATTAGCAGAGATGATTACCAAGAAGAACCTTAAGTATATTCATATCCTAGGAATTATCCTTTATGACTTATGAAATAATAAAAAAGCTTAAATACAAACTCTCTCACCAAAAAATTACTTATAATTGCAATAACAAAAGGGACCATAAATTCAAGACTTAGGATATAGAAAATACTTATAACATTAGATAAAAAAATGTAAAACAATGTTTATAGGCTGAGCATAAAAAAGTAAAAAGAAAAGAATATACATAACAACAGCTTGGAAGAGAAATCAGCAAAATTTTTAACAGGTGTCCTTTCAGAGTGGTGAGATTGCAGTACATTTTTCTTCCTTATGTTATTATGCACGTGCTCTTTTTTTTTCCTTTAGTGAGCATATGTTGCATTTAAAAACAGGAGAATATTAAAATTTCAATTTGCAACCACAAGGTGGTCATTGATACAGGTCCTCCTCGAATTTAGTGTGCACATGTTCGCCTGGAGAGTTTGTTCAAAATGCAGATTCTGAGGACCTGTGAGATTCTGAATTTCCAACCAGCTCCCAGCTATGCCAACACTGCTGGTCTGGGGACCACGCTTTGAGTTGGGTTTCATGTAGAATAAGTAAGAACGGAATCATTGTGGAACCACTTAAATCGGAGACTTAGAACCTAAGAAGCTTCCCTTGCAAATTCTTTTCTTAAAAACCTGAGTCAGTGACTGTTGCTTAATGGCTAACAGAATCTCTCCTGTTGGCATGTAAGCCTGTTCCTTTCCCAACTGCACTGGGTTCTGCACAAACTAAATGCACGGGGCAGCTCATGGGGTTCTCTTCTGCAGGGTAACCTTCCTTTGCCCCTGTTTTGAAATTAAATTCCATTTGTTCTGCTCATGTTGGCACAAAAATTGTCTCAAGTTAGTTTAATAAAACCATCACTAAAACAATTTTCTTGAGTAGTGTAATTATAGAGCGGGTAATTAGATCCTCGCTAAATGAATAGCGTAGTTAGATTACATTTAGGCAAGTACCACACACCCCATTCCGTTTTAATCACCCCTTAAATGCAATCCTGTTTGTTTGCATGATAGGGCTTTTTAAATGGTAATAGTAAGACCATCATATACACTCTTGTAAGATAATGCTACCTATAAAATTAGGGGAATTTGGCATAAACCACATTACCTATTATGTCTACTCGCGGTGGCCAGGGTGGGAGGGATGGGAGGAGCTTTCCCAGCATTCTGTCAATATGGTGGGGCCGTCCTGTCTTTCCACCTCTGGAGGTGATGAGAGAATTTACTGAAATCTGAGCTGGACATCTAGGGCATCTGCTGGAAACATCGTCACACCACAGAGGTGTGCATGTGAAACTCCCCTTGGGCTTGTGGAGTCTTTAATTCAGCAACTTCTGCATGGGCCTTTGACGCTCTCTGTTGTTTTGTTTTCAGTGCTTGGTTTTGTACTTCATTCTGCAACCTATTTATCTCCTCTGTTTCTTCCATGGCGCCTGTGATTTTTCTCAAAGCTCAAGCAAAGCAGAGTGCAGGCAAAGAGCTGCCCTTGGCCCTTCCCACTCTCCTATAGCTCTTGCGGGAATCTACACGTGCCTTCAGCCCACAGTGCTCTGGACGCCGACAGATTCACAGTATGGTAAGTTCCACTTGATTTGCAAGAACCACCCGGGTTCCCACTGCAGATAATCTGACTTTGACTTGTCTCATAATTTCAAAAAGATGGAGAACTCCTGGTAGTTAATAATCGTTGGGTGTCTAACATGCTTTAGATGCAGCATTCCACTTGATTTGTCTGATAACCTGCTTCCCAGGTGCAAAAGCGGGACTCGGAAAGAGGTTGTGTAATTTGCCCAAGTTCAACCAGCTAAAAAATGGCAGCAGAATGTGGAAACCATGCTTTCCTTACTCCAGGGCCCAAATTCTTAACCTCTATACTCAATTGATACCAAGGATATGAAGCCAGAGAAACAGGTACATCGTACACAGGAGTGTCGTGTTTTCTAGTCTCCTGCAGGATAGCAAGAAAAGTGTGGCACCCAGAGCAGCCCTGGCTTCTCCAGATGCCTCTCCCAGATTCTGCAACTTGGGACCTTCATTTCCTTATCTATAAAATGAGAAAAACTGTATCTACACCACTTCGGTGTGTGTGTGTGTGCATGCGCGCACATAAAACCAGATAAGGTATGCAAAAGCATCTTGTAAAATGGAAAGTGTTATCACGTGTAAATTATTATCATTATGACTTCATCAGATCCAGAATATGCGTCACTTAACAAACCGAGCTCATCCCTGGAGTAGCTTACATGTCAGAATGACACATCAAGAAAAAATGGGATTACATTACATATAAATATTATTTTTATTTATATATTTAACTTACCAAAATATCATAGCCATACAAGTAAAATGCTTCCATAGATGTTGTAAGCCTTCTTTTACATTTTATTTTTTATCCTGGTTTCAATTTGCATGCTTTCAGTTCCCTCTTCAGTAATAGAATTACTCTGTTCTCGGCTGATTGAATCTAGGAATTTGCTGAATGCAGCCAAACTATGACATATTTGCATTTTTAAGGCTTGAAATGTTCTTTCAGCTTTTGAAATGAATTTATTTTGAGGAAATGTATGACTTCTTGAACTAATGGCAAATTAAGTTAATAAAATTCATACCTGCTGTGGGCAATGATGATTATATATATATCAAAAGGAAAATAAAGCAAAGGCTAAATTCCACACTCTAATTGGTCACATTTCAGATTGATTTCAGTGGAAATATTTTCAGTTTGGGATTCTAATACTGAGGCATAGAACCAACAATTCTCGCTTTCAAGTTGCTTGTCTCTCTAGCCTTCTCTCGGAAGCTACTACTGTTGACATTGGCTCTCTCCTCCCACCTAACCACAGGGCCATCAAAGTTTTCTCCCACACCTGTTCACTGTACACTGTACACTCACAATATTACAATTTTCATCATCCCTAAGAAATATGTTTAATTTGTTTGAAATTGTATTGCCTGATGACTTGTTAACACCACCACTTTTTTTTTTTTTAATGAACTTGAAGAAATCTGGGGAAGATGAGACATGAGGCTGGAATCCAGTCATATTTTCCACAAGACCGTTCTATCCACAGGCTCTGGCATTATCTAGCCCAGTGTCGTCACTCACGCTCTCAGTTAATGCCCTTGCAGGAAGGCCAACTCAAGAGGATTTAAAAATTATATGATCTCTGACAATACGGATGACTCTAGATAGATTTGACTTAATATGCTTTTTAGGGAGACCATGAATCCAAGTTCATCTGAGGTTGGATCAATTAGAAACCATGGGATGAGTGAGCAAATTTATATTAATAGATGCATATCTCAAATATCACTTCTCTTGAGCCCAAACTAGAGTCCTTTATACAGTTTCTTTTATGAATTTGCTCCAAAAGAGGTAGACTTGTGATTTTACAAACAATCCTATCTCTAATCTGAGCCCTGGAAGTTTCTCAGAATCTAAAATAAGTGATAGTAGTTTTTTTGCTGTTATTTACACCATAGATCATATTAGAATTCACTTAATTCCATGTTTTCATAAGGATGAAGCATTGATGGATGGCAAAGTGTGTAAAGTAATTAAGCACAAAAAGCAGCCTGTTTAGAGGGAAAAAATCTCAAAGAGTAAGTGTAGTCAGAGATGCCAATTAAACTGCCAGACAGAGAGAGAGTCGTTTGGCCAATCCACACCAGGGGGTAAGGATATTTAGTAGAAATATTTCTGGCAAGTATACAAAGAAGAAGATCAGAAGAGATCATGACTAGCTTAGAAAATACATCATCAAAAGCAGGTAGTCTCCAGAATTCAAATCAAATCAACACAATTTGATTCAATGCAACAGGTGTTCACTTAGCAAATACTATACACAAATACACTGTGGTAGGGGCTCTAATATTTAATATATCACCCCTTATATCAAAGAATTGATATCTAGAAGGGATAACTTGGAGATTCTCTCTGGGAATAAACTCGTGTGCAGGAACTGAGGTGCTCAATGAATAAATGAGCAATGAACAAGGAAAAGGGGCTTCAAGAGTTCTGAACCAGGTGTTGTGTTTGGGGAGACACAGAAAGGACTTTTTCATAAGATTGAGTTTAGTATTTCTGTAAAGGATGGTGAGTGGGAGAAATCCAGAGGTGTGGGAACAGAAAGTGAGGAATCCATTGTGGAAGTTGAGTTGAGTACAGAGTACATAGAAGGAATTAGTGGGAGAAAAGAATGGAAAGGAAATTTGTCCTGAACTAGGTAATGTGGAACCTTCATCTCTGAGCAAGGCAGTGACATCATCAAGCTGTGTTTGGAGAAAGAAAGAGCATCTGGAAGGAATGGGTATGGTGATGGAGAAGGCCGAAAGAGTATCAGGAAGCTCTAGTCTATAGGGGAGCAGCAGGTTCTCAAGTTACTGGGATGGAAGCAGTAATGGGAACTACATGGAAAGAAAGATACAGAAAACAGGGCTGATTTGGCTTGGACTTCACAAGCAAAGGGGAAGGAGGTCTCTGACAGTGGTCATAGCAAACGTGACACATGTCTTGTACATTTTGCAACTTACAAGATAGGGGTCATCTTCGGAAAAGCCTTGATGGCTGGGATGGGTCTCTACTTCTGAGTAGATGTTTGAAGCACCAGAGCATCTCATTAAAGAAGAAGAATCTGGGAGCTGTGTGCAAGTGCATTGCAAAGAGACTGAACTCGGAGAGAAGACCTGGGAGATGAGGAAATAGTTCAGATGGTAGCCACGATTCAGTGGAACTTAACTGCAATATGCGTGCAGAGGAAAAAAGACAAAGAGGACATAGTTTAGGTACACTATGGAATTTTAACATTTACACCTAGACAGAACAAATATAACTGCCTCTGTCCATGCAACTCACCTCTCCTCCACCCTACTATACTTTTGGTCCAGGTAAGAGGTTACAACCCAAATTGATGTGTTGACAGTGATCACTAAAAAGAGAAGATGAATGTGACACCTCTTTACAGAACATAGGAAATCAGTGAATGTAGGAGGTGGGATGGTGAGCAATCAAAGGTGACACTAGGTTTCTTAGTTTGGGTGACTGGAAGAATGTTAGTCCCATAAAGAGAAATCAAGACATCAGGAATAGTGTTCGGTTTTGCACTGGTTGAGTTTGAGGTGATGGTAGGTGGACATCTAGGTAGAGAAATGCAACAGAACGCTGGAAATTTCAGAGCCCGTGGGAGGGAGGAGCAGAGCTGCGTGTAAAGACTTCGAACATATAGCAGTAAAATTGCAGTTGAAGCCAGAGTTAATTGAAGTTGAAGCCAGAAGTTAATTAATTAACTTACTAATTAATTAATAAATCAATTGATTAATTAGTAAATCAATTTCCATGACGGTCGATGAAGAGGCCACACTCATCATGTCATCCTTGTTCCCAGTGGTCCCGTTGGGAGCAGATAGATTTCCCAAAGTGGAAAGAACCTTTCTTTGTATTCCTGTGCAAAGAGAGAATAGACCGTGATTTTGTTGATTTAATCAGCCTAACCTGCTAAACCGGATAATTAAGCCTCCTCCAGCACACTTCTCTTCTTGTCCACTTTGTACCTAAATAACTCAATTTGTATGGCTCTATTGATTAAATATCCAACTCCTCCACTTTTTGCGGGCTGCAAACACTTACAAATCTTAAAGGAATTTTCCAAAGAACTTACCCTGATTTAAGATTCTCATGCCATGTAAAACCTACAACACCAGAGCTTTATACCGGTAACATGACTTTGCATGTCTCTAATTCTGTCTTGGGCATTACTGGTCAGTCTTTGAGAAGTTGAATATATTTTAAAAATTGGAGAGATTGAAATCATCAAGACCTTTTCTCAATCATTTACTACTGTGGGCGGGAGGTGGCGGAGAGGAAGTTCCATCAGATTAAACAGGAAAGAATAATCCTGACACTGAAAGGAAAATTATTTGTGTACATGCCCAAAAATTAACAAAGATGCAAATCGTAAAGCTCTAAGCAATATATACTGCAGTGCAAAATTTCAGGACCTTTGAAACCGAGTGCGTGAGTTGCTTGCAAGGAAGATTGTTTGTTCTACCTCCAAGATTTATATATATTTTAATGTGCAGAGAAGAAGTATAGAGAAGTCTGATTTACACTCTTTGTGACCTAGGAAAAGGCGTCTGACCTGTGTGAATATCAATTTTCTCATAGACAGATGTGCTTAGACTACATCTATACCTTTCAAATGTGCTCTGAAGAAGGCCTTCAGGATTTGCCTTGGAGATGAGGAGTCTGTGATAAGACTCTGAGCTTTGCCCACGGTGGCCATTTGCTTTATTTGTTTAGGGTTTCCTTGAGGCTTTTTTCCTTTAAATAAGTGATTCTGTAGCTTCAAAAATATGTTTGCAAACCTTCAGACTAGATGCCCTCTACACTTCTCTGAAATTTGCAGCATCTAACTTATTGTATCTTGGGAGACTTATGAAGTAATCTTGACATGATTGGTCAAATGATCAATAATGACTAAACAGGCTGGAGGGGGTTAGGGTGCAGAGAGAAGATACCACACCTGGGGGCGCCTGGTTGGCTCAGCCAGTAGAGTAACTCATGATCTCAGGGCTGTGAGTTCAAGCCCCACGTTGGGTGTAGAGAAGGTGCCACGCCTGGATTGTGTGTTACTAATTCCCTGCTCTAGTTTTGCCTTCCATCCTCCTTTGGTGAAGATCTCAACTTCTCAAAAGGGCTGCCCTGACCATCTTTGTAAATGTTGCAGTCTCCCCTCTCCCCTCCCCAATTCCACACCCCCATCCCCTGCACACCACACCACACACACACACACACACACACACACATGCATACTCCCAGTCCCCTTACTCTGCTCTTCTTGACCCTTCAAGGGAGGAACCCTATCTATCTTGCTCATCGTTGTTCCAATTTCCTGAAGCAGTTCAGGGGCCAAATGATCATTGGAAGACTTGATTGGCCCACGATTCTCAGTGCTGATGGGGCTCATTAACTGGTTCTGAGTGACTGTGCAAACCTTGTAAGCCAATGAAGCATCTAGCTACTTTCTGGATGCCATTTCTCGTCTACTACCCTTCCCTTTGCACAAAGGCTCTTCTCTATCAGCCCTTTTTGCTGAACTATGCTCTTCATCAGTTTGGGCTGCTATAATAGAATTATTTCTCATAGTTCTGGAGGCTGGGAGTCCAAGCCCAGGGTATAAGCACATTTGGGGTTGTGGTGAGCATCTCCTTCTGGTTCATAGATTCTATCTTGTCACTGTGTCCTCACAGGGTGGAGAGAGGGCAGTGTCCTCTTCTTTTAAGGACCCGAATCCCATCATGGGGGCTCCACACTAATGACCTCATCTAAATCTAATCATCTTCCAAAGGTCTTAACTTATAATACCATCCCATTGAGGGTTAGGATTTCACCATAAGATTTTTGAGAGGTTACAAACATTTTAGTCCATAGTCAATTTAATTAGATGCCAAACAAATCGTATTAGGTCTTAGTTTATTATTAAGATAACTCAGAGCTATATGGCCAGTCCCCAGGTTTCAAACTCTCAAAGGAGACTTCGTAGTATGACAGTGGCTTTTGGCACATCATCAGATGGCAGAGTCAATGTTTTAAGAAGTAGGCTGTGTCCTTCCTACTTTTTATGGTGACCATGGTCACAAAAGCCAGAGTCACAGAGCTTGTAAGAGGTGGGATTTGAGGGGAGAAGGGAAATATCACCAATACTCCTACATACACCCTAGGAGTAAAGATATAACAAGCGCCATTATTCGGCACCTGCTACTTACTGGGAACCACACCACACACTTTACATAGGCAATGTTGTAAAACGTAGGTTTTATTATTATTCAGGTATGATGAGGCCAACAGGCCAGGAGATCATTGCCATTGAAAAGATATTTTGTTATATATACTTCCTGCAAAGAGAGGCATGCCAGCCAACGGAGGGTCACATGGGGCCGCACCAGGGTCGGTCAGGAGGCAGACGGCGGAGTGAGGGGAAACTGTGGGCAAGAACCTTCACTGTGGTTTCTGCAGAAAGAAATGAGTGAAGCAGGGTAAACAGGCTGAGGATTGGTTAGTTTGAATGATTTCAGCAGGCTCTGGGTATAGGGACTGTGCCTCATTGTCTGGCCCCTGGTTCTGGGGTGACTAGAGCAGGCAGATGAGTGCCCCTGAGTGTGAGAGCCTGATGGATGGGCTGGTTGGGGCATGACCTCTGGACTGGTCGGGTTGCACTTGAAAGATGTACTCCCAGCTGAGCAGTTAGCTATTTCTAGGAATTAGCCAGCCCTCGGAAGGGCGCCCCCCCGCCCTGCCCCCCAGAGTCAGCGAGGCTCCAGATGTCAAAGCATCGGAAACAGAGAAAACAGAAAGGGATGATTAATCCAGTTATTTCATTTAAGAAACACAAGACTTGCACAAGACAACTGTCCTGTTGTTTGTGACAAGGAATTATTTTTATTTTTTATTTTTTATTGTTATGTTAATCCCCATACATTACATCATTAGTTTTTGATGCAGTGTCCCACTATTCATTGTTTGCATATAACACCCAGTGCTCCATTCAGAACGTGCCCTCTTTAATACCCATCACCAGGCTAAACCATCTTCCCACCCCCCTCCCGTCTAGAACCCTCAGTTTGTTTTTCAGAGTCCATCGTCTCTCATGGTTCCTCTCCCCCTCCGATTTCCCCCCCTTCACTCTTCCCCTCCTGCTATCTTCTTCTTTTTTTTTTTTTTAACATATATTGTATTATTTGTTTCAGGGGTGCAGATCTGTGATTCAACAGTCTTGCACAATTCACAGCCCTCACCATAGCACAAGGAATTATTTTCATCCATAAAAGAGGAGAAGAGAAGCTTCAATCCTTGCAGTGAAATGGCCACAACCAACATGAGAAAGGAAAATGAAGATCCAGCTCCCAACTCTCAGGCATGCCCGAGGAAGTACTAAATGAAGGGAACAAATAGAAATGAACACAAACCAGAAAAACAAGGAGATTAGACACCCCTTCTCTTCACACCACACAGCCTATTTAATAAAACCACACAACCCACATGAGGAAGGCTTTGAAAGTGTAGTCATTAATATGCCCAGAACACCTCCTCCAACTGTGTTTCAGCCAAAGGGCAGAAATTTTGTCCTGCCTGTTTCCTAAAGGTTTGGGAACCCATATGTGAGAACTCATTCTCTTCGTTTTTTGTTTTTGTTTTGTTTTTTAATTTAAATTCAATTAGCCAACATATAGAACATTACTAGTTCCAGATGTAGAGTTCAGCGATTCATCAGTTGCGTATAACACCCAGTGCTCATCACATCACGTGCCCTCCGTCATGCCCATCCCTCGGTTACCCCATCCCCCCACCTACCTTCCCTCCAGCAACCCTCAGTGTCTTTCCTATGATTAAGAGTCTCTCATGGTTTGTCTCCCTCTCTGATTTCTTGCCATTCCTTTTCTCCCTCCCTTCCCCTATGATCCTTTGTGCTGTTTATTCTATTCCTCATATAAGTGAAACCATATGATAATTGTCTTTCTCTGATTGACTTATTTCACTCACCATAACACCCTCCAGTTCCATCCACGTCATTGCAAATGGCGAGATCTCATTCCTTTTGATGGCTGCATAATATTCCATTGTATATATATACCACCTCTTCTTTTTTTTATTTATTTGACAGAGAGAGAGACAGAGAGGGAACATAAGCAGGGGGAGGAGGAGAGAGAGAAGCAGGCTTCCCTCTGAGCAGAGAGCCTGATGTGGGGCCTGATCCCAGGACCCTGCGATCATGACCTGAGCCTAAGGCAGACGCTTAAAGACCAAGCCATCCAGGTGCCCCTATACCACCTCTTCTTTATCCATTCATCTGTTGAAGGGCATCTCGGCTCCTTGCACAGTTTGGCTGTTGTGGACATTGCTGCTATGAACACTGGGGTGCAGGCGCCCCTTTGGATCACTGCATTTGTATCTTTGGGGTAAACACCTAGTAGTGCAATTGCTGGGTTTGTAGGGTAGCTCTATTTTTAGCTTCTTGAGGCACCTCCATATTCTTTTCCAGAGTGGCTGTTTTTATGAACCTCTTGGACAATACTTGGGTGAACGTAGGTGGTGGGAATGGCAGTTTTAACGGTAAACACTATTCATTTTTCTTTGAGTTGACACTGGCTTCTTGAGATGAAATGTACCCACTCTAACTCCAAAGAACTTTTTTAAAAAATCAAAAATTGTTTTTCTGTTCAAATAGGAGCAAAGATGTGGCACCCCAGCCTGCTTCTCCAAACTAGGGTGATGGAAAACCTTTCACCACCATGAATCACTGACTCCTAAGCAAATGTTTTAAACTCGAACTAGCAATCATATTACTCCTGTATTCCAATGCACAATCCAGGCTGACTGGGATGAACACAACCAGATCCTATATTGGAAATGGCCTCTGATAAATCTGATGCTCATGTGAATTTTCCAAGTTATTGGTATGAAACGGTGGTATAATAATGCGTGGTGTATATACATTTTGAGTGGGGAAAAAAAGAGAATAATATGGTTTCTGTGGTTTGCAATACTCAGAAGCATTAACCAGGCTGGTGGGGGATAACACCTGTGGGGGGGGGGGCTGCCATGTGATGGCCAGAGGCGTCTTTTGGAGCCCCCTGACACATGACAGCAGGGTTTGACTCCCCATGTAGGCAAATTAGTGGTGGAAATTTTGCTGTCTTTTTTTTTTCTTAATATCATAATCTGTGACAACTTTTGTTGGTTATTTTCCATAATCATAGCTGCCTGCCATACATCACCCTTGGGAGCATTTAAAGGTTAGAATAACTCAATTTTCCAGCAAATTTTCTTTATTTAAAAATATCTTTTTCAAATGTGAGAATCACATGATAATCAGAAAAACAGAGCCATTAAAATTATGTTTTCATATAACCCTTAGTAGTATATGAGAGTGCTCTTAATATGTTAGGGCAAACCATAGAAAAATACAAAAATATACTGAGTGTCATGTCAAATGGCTTGTTTTATTACTGTTTGTAAAAATAAAAACCATATTCTCATCACAAGAAAAGAGATTTTGTGACTATGTATGGTAAAGAATGTTAACTAGATTTAGTGTGGTGATCATTTCACTGTACATACAAATATAAAATCATGTTGTACACCTGAAACTTATATAATATTATTGTCAGTTAGACCTCAATAAAAAGTGAATAATAAATAAAACCCCATAACTGTATGTAGAAAAAGACTGAAATAAATACTTCACAATGCTAAAAAAAAAAAAAACGAAAAATAGATTTATTTTGAAGAAAAAAATAACATTAAATTGGAAAATTCAGAAAAGCATAAGGAAGGAAGATTTATATTTCCATCATTCAGACAAAACCCCTGTAAACATTTGGTGTAATATTTTTTAGCATTGTTCCTATTTGATTTCTCTCTGTGTGTCCCTGTCTGGATCATATTACATCTATAATCGTGTGCTCTATTTTCCTCCATTTAACTTTATAGCATCAATAGTTCCTATGCGATAAGAAAATTTGCGACATCCTTTTATATAGTTTTAAAGAAGATTCTATCCCAGGTGGACATTCCCTGTCCTACTGTATTTTTTCTAATTTTTATTAATTTAAATTAATGATGCAATGAACATTCTCGTACGTGAGTTTTCTGCACACCTCTATTTTCCTATAGCAGGGGTGAAATAGTCACAAAGATGTCTTGGCCTTCAAGGTATCCAATGTTCCTTCCTTCTGTGTGAACAGCATGCATTTCCACAGAGGAAGACCAAAACCATAAAAAGGAAACAGAGTCAGAGTCTTACTTTTTAGGTTTCCAGACTCATGGCAGAGAGGAAACCAAAGGGTTTGAACATCTGTAGTTTTGGTTTTCAAGAGCAACCTTTTTGAGACAAAAACCTTTTTGCTCTTGGTTTTGCATTCACAGAGTCAAACCTTGAAAGATTCGAAGCCTAGATTTCATGCTATAAATAAAATATTGGAATAGGGGTTCTTAGCCTAGTATTTGTGAATAGAACATTTCAATATAGTTTGTTGCCCATTGTAACCCTATGTATTTTATTTTATGCATTTAAAACATTTTTCTGAAAAAGGGGACACGGGATTCAGCAGACCACTAAAGTGGTCCATGGCCCAAAGACGGGTAAGAGCTCCTGGTGATAAAGAGCAGACGACTTCCCCTTCAGAGCTAGGTAGATGGCTTGTACTGAGGGAGACATATGACCTGGAAGCAATATAGGCAAGTACTGGTGATGTGTCTTGGAGAAAGGGGACTTTCTCCATGGTGTGTGTGTGTGTGTGTGTGTGTGCACGCACATGTGTAAAGCAAACAGCATATATGCTACTCTACCCGCCCCCACAATTGAGAATGCTAAAAATGGGTTTCACCCAGTGAGGCAAGCCTTGGAGAAAAGCCAAGTGCATGGTACCTTCTAGAAGGACAAGAGTCCATCCACACCTCCGCCTGCCTGAAGGAGACACAGAGTCGCTGAGAGAGTCTGGGGCACAGGTGTGTAGGGCTACACCACATGGGATAGCCAGATGCCAAAGCAGAAGGTGTAGACTATCTGTGGACCAGGAGAAGGTGCTCTACCAGCTCAGCTGATGCCAACTGTGAAGGGAGAGAAAGACCCAAAGACCCAACTGGTCAGAACATTTCAGCTCAAGTCAAGGCAGAAGATGCTAATTGAGATCGATGGGAAGGTAGCAGGGGATGGCCTTGAAGAACCAGGACTGTGTCCAAGCAACCAGTCCCCTCTCCCAAAGTCAGGTGCATCGTACCTCCCCCCCTCCCCTCCCAGATGTGAAATGTGTTGCCAGGGGGATTGGAGCAGGGGCTGCTCTAGGGTCAATGAGTTTAAGTCAGAAATGCCTAAAAAGCAGAAGTGACAGGGGGCGCCTGGGTGGCTCAGTCGTTAAGCGTCTGCCTTCGGCTCAGGCCATGGTCCCAGGGTCCTGGGATCGAGCCCCGCATCTGGCTCTCCCTGCTCGGCGGGAAGCCTGCTTCTCCCTCTCCTACTCCCCCTGCTTGTGTTTCCTCTCTCACTGTGTCTCTCTCTGTCAAATAAATAAATAAAATCTTTAAAAAAAAAAAGCAGAAATGACAGGTTTTAACGGAAATTGACTGGATCATATTTTCTGATTTCAGGAGGTATAGGAACTTGAGATAGATATTTAGTCGTAGAAAAATCAAAGAGGTGTTTGGGGTTTGTGGTTATTACATTCTTACACCCTTAATTTCACGATCTGTGAAAATATCGTATACTTAGTAAAGGTCTTTAAATGTCATAATTCTGAGTCAAATGGTAAAAATGTTATGAAGACTCTTCATGGGGAGCTTTTAATTTCTTTCCAGAAAAGCTCTGCTAAGTATTCTTCCAAGCCACAAGTTCAATAGTGCTGGGTATTACAGTTATTTAAATATTTTCTGATTTGATTTTTAAAAGCAGAGTTAATTGGGATATTATTTTATCATAATTTTGAGTCATCTGTATTTTTTGTGAACTGTGTATTCATGTACTTTGTTCATTTTATTTTGAGGAGTATTAGTTCTTTTCCTATTGGTTTTAAAGACACTAGCTTTCCCTATTATATTTGTTAGGAATATTTCCCTCAGCTTACTATTAGCACTTGAATTTTCTTCCAGGCTATGTGTTTTGGAGAATTAAATATGTTCATCTGCCTTTGGCATTGTTTCTATTGGCTTTGTATTTTCCATAGTCTTGCCCATATATTTTTATTTACTATGGTTTCATTTAGAACTATTTATTCCATCATTTCTAATGCATATTTAATGCATCTAAAATTTATTCTGGTGTGTCTTGTGTGATGGAAGCTGACAAATCTGTTTTTTCAAACCTCTAATTTTATTGGGCATCCTTGGTAAATAATTTCTTAACTCAGTTATTTTACGAATGTTTATTGAAGACCTACTAGGTGCAAAGCACTATGCTAGGCTCTGATCGCATAGTGACAAACATTAAAAACTTAAAAAAAAAACAATCTTTCCTTTAGGAGCTTATAGCTTGATAAGGGAGATAAATATTAAGTAAATAAATACATATTTGTGAATTGTAATTTGGGCTGTGAAAACAAAGAATAAGGTCAATAGAGAATAATAAGAGAACCTGACTTTGGGGGTATCAGGGAGCTTCTTTAAGAGAGGGACATTTAAGCCTCCAGTCTCATAAGCTCGTTTCATGCATACATGAAATTCTGTTTCACTGCTGTCTATTCTGTACCATTGAGCCATTGTCTTAAACCAGTACGACACTCCTCTAAATAATCAAGCTTTCATATGTGTTCTAATATTCGAGCAAATTCTTCCTTGATATAGTTTTCGATTTTTTGGTTTGGGGGGTGGTGGTTGTCCTGGAAACCCTCATGCCCACTGTCCCAAGACAAAGTCTATGTTTTCACCACGTTGTCAATCATAACCATGAAGCAAAACCAAAAAGAAGCCGACTGCACAGATAGCGTGAGAGCTGTCAAGACTTAATGAAGGTTTGACGTTGGGGTAGAGAGGTGTTCAATCCCTCAGTTCAGATTGCATTTGAGATTTCTCTCCCCTGAGCAGCAGCAAGCAGCCCCACCTGTCCCTTCCCGTGCACCTGTCACACGGCCCCCTTCCTCCAGCCACAGGATGGCTTCTCCTGCCGGCATTCCTCTCCACCTGCACCTGGTTGTGTCTTCTCCTTGTTCTTCTGCAGAATCACTGTTTCATTCTTTCCAGATAATGCCAGCAGGTTTTCAACCAGCTCCAGAAGCAAGAACCTCCCGTTCCCTGGGCAAGCCTCCTTTGGAGAGCTATAAGCCTAGCATTCAGCCTCTGTTCCTGATAGCCTGCACACAAGACCAATTAATTAAGACCAATTTGGGGCACCTGGGTGGTTCAGTAGGTTAAGCATCTGCCTTCAGCTCGGGTCATGATCCCAGAGTCCTGGGATCGAGCCCCACATCAGGCTCCCTGCTCAGCGGGAAGCCTGCTTCTCACTCTCCCTCTGCTGCTCCCCCTGCTTGTGTTCTCTCTCTCTCAAATAAATTTCTAAAAAAATATTCTTTTAAAAAAAGATTAAGACCAATTTGACTACTCACTGTAATGTATTTTCATGTTTACTTGGCTTCTACTGTCCTTTTAATCTGCAACACTCTTGTCTCAAACACCAATCCATCCACTCATCCATCCATCTGCTCATACATACATACGTACATTTAACAAATATTTATTGAGCATTGGCTATGCATCAGACAAACATTGTTATAGGCATCAAGATTATCCCAACAGAGTAGATATGGTTCCAGTCCCTAACAAAATTCCACTTATCACCTCCTTCCCAGAAGCTTAGCTCCAGTATTTATGAAGCATCCCCTGATTGATCTCCTTATCTTCCTTTCAAGATATCCCTGGCTACTGTTGGCCCTTTGCATTTGCATATAAATTTTAGAATCAGTTAAAATTTAGAATTGGCTAATCAATTTACAAACATATACATGTATGCAGTCTCCTGGCATTTCATGGGCTACAGATGAATTTTGGGAGAGTTACCCTTTTTACAACATGTGTGTTCCAATTTATGAATGGAACTTACCAAAGTCTTTAATTGCTCTCAGAAAAAAATGCTTTGTAGTTTCAGCATATGAATCTCACATATTTTTAAAAAGTTTTTATTTATTTATTTGAGAGTGAGAGAGATCACAGAGGGAAAGGAAGAGGGAGAAGCAGAGTCACCGCTGAGCAGGGAGCCCAATGCAGGGCTGGATCCCAGGACCCTGAGATCATGACCTGAGCTGAAAGCAGATACTTTACCAACTGAGCCACCCAGGTGCCCCTGAATCTCACATATTTTTAAAAGATTTATTCTTAAGGATTTGCTGTTTCTTGACACTATTGTAAATGCTATGACTGTAAGATTTCATTTTCTTTTGTTGCAGGTTCATACAAATAGAGTTGGTTTTCTACACAACTATTTCTATTTCTATGAAATAGAGCTATTAAATTTGTTAGTAAATCCTTTTGGATTTTCTCCATATAGCATCAATTCATCTATGTCTAATGACAGTTTTATTCCTTCCTTTCCAATGATTCTGCCTCCCCTGTATTTTCTTGCATTATCGCACTGGTCTGGACTTCCAGAACAAGGACTGGAGACAAGTGCTCAGAGCAGGCATTCTTACTGCTCTCCACCTTTTGAAGGGGAAAGCTTTCAATGTCACCATTAACTTTCATTTGGGTAAGCCTTTTCTGGTCTGCCTCTCTTCCTTCAGGCTTCCATGGAGAGCCTGGTGTGCCTGAGGACCTGCTCTGGTGAGTGCTGAGCACTAACCTTTGTCTCCCCTGCATCTCCAGACTGCATAAAACCCCACTCAGCTTTTCAGATGTTTCCTCCCTGTGCAGTTACAGAAGTCAGCACATGTCTTCAGGAGAAGCTGATCTTGTGTTGGAGGCTTTCTGTTTAGTTCTGTAGCTTTTTCCAAGTACAGCTCAGACACCAAGCTGCTTGTCCTGGCCCAGAATCCACGGTGCCCAGGATAAAAGGCTGTTGCAGATCTCTCCTCTTCCTGTTCTTAGCCTTGCCATTGCTTGAGCGGCTCTCCAGTGTCTTTAAAGGCAGGTGATTTGGGATGTCATCTGGCTTACCTACTTGTTTTTAGTGGGAGGATTGGTCTGCTGTGAGTATCTCCATCTTACTCAAAAGCAGAAGTCCCATAATAGGTTTTAATAAATCCTTTCAAAAATCTCTTTTATCTCAGAATATCAGAAGTGAAGCAAATACTAGAGGTCTTCTGTAGTCTCTGTCTGAAGAGCAACCAGAAAGTCATTCCCAGAACTGAGGAAATGCAGAAATAAATGAGAAAAACCATTTACTAGGGTAGATCTGAAAGGAGAGGGCGGACTGAGACACTGGAGTTTACCTGGGCCCTGCACTTGATAACTCTCTTGACCATGTCCTTAGTCTGTTCAAGCCACACACAGGGACACCTGGCAGGTAAAGCCAGCCCATCACCCTGGAACCCGGAAATTCCCTAGTGAGCAGCTTCATGGAAATATTCCCTGCCTACTATGCACTATGGACAAGCCATCTGAGCTTGGGAAGAGTCATTGCAGAGATTGATCCAAAGTGAATATGAGGGTAATCTGTCATTACATTATTGCTAGAAGTAATTTTCCTGATCTGATAGGCAGGCAAGGGTTCTCTCTCAAAATTCCTTGCACATCATTTCTAGTATTGAACACTCTTGACAAGAATGGGGAGATGGCTCCTTGATGAAGTTTATCCACATGGCTGGAACATTTCTAGTCAAAGCAGGTCTGGTATCTGGCTTTAAAGAGCAACTTTCCAGCAGCCATATATCACTCCAGAGGTGTCAGGACTCTCTGCTTTTATTTGTCAAGTCTTTTTAATCATATGTTGAGTCCCTGCCTGAGGGGAAAGTGCTTTTTCTTAGGATGTATTAACTCTGCAATGACATGTTCAGTGTTTCTTCAAGGGTGGGAACTATCCCAAGTGTGGTTTCTGGACAATGCACAACAATTGCTCCTTCACCTACTAGACTCTTGGATGTCTCAACTTCGACAAGCATCTTTTGATTTTGCGGCCAGTGCAGCTGGGGAATGCAACCAGTTGGAGACTCAAGAGTGATCACTCATCTGGGACTTAATTTGGAGGGACTCTCAAAGGACAACAGATTGTGGAATGAGCATTTTTTTTTTTTAATGAGGATGAGAAGGAAAGGAAAAAAAGACAGGGAAGTCATGAAATGCTTATTGAAGTTTTTGGGGGCAAGGTGGAAATTTTCCAAGGCCCTTTTTTATTTTCCTAAATTCTGCTGCTCATTCCCATGTTAAATCTTGTGTAAGACTTCCTTCTCAGTAAAAAAGGCTGGCATGAAAAATAATTCATATTCATAGAGTCGACTCTGATGAAAATAATCCCTAGGGCTTCATTGCACTGCATCCTGAATTAAAATGCTTTAGACGTTCAGGGTTTGGGCTCGTCTATCTCCTGGGAAGCCATTAATGGCTTATGCATATCAAGCTATTTTCCAAATTCTGCTCTTTTGCTCTGGTAAATAAATGAAGAAATCCAGTTGAGATACATCTGGAAGGCTTTAAAAACTGGGAAAGATTCTCATCGGGATGAGATGGTTTAAGTGTGATGCTGCTTAAATTTGGAGCCAAGGGCCGTAGGACCTCTCCGGGCCATTTCTAATACTTGCATTTTATAATACTATGAATATCTAACCAACAATCCCCTTGGGGGTAGATTTCAAAATTGGACATGATGTGAAAAAAATTCAATTAATTTTTTTTTTTTGATGTAGTAGAAAAGCCCTGAGCTGGGATTTTTAAAATGTGGCTTCTTGTTCCAGCTCTGCCCCTAATTAGATGAGTGACTTTGGGTAATCACATAGCCTTTCTAGGCCTCAGGTTTATTACCTGTGAATAAGGGTCACTTGATAGTGACCAAAGTCCCTTTGAATTAGCTCCCTGTCCCTCACAAAGTCTTTACTTGTTTTCTTTCCCATCCCCTGCACATTCCCCATGCATCTCCTAGTCCACATTCCAATGAATGCTTTGATCCAGCTTCTCCTCTGGCCAGCTGTGTGACCTTAGGCAAGTTATTTAACCTTTCTGTTCTCTGAAAAAAAAGAGATTAGTAATGTTGCCTGCCTCGTAGAGTTGCCAGGATTAAATGATTAATACCTGGCAAGCACTTGGCTCAGAGTAACAAGGAAATAAATGTTAGCCAATAGTCATTATGTCCCAGAGACTGATTTCATTTGCTTGTGAGTATAGTTGATACATTTTATTCCCGGATAAAAAAGGATAGAGTTGGAATCATTCTTATCAGGAGTGGTCATCACTTGTTGAAGAAAATAAATAAACTTATTGGATTATTGATCTCATTTTTCTTGCCTCATCTCACACTGTTTATTCAAGGGCTCTGTACAGTCACACAAACGTGACTATTTCTCTCCATCTATTACTCTTCCACCATGCTTGTGTGAAAACATGAGTGAGTCATAAGGGGCTCATTTCAATTCAGAGACCTTGACAAGTAAGTATGCACCTGTCTCCGGCTCTCCAAGGCCCACACTATGGGATGGAATTATCAACATTCAGCTACAGTCAGGAAGAAATATATATATTCTGAGTGAAATACTAGAAAAGTTCCTTGTTGGAAACTTTTCTTCCAGTAAGAAAAGTCAACACTCATATACAAAAAGCCTCTTTCTACATGATCCTAAAATAATATTCCAGAATTATCAGATCCCACCAGATCACTCAAGAGTCAGCCTGTATCCCCCTCTAGAAATACTAGAGAGACTAGGTAACACTGTTTTAGAGACGTAGATTAAGAAATTTTTTTTTTCTGGCATAATTACATGCTGTAAAAAGCTCAGCCCCTCAGTATATATTTGTATGAGTTTTGACAAATGTTACCCTTATGTGCCCAGTGCCCCAGTCAAGATATAGAGAACATCAACCCAAGAAAGCTCCTTCGTGGCCCTTTCCAGTCAACGGCCATCCTCAGTCAGGACAACTATTATTTGGATTCCTCATAGATGAGTTCTGCCCATTCTTGAACTTCACATAAACGCACTCTGATGTGTCTGGTTTCTGTCATGCAGCACAGTGTTTCTGAGATCCACCCCGATGTTGTCTGTATCAACAGCTCATTCCTTTTCACTGTTAAGGAGTTAGCCTACTGGTGTGTGCTTATACTGCCGGTTCGCTTATTCCTTTTTCTGCGGATGGCCATTGGGACGATTTTCCTGTTCTGCTATTATGAATAAAAATGCACTGAATGTAGGGGACATCTGTTGAAGTGAAGCGACTTATTTTCCTGAACTTTTATGTTTTCTGTCATGTGATTGTATTTTCCAGCCAATGGAAGATTTCAAAGTGTATCTCATGGTCCAGTCAAGGCTTCCCGCCTTTGTGAGGAAGCTCAGCCCTTTCCCCCCATTACCAATGTCTTTCTTTTGGGGGCTGCTTTTGCACGTACCCATGGGCAAACCCAAGTGTTCCACCCAGGGCATTCTTTAGCAGACTTCTCAGGTATTCTGAAGTCTGAGGTCTGCGGAGACTTCATCTGTTAGGAGAATAACACATCAGCGTTAACACCCATCTCTGTTTTGACAACAAGAAGGACCAGAAAGTTTGGTTTACCCAAGACGGGTCACATCCTTCCTCTTCAGAAACAGGCAACTACAATACCACATACTTCAATCTTAACTATCATTCCTAGCTTCCTCCTCTTTAAGATGTTTTCCCTGTGATTCCCTTGCAGCAACGAGGCAACCCTATGGCACACGTCATGCCTCTCCTTTCCCTGTACCCAACACAGACGTTCCTTCAACAGTCAACAAATACTTACTGAGCGCTAACTATGTGCCTCAGGATTCTTCACATCGTGCTCCAAGGAGCTTCTACTCATCAATCAGAATTAGCCCATGACATTTAAATAAACAACAAAAACACTATTGGCCATTCCTGGCCTCTGGAGGGTTGGTATGGGGTCCTGCTATGAGCTTTCTCTTTTATTTCTTCTCTTTCTGTAAAAAGAACCGAGTGGTCATTGTGTCGGCCAGAGCTGGTACAACTCCCCTGCATGTGAGTCACCCCACTGTTATATTTGACTCCTCCCTTTCCCTGGAGAGAGAAAGTATGGGTTTTTCACTGCTTTGCCCTAACAGTAGGGTAACAAGTCTCTTACTTTAGGGAGAGTGGCAAGGTACACCAAAAGAACAAAAAACTCTCTTCTTCAGAAGTGTTCTTGGAATGTCTGAAATGCCAATTATAATCACTTCCTTTTTAGACTGTTACTTGTTGGAAACTTTTCTTCCAGTAAGAAAAGTCAACACTCATATACAAAAAGCCTCTTTCTACATGATCCTAAAATAATATTCCAGAATTATCAGATCCCACCAGATCACTCAAGAGTCAGCCTGTATCCCCCTCTCCCCCATGCCTTCATTCTCTGGCTCGTAGTGTGGCCACCCAGGTCTTTAGGGACTTTTAGAACCTCAGACCTTCCAGGATCCTCGAGAGTGACACTCACTTCCTAGATGTGCCAGCCAGAAGAATGAGCCCTCAGTGAGATATGTCAAGTCCCAATAGACCAGAAATAGAACTTCAAGAGTTCACCAGCACTCCTACAGTACATTCTTTGAAGTGATATTAACTTACCTCAAAATTAAAGAAAATAAAAAGAAGTGATGTTCTTACTTCTTTATAGCAACAAATATAATAAGAAACATATATTTGGTCTTGGTCTTCGTTCTTGGCAGAGAGCTCTTAAAACCCTTGGGATTTCCTAGCTGATAACAGCAGTAAAGATGATAGAAGCATCTTTTGTTATTTATAACAAGCCCTTTTGACCACACCAGAGTTTCTTCTACAGAGGAGACTTTTGGCAAGCCCCAAGGATTGGGGAGCTGGTTGCCAGAGGATCAGACCACATGATTAGAGGGTTGGCAATTTCAGCCCCATCCCACAACCTCCAGGAAGGAGAGATGGGCTGGAGATTGACTTGTTCACCAATGGTCAATGATTTAATTAATCATGCATATGTAAGGAAGCCTCCATAAAAATCCTAAGTGAAAGGGTGCTGAGCTTCCTGGTCGGTGAAGACATGGCGGTACTGGGAAGGTGGCATGCTGGAGAGGGCATGGAAGCTTCACACCCCTACCCCATGCCTTGCCCTGCGCATCTCTTCTCTCTACCTCTTCCTAAGTCTTACCCTTTTTAAATAAACCCATAACTTAGTACACAAACTGTTTTCCTGAGTTCTGTGAGCCATTCTAACAAATTATCAAATCTGAGGAATGGGCCATGGAAACCCCTTTCCAGCCAATAGAGTAAAAGCCACAGGTGGCAACCTGGACTTGCATTGGTGTCTGAAGGGGGGCGGGGTGCAGTCTGGAGGTCCTGAGCCCTTAACCTGTGGGGTCAGTGCTAACCCCACGTGGATAGTGTCAGGATTCAAATGAATTATAGGACACACAGTGAATGTCCACCCCCAAGACCTAGAGAATCGCTTGGTGTGGAAAAAACGCACAGAAGTATTCTGAATGTAGAGGGAAAAGAATCAGTTAGTTTTCTTTACATACTCCTTGTTATTCTTGCCTCCTGGAGGCAACAGACAATGTAGTTCTGTTCTCCCTACTCACTCGGCTCTCTGAGGGGCCTTCAAGTCTCCATGGCCTGGATCTCCTGCATCCCGAGTGCTCAAAGTAAAGGCCGTCCAGGTAAGCGGCTCCCCTCTTTCGAGGACCAGCTTCAGGATTTGCTGTAACATTTGGGCATCAACAGGGCCTCTGTCTGCTGCTTAACCGAGGTCCAAAATCTGCTGTGGCACCGCCTGTTTCCAATAAAGTTTCTTCTAATTTAAACTTACTGAATCATCAATAGCTCTTCACTGTTCATTTAAAGCACAGTCAATTTATTACCCTCCAAAAGTAAGATATGCCTGAACAAACTGGCAACTCCAACTAATGTTCCCTGTTTATTCCCTGCACCAACTTATAAATTGAAAAGGCAGAGACATCCTGACTTGCCTGGGATGACCCAGGTTTCCCCTGACGATCAAGAGTCCTTTAAAGAAAAAGGATTTGCCATCATAGAATTAAGGGCAGAAATGGCTCCAAACAATGAGTATTTTTCATTTTCTTATCCTAGGAAGTGATCTACATTGTCAAGGGATGGATACAAATTAAAAATCTGGCATCAAAGTTAATGCGCCTCTCCTCTCATTTTCCTAGGATCGTCTCTGCGTGTAAATGACAAGCCCGGGAAAGGTACCAGCACTTGGGTCAACTTAACCTCTGGCTCTGCCTCAACTTTCTCAACTAGCAGTGGATGCATGACAAAGGTGATGATCGCTGATGGGGCTCTTCAGCAAACCATGGTCATGCTTTCCCTGGTGCTTCTCCTGGGGTCAGAGAAGGACCCAAACAGGAAACACATCTGCTCCTTCAGGCTTCTCTGAGGAGGACCCGTGGCAACTGTGGCTTGGGAGCGTGCTCCAGAGCTTGGAGACACCCCTGCTGTATGAGTGCCTTTCTGAAGATATTTGTTTCACCACAGATTCTGGAAGAGTCAGCAAAGAAATATAAGCACAGCAATACTAATTTTTCCTCATTGTGTTGTTTTTGTTTGGTGGTGATGGCCAATAATTTGTTTAGCCTTCCCTTTGGCATTTAAGCCTGATTTAACTACTTCTGAGCTTTACTGTAGGATATGAAATTAAAAATAGTGGACAAAAATGATAGCTTTGTCCATCATCATCTCAAAATCATGGAAGCTTCTATTTATAGCATTTCTAATTTCTCAGCAATGAGGTTCACAGCTTATGAACAATATCAGGAAACTAAAAATGGCAGTAAGAGGCTATCTGTCTCCCTTTCCCATACATGGACTCCCATATATCTTAGGAAGTCTTTCAAAATAGGACAGCTTTGAGATTCAAATATGATCTGGTCTTGTTGAACATATACGGCTGTATCATCCATCAAAGAAGAGATTGAACAGAATATCCTGAAAACCAATGGCTTCATGCAAGCATCAATCCAGTTAAACATGAAGTAAAACCCTGTATTTATTCAACATACTAAATTCTCACTGTTGTGACCTGACATGAAAAACAGTGACCCACTCAGAGTCCAGTAACTCGGGAGATACCCCCTCCCCTGTAACGCCAACCTGCCAGGTTTATTGAGCTTTCGACTGTTCTTCATTTATTCATTCAACAAACATTTTTTGGATGTACATGATGCTAAGTGTGAAGAGTGCAGAAGATAAATAAGGTACCACTCTAATCCTTGCTGAACAGCTTTCCTGGCTATGATTTAAGGAGATATGTTTCATTCATTCATCATTCATTCATTGATTCATTTATTGAGTCATTCATCTGTTTACTAAACCACTGTTTCCTTAGGGCTGGCTCTGTGCTGGATTCTGGCAACCACCCTGCTTTTACTTTGATGAAAGTGGTGATAGGCCAGAGGTAAACTGTTTATGGCAACCAAGGGCATTTGAGAGAGGTTGGTACCTCATGGTCATCCCTGAGAGAGGATGGGCAATGTAGCCATCTTCAGAAATGAAATCCAAGGAAAGAATAGAAATGTTTAAAGCAGATTTTAGCTAGTGATGCCTTATGGGGTATGATTTAGCTTTCTGCTCTGTTTTCCTAAGAAAATATCAATCAAATCTTATTGTTCACCAATGTTTTAGAACCATATTTGTTTTTATGCAATGCTCAATCTGGCCTTAAGGTAGGTGCAGGGTGAAACGGTAAGCCTCCAAGAACCATCTATTACAGAGATAAAAGGCAAAATCAGAGATGCAGTGGACATCCTTCTAAAACCATTCAGCGTTGGGCCTGACACCCTGATAGATTCTATATGTCCTCTATGTATCTTCTGTATCTCTATATAGTCATCCTTTTTCACCCCTGGCTTGTCAACTGCATTCCTCTCCTAGCAAAGTGAAAACATGGTGGTTACAAGAATCCAGCACAGAGCCAGCCTTAAGAAACAGGGGTTAGATACATAGACACATAAGTAAATGAATGAATGAAACATAGCTCCTTAACTCATAGCCATATCAACGTGATATTGGTTATACATATATATGTGTGTATATACACATAATCATATGTATTATATATAATATGTTATTGATTATATATAGTCATATATATTATATATAATATCCTATTGATTATATATATATCTCTCTCTCCTGATATTGGTTTTATATTTATATACATATATATAATAGCGTATGAATATTACATATAAAATCCTATTGATTACATATATATATTTTACATTTTATTTCTCTGGAGGACCCTGACTAATAGGAGGTGGGGAAGAAAGTCATAAACCACTGATCTTTGTAAAACTATTCTGCAAAACGTAAAGCACTAATTAACAGGGTGACTTTAAAAAGGTTAATAAACTTACTTTAATATATTGCAATATATACATATATCAAATCATTATGTTATACACCTTAAACTAATACATTATGATATGTCAATTGTATTTCGATAAAATGAGAAAAAAATAAAAATAAATAAAATAAAATAAAAAGAGTTAAGTGAGTTCCAGCATAACTGTTTAAATGGGGCGGGGGGGGGGGGAAGCCGCACTAAAATGAGTACAACCTAAAAGTTTTGTTGTTTAAATTGGTAGGCTGCCATAATCGGAAAATTCCGAAATAAGTAATACTTTATTCCTTGACAACCCCAGACAAATGAGGCACGTACATGGACTTTGAATTGTAGGTTCAGGAAATGGGGGGACTTCCTGGGTACGAGTGTGCCCAGTGTAGCAGCGAGTGTGGTCATTAATGTGGGCAGTAGTTCTCACTGGCAGGTAGGTGACCCCCCGCCCAGCTCCCATCGAGCCAGGGCTGTGGTTTTCCTTCCCTTCTGCGCATTTATTCTCCTTCCCTCGATGATCAAGAGAGACACAGACCCTGGAAGCTACAGCCTGGTAGGGGTGAGGGAAATGCAAAAATGTTCCTCATTAAATAATAGTAAATACAATTGACATTGAACTTGTATTTATTGAGCAACCACCATATTCAGCACCTGCAAGGAGGATCTAGGGCTTTTCTCCTTGTTTATGAGGTTGGCATACCGATTAAAATCGCTAGATGCTTCTAATGAGGTGGGCGCAGGCAGAAACGATGTCAGTGAGCTGCTGTGCGGCTGGTGGACGGAGTCCAGGTATAACCGAGCGCCCTTCTTAGATGTGGCTCCGTTACTGTTGAAGGAACTACAGTTCCTGTTGCCTATTTCCCCTGAAGCTTCTCTCGTGAGCCTATTTGCCAGAATCTACGTGTTTTCCTGTACTCTCTTGATGCTGAACTTCAGAAGGTGCTAGCAGACGGTGGCAGTGGCTCCACAGAACAGTTTCCTTCTGAGGACACCTCATTAGGGCTCAGAAGAACTCCCCTTCACCTGGAGACAATGCAATTATTCTGTGCCATCTCTCAACAAAGAAAGAGGGAGAGGAAAAATGGTTGGAAGCATGACCTGTTGTGTTAACACGTAGACTTGCTTCTCCTAATCCAACCCCGGTGGACTTGAACAATTTTACATCCTGCCCCATAACTTCCACAGAGAGTGATGAGCTCTCAAGTCATGGCTACCAGTTGGAGAGGCATTTGCTTTTCTTGCATACCCTCTCATCAGAGGGCTCAGCTCCCGTGATGCTCACCAGCCAAAGGATGGAGGTAAGCATGTTCATACCAGGACATCTGGCGGGAGGCAGACATTCTCTGTGGGGTTCACGTCACTTCCCAAGACCCTGCCCTCAACTGCCTGGCCAGGAAAATGAGGCTCCATGGAAAGAGGGTTATGCAGGCAAATCACTAACCACATGAGAGGTAGACGGTGACATGGTTTAGACACTTTTTGTATACAAAGGATAAAAGGCAGAGTGAAGCAGAAATCTCCATGAGAAAACTGTCCAGAGCACTTTACCTCACAGGAAAAGTCTATCGTCACTGAAGATAGCCAGGCAAAAACTGATGGTAAAAACATGCAAAGGAGACCATCATCTCTGGAATTTGATGCAGAGATTGAGCATCCCTAACTCTGGGTTCTGAGCCCATTTCTTTCCTGATTTTCTCCTCTGGAGCCCTTTTCAAACCAATAGGAGTACTCGAAGATTCTCCCCTCTTAGAACCTAAGCTTTATGCCGACAGAAACATGTTGGTTCTGTTCGTTGCTGCTCCGTCTGGTCAGCACCGGGCACTCCGTGGACACTGAAGAGTTACGAGGGTGAGTGAATGAATGAATGAGTGAATGAATAAATGGGTGAGTGAGCAATGACCCTGGTGGTGTTGATGCTGTCTTACTACCATCCTCAGAGCCACCGTCATGCCAGGTGCTGTACTAAACACTTTATAGATACCATCTCTTTTTTAAAAAATATTTCATTTATTTATTTGAGACAGAGAGAAAGAGAAAAGAGAGAGAGAGAGCACATGAGCAGAGGGAGAAAGAGGTTCCCCGCTGAGCAGGGAGCCCGATGCAGGAATTGATGCCAGGACCCTGAGATCATGCATGACCTGAGCCGAAGGCAGACGCTTAACCAACTGAGGCACCCAGGCGCCCTAGATACCATCTCTTTTAATGAGACTTGAAGAATGGGTATTGTCTCCAAAGGCCTGATGGCCAGCCAGCAGAGGTGCTCAGCCATTGCACCGGTGGCCAGGAGCCCGGCGCATGGAACACAATATCTCAGTTTGATTTTCCAGGCTGCAGCTCCCACCAGAACCATCTGCAGGTCCACAGACTGCTTCGCAACATCTGCTGTGTTTCACAGCACTTGACACCGACAAACATCACTTAACTGACCTTTCTTGAAAGAATGGCAGAGAATGAATATGGAGATCATTTAAGTACCTTCCTGGGCTGGGCATAATGGCACAATCTGATAGCTGGTCAAAAGAGCCAGAAGAACGTGGGAGAAAGAAACCAGCGGGTGGTTAGGTCTTTGCTCTCTTCATCTGGCTTTGTCTCTTTGTTCCCTATCTCTAACCCACCTTTCTGTCCATCTTTCTCTCCATCGATCTATCTTGTTCTCTTTCTTCATACCTGCCCAGCTACCTGCTTATCTTCCTGTCACAGCGTTTCTGAGCAGTAGGATTAAGAGCACTGGGTTTGTAAACATGCTGCTTCCTCTCTTAAGGCCTGGATGGAAAATCTGCTTCTCCATCATTTGTGTGACAACTTTTCAGCTTATCCACTCAGCACTTACGTGCGGGGTTAGCAGCGGTCCAAAAATAAAATGTGAAAATCCTCATCTGCTCTTTACTCTTAGAGAGCTGCGTAGCTCAAGAGGATTTTCCTCGGGGTGCCTGGGTGGCTCAGTCGGTTAAGTGTCTGCCTTCAGCTCAGGTCATGATCCCGGGGTCCTGGGATTGAGCCCCGCATCAGGCTCCCTGCTCGGCAGGAGGCCTGCTTCTCCCTCTCCCACTCCCCCTGCTTGTGCGCTCTTTCTCTCTCTCTCTCTCACTGTCAAATAAATAAATAAAATCTTAAAAAAAAAAAAAAAAAGAGGATTTCCCTCACACTTTCTCTCCATGGTACATTGTTTGAATTAAAAAAGCTCTTCCTGCCTCCCACTCAGAGTCCCGGGGCTCCCAGGCATCGCACCTTAGTGTGAATTCTTTAATCAGATAATTCCTCGGCTTCCTGCCATCCCCGGACTGAGGCAGCTCTTTGAATGGAGGTGGTCTTCAGTGTGGTCAAGTGACACTGAGAAGGCTCTGTGTGTCCTGACGTTTCCCAGGGCCCTTGCATGGATGCCTGACCATGGGTGCCCGTCCCAAAGGTGCACAAGATTCACTTTCAGTGTTTTCAATCTGGCCAGGCTTCGGTGTTCCCTGGTGGTTTGCACAAAAAATGATGGAGCATGAAAACAATACTGGGCTGACATGCCAACCAAAACTCTGAAACATGCATGAACATAAAGCCTGTAGACGAACCATATGGGGAAGAGACAAGGGCCTGGGGAGTTTGTCTTTGGCAAGGGATTGCGATGGTGATTGCATTCTGCAGGTGGACTTTGGAAATTGTCCCATAGCGTCTTCAGTATGCATGCATGTGAACTGGGGCGAGATACCTGGATGAATTTGGAGTTGGTCTAAACAGGTTGCAAAGCCACTGTATGACCATCTGCCCTCCTGGAAACTATCAAGTTAAAAAAATTAAAGAGTGGTTAAAAACTGTCAATGTTGAATCAAAACGCAGCCAGTTATGGGTGTATTAATTTTCTACAGCCGCCGTAACAAAGGGCCACACAGTGACGGGCCTAAACCACACTCACTTAATAGTGCCACGTTATGGAGGCCAAAAGTCCAAAATGAAGGTGTCTGCAGGATTTGCACCCGAGGCTGGGAGAGAGACCCTGTCACGCCTCTCTCCTGCTTCTGCTGGCTTGTTGGAAGTCTTTGGGGTCCTTTGGCCTGTAGATGCATCACCCCCATCTCTGCCTTCATCTTCATGCGGTGTGTCCTTCTGTGTATGTCTGTGTCCAACTGTCCTCTTCTCATAATTCAGCCATCGTTTTGGATTAGGGACACGCCTGCTCCAATACAACTTCATCTTAACTCATTCCATCCCCAATGACCGTGTTTTCACGTACGGTCACCTTCAGAGTACTGGGGGCGAGGACTCCACCATGTGAATTTAGGGGGAGGTATACAATTCAACCCGCAACAGTGGGGAAACAAATGTTTCAGAAATCGCTGTTTTGTGATGAATTCTGACCCCCTCCTCCCCTTTGAGCTTATCCTGGGCGAACTACTCTGACGTCCAGACTCAGTCTCCATGTTTACTGGGCAGGCCAGGTTCCAAAATTTGCCACTTGCAGAATCGTATACGTATATATTAACTATTTCATAATTTATAATTGGCATCATGATTATCAATCAAAGTGCAGAACTAATACATCTTTTCCAAAGATTCTGGAAAATTAGAAACATTTTATATATTTAAAATTAAATTTCTATTTATCAATATTAGATAATGACAATTCATGGAGCTTTCCTCAAAAGCAGGTAGCTTGATGATTTGGGGTCTATGTTTATAAAGACAACTAGAAATCTTTTTGAATTTTTCAATTGCAAAGGAATACAAGAGCCAAACATGGGGCTTCAAGTGTCCTTATAAACAGAGTGACATTTTCTTTTCAGAGATAATGAGATAAAAAATAGATAGGTCATCCTATTTCTTTGAACTGTTTTTACAGTAAAAGAGAATTAGCAAGATTAAAGCTGCTGAAGCCTAAACTGGGTTGTTGTTTTTTTCCACATTTGTTTTCTATTTTGCAGTGTTAAAAATTAAACGGGCTTATTTCTATCGAAATCAGTAACAAAAACTTGCTATGAAACAAAACCCACCAGCACTGAATGATGAGCCCGTCTGTAGCCTGGACAAGAGCCTGGCTGAGCCGAGCAGCCCCAACATTTCCCCGGGTGATGAGATCAGCATGTGTCACCACGTTGGGCCAGAGCATGTGGAGGAACATTTATCGGTGAAATGAAACCAGAAATGGCCAGAAGTGGGGCTCGAGTCCAAGGGCAAACGGCCCACCATTCCCTTATAGGAGTGTCCCTGGAAGCAATTATGCTGTCCAGTTTGAAGTATTCCAAGACTTGGAATAAAGATCCCACACAATTCCATTATACTAAAAGCTAAAGGTACTTAATAACTTTACATTTTATTAAAACAGAAAATATAAAATCTAAGTGCTTCTACCTCCGAAATAAAATGGGGTTTCAGAGTCACATATTTACAAACACGTCATCTCCCCAAATATTGATTCGATTTCCTCATAAATCCAAATTACGTGATGTGCCAGTTATCTATCACTGCATAAAAATAAAAATAAAAAAAAAACATGTTTAGCAATGGAAAAATCCATTTTATTGTGCTCACGGATTCTCTTGGGCAGGAATTTAAAAATGGAGCACCAGGGATGGATCCTTTCTGCTTCTTGCTGTCTGGGGCCTCAGCTGGGAAGTCTCTAATGCTGGGGTTTCTTAAGTGTCTGGGGCTGGAATCATCTGGGGCCAGGGGAGGGGAGGCATGTTCACCCTCATGTCTGTTCACCCCCATGTCTGTTCACCTGAAGTCTGGTTGACTTCAAGACTGGGCTCTGATTAGACCGCTGGCAGGATGGGTCCATGTGGCTTGGACATCCTCACAACATGGTGGCTTTAGGGTCAGTTGGGCTTCTTACATGGTGGCTCAGGGTTCTAAGAACAAATGTTCCGGCCAATGAGGTAGAAATGCACGACCTCTTCTGATCTAGCCTTGGAAGCTGCACAACGTAATTTCTGCCACATTCCATGGTTTACAAATGCGTCACTGTGGCCAGCCCTGATTCTTGATGAGAAGAATGTCAGAGAATTTGCAGCCATCCTTAAAACACAGGATTTGTTGGTTTTGTAGTTGTTGTTGTTTTTTATTTTTTAAGAACTCCCTTTTCTCACTCATGTACTGTTTCTTTATCAGTGGATAAAACAGGCAAATAATGGGGCACCTGGGTGGCTCAGTCATTAAGCGTCTGCCTTTGGCTCAGGTCATGATCCCGGGGTCCTGGGATCGAGCCCCACATTGGGCTTCCTGCTCAGCGGGGAACCTGCTTCATCCTCTCCCTCACTTGTGTTCCCTCTCTTGCTGTGTCTCTCTGTCAAATAAATAAATAAAAACAGGCAAATATTAAGGCATCCCAGAGATGTTGCCATCACTTAATAAATGCTTCCTCGGTCCAACTGTATGTATAGAACTTTGAAAAGAGTTTTTGAGAAAATGGCAGCAAAGACCTGCAGGGGTTGCATGCTGTGCGGAGAAGAAATTCATTACCTCATGTTTGCCTCCAAGGATGCTTTTTCCTCTCCAAATTAATAAACTAAATATTTTCCTGAAGGTTCTCTTTCAATCTCTAAACATAATAAACATGAACATTTTATAAGCGAGCTGATTTTTGCAGAGTTGCAGGCTTCAAACAATGCAACATGAATTTCTGTCTAAAGCAATTGCATAGTTAACTACTAGATATGCTTAAACTTCCCTAAAATTTCCATTTTCTTATCCTACTTCTTCACAGCGTTCTAAACTTTCCTACACATTTGTATGTCTCTCTTCTTTGAGATATTACTTCCCAAAGCAAAAATCGATACAAAAACACACTCACACAATACACATATTCTGTTCTTTTGAGGCTGACCAGCCACTGTCAGTTTCGACCTATAATTAACTGATTTTTGAAATGGTGATCTTTCATAGCCTACTTGTGAGGGGGCAGTGTTTTCTGGATTCGCTTCTGAAATAAAAGCTTTGACTTTGTTTTAAAACTTTTAAGTTTATTTTGAAATACAGGTTTGTTTTCCAAGAGAACTTGATAATTTCAGGTATCAAAGTTACATACATTTCATAAACTGAGTTTGGAATCTTATTAATGTCAGTTAAATTACCTCTCATTTCACAAGGCAGAAAGAGAATGTGGGTGACAAAAACAAAATTGGAGTTGCCTGGGTGGCTCAGTTGGTTAAGCATCTGCGTCTTGCTCAGGTCATGATCTCAGGGTTCTGGGATCGAGCACGGCATCAGGCTCCCTGCTCAGTGGGGAGTCTGCTTGGGATTCTCTCTCTCCCTCTGCCCACCCCCCCAATCACGTTCTCTCATGCACTCTCTCTCTCAGATAAATAAAGAAAATCCTAAAAAAAAGAGACAAATTGAAGATCAGACTGTCTTGATGTGATAGTTAAATATTCCTTTTTCAAAATCTTTTATTTTTTTGCTTTCTCAAAGTGCCTGAAGGTTGTGTTTAGAACCAACATACATGTAATTATGTATTTTTTCTTCAATTAAAAAAAAAGCAACTTAAAAAAAATCTTCTAATTGTCTGAGGGAGATAATAGTATATGATTAAGACAGAGAGGAATGAAAAAGTATCTTAAGGAAGTCGGTAGAGAATCTTCATTTCTTTTCAATGGTTTTGAGTCATCTCTACAAGCATAATTCTGATGGGGGTTAAAGGCTATGCGGGAAGTGACCTCAGACTGTCAGAATTTCTGTTCTGAGAGAGCACATTCCTTCATCACTGTTTACGAATGCCAAAGAATGGTGGCTCCACACAGCCCCACAAAGGAAGCAAGCAAAGTGTGCTTTCTGGGTCCTCAGCCTGCTGTCCATCTCCCTGGATGCTCCTGCCCACTCCTCCAAGAGTGGGAAATCTCCTCCATATTGCCCCGCCGACTCAGACAAATACTCCCAACGCTGCACACACACCAACAAACCTGATCTCCAAAATATCAATGAAATTTTTAACACTAACTTTTATCTTATAAAAATCAATGTAATAAAAATCTAATTTATTTATAAACAATGTATTAATTTATTATTGTTCTAATAATAATGATAGGGCTAGCATTTACTGAGTGCTCACCATGAGCAGATACGTGTTGTGATTTATATATTCATTGCATCTGTAGAAAATTTAGAAAAGATATGTAAAAAGAAGATCACTAAAATGATTTATAGTTCCATCATCTAGAGATAACCACCATTAACCCGTCGGTATGGATCTTTTTTGCCTGTTTGCGATGGTAAATAAAATAATGAAATTGTACTTTGCAGTATTTTATAGCCTGTCTTTTTCACTCTGCACATCGTGATGATTTCCTTGTTATATAAAAATCCCTCCTTAACAGTATTTTCAGTGGCTACATAGCATGTCATTAGCCTGATTTATTTAACTGATGCCCTATTGCCAGACATTTAGGTGGTTCTTAGTTTTTTTTGCTATGACCTCTAAGCTGCAATAAACATTCTTAGAACTCTATCTGTTCGTACAGGCATGATTGTATCACTAAGCTTCCTCAGTTAGACTAAGTTTGAAAAGTCAGAGGAGACATTAAAGAATCGTTTTTTGAGGAATTGTTTTTATGGCACAAAACCCAAAGCCCTTAAAAAAAAGTATGGGAGGATTTTAATCATTAGCCTTAGAATTAGGAGAGCTCGCTGGCTTGTTTTATTGGCACTAAAGCTTTCTCAGCATCTCAGAAAAATGCACTGGGTCCTGAAACCAACCTGTTCCAGCTACTCATAAGGTCAACCTTGGCAGGAAAAATACATCTTTGGAGGAAAATGCATTTGAGAAATGCAGCGATCTGGGAGAGGCAATGCAGAAGTTAAGTTCTCTCTTCCCTTCTTTGGCAATAAAGTCCAATTCTAGCTGCTACCATCACTTAAATCACACCTGATAGTTCCTCCATATCCAATCCACTGTGAACATCTGTCAGGATGTTCCTTTTTACACGCTTGAGGATGTTATGTCATAGCTGAATATAGACCCATATGTTTCCTATTTAAAATGAAAATTCTATAATAAAGTCAAAAATTCTTAAATCTTTCTGAACTGAGCAAAACACATTTATCTGATTATCATAGTGGCAAAATTACATTCCATTTGCAGAAATGTTCATGAGTACAGTCAAATGAGTTTGGATTTTTTTTTTCTCCGTCGATGATATCTTTCTAACAAAGAATGTTCAGGAGAGCAGAAGGCAGAGTTGGCAAATACACATTAATTTTCCCATCAGAAACTGAATACATTCTAGGGATCCTCCCAGATTTATGGGTTTTCAGAAACTGGCACACTCAGAGTACATCATTCTCTGGATCACTGTCTGATTCTCGTTTCTGTTAACACAATAGCAGTGGTCTCATATTACGGCTGGCCATATTTCACAATTGGTAAAACCCTGCAGACTGTAAGTGCCTCCAGAGGGTCATTAGCTGGAAAACATACAGACCCAAATTTTACTAACAACAGAGTTCCTCAGGAATTTTACTGTTAGTAAACGGCAGAAGTACTCGGATAATGGACCGATATTCAGTTCAAAATTCTGTAAAACAGCAGTGTTTCCTTGTTTCTGGATGCTCTTTTCTTTGTGAGGTCAACAAAAAAATACTGACTTAGATGACACTTACAGAAAAGTAATACCTCCAGAGTGTTCTCAGAGAAGTTGTAACAGTACCTTTCCAGAAAATTCTTTAAAAATGCAAAGATGGTGTTCTTTCTGATTTAAGAAACCATTCTTAATTGAAAAACAGGCAGTCTGTATTGTTTGAGTGCTTTGAAAATGTATTTTTGCATCTACTTAAAAGGAAAAGCGTATTTATAAATTAAGTGTTCACTTGTATTTAAAATATATCAGTATAGATATCTCTATCAATATCAAAATTAAGAGTAGTATAACTCCTTTTAGATGTACAACATGGTATTAAAAAGTAATTTTTTTAATTTGAAGATTTCTTCCTAACCCACTGCCCACTGCCTTCCACTGCCTTCTCTACCTGAAAACACAGATACACACCCACACACACACACACACACACACACACACACACACTGCTTGAAAGTAAACATGGAAACTCTTGGATATTTATTTTAATTGCTGACATTAAAACACCAGAACTAGAGTACTTTATGTTATTCCTTTTCCTTAAACCAGATAAACTTCATCAAAAAGAGAGTCTGTGTTGTCAAGCATTCATCCCAGGGTAACAAAATTGCTTCTTTTGTCTTCTTTTCTTGTGAGCAAATTCTACAACCAAATCACATCTCCCATCTTGGATTTTTGTTTGATTTCATATATATATATATATATTTAAGATTTTATTTATTTATTTGAGAGAGAGAGAATGAGAGACAGAGAGCACGAGAGGGAAGAGGGTCAGAGGGAGAAGCAGACCCCCTGCTGAGCAGGAATCCTGATGCGGGACTCAATCCCACGACTCCAGGATCATGACCTGAGCCGAAGGCAGTCGCTTAACCAACTGAGCCACCCAGGCGCCCTGATTTCATATATATTTTTAAGTATAAAATAGTTCATTATGCATTCATAAGATAGAAGTCGTTTAAAACACTAAAATCTTTTTTTTTTTTAAGATTTTATTTATTTATTTGACAGGGACAGAGACAGCGAGAGCAGGAACACAAGCAGGGGGAGTGGGAGAGGGAGAAGCAGGCTTCCCGCTGAGCAGGGAGTCTGATGTGGGGCTCGATCCCAGGACTCTGGGATCATGACCTGAGCCGAAGGCAGCCGCTTAACGACTGAGCCACCCAGGCACCCCAAAAACACTAAAATCTTAACTATTAATTCATTCAATAAATATTTTGGACCTCTTCTATCAGATGGCTTTTGATGTGTAAAACACGAAGTTTTAGTGATATTTTCACTTCCTGCTCATCTGTCCTAGGGTCAACTGGGGCCCAGCTGGTTTAGGGTGGGCTTGGTTGAGCTGGACTTTAGGCTGTAAGTTGGATCCAGGTGGTTTCCTATCTCCCCAGTGTTAGCAACCATCTGACTCATGTTCTTCTCATGGCAGGAAGGCAAGGCTGGTTGGAACCTCTACCCATTTGTGTCCACTAACATTCCATTAGCCAAAGCAAGTCCCATGGTCAAAACCAAAGTCAAGGGGCAGGGAAATGTACCTCCTACACCATGAGGTTAAACCAAGTTGTATAGCCAAGCGAACATTAATATGGCAGAGTGGTATAGCAGGAAGTGAATATTTTTGGAACAATAAATAATCCATCTTCATACTACTCATGCACTTTGCTTGTATGGGAATATGATGGTGAACAAAACTGTGCCACCATGAAATTTAAATTTTAGAGGATGAAGCAGGCAGTAAATAAATACAAAGTCAAGTGGTACTCCCAAGGAAATGGGAGGCTCTTATTTAACAGGTGGTCAGGAACATTTTCTTAGAAGGAGACCTACACGAATTGAGAGGACTGGCCATCTGTTGAAAGAGTTTTCCAGCCAGAGGGAACAGTCAGGAAAGAGGCTCTGAAGTGGGAACCAGCTTGGCATCTATAAGAAACAGCAAAGCTGCCAAGTATGTCTAGGCTACGGTGAGTTCATATAGAGTCCTGGATGACACGATCTTATTCTGGGTGAGCTGAGGAGACAATGGAGGCTTGAGAACAGGTGAATTAGGAGTGGAGAGAATTTGGGGATATATACGAGCATTTCCTACTCAATTTAGCAGGGCCTTTGGGAATATGGAGGCATTTATGCTAATACAAGTTATTTGATAGATTCACTCATTAATCTCTAACACTCAAGCAAAACATTGGTTTGCTGCAAAACAGTGTGCTGTTGATTTCTATTTTCACAACACAATCTGATTCATCCTGTTTGCCGATTTTTTTTTTAACTTCGCAATCTGAGTAATGGATGCAAATACTAAATTGGTTTCACTTTCAGAAATCTCAGGGAATATTCAGCAACCAACTGACCTTGTAGGATACCCTATGCAAATGACTTCACCTCAGAACTCTCCTGTTGTCTGATCTTCCTGAACAGCTGTATAATCTGCTAGGTGCCCCTCCTAGGTGAAGGAGCTCAGTAGCAGAGTACGCTTTAGTACAAAAATGAGCTGCAAAAGGCATTTTTAAAAAACTTAATAGCCATGCCCACAATGCTGATTCCAAGCCTGCTGCACCATGGCTCTGCCTTACTTCCTTGCCATTGAAAAAGAAGTTTAATCATCTTTTTTCAAATTTGTTTTCCATAGTCAGAGGATTTCATAGATAGGAAAAAATAAATCCCTAGCAACACAGACTCCTAACAGATGGTAGTAAACAGGCTTGAAAATATTTCAAAACCTGCCCTAATTTCTACTCCCCAAATGTCTCTCTCCCTCTCTCTCCCAGCTTTTTTTTTTATAATAGCAGTTCCCTTCATTGTCTCCAATGGTCCCATTTTGGTTATAATTTATGCTCCCTTATGCTCTGAGACTGTATCCAAATTATCCACTAAACACAGGCAACTCCAAAAAAGAAAACTTGCAGCGTCTCAAAATGTTTCCATTCATCTTATTGGTTGAATGTCTCATTGAAGACAAAAAACTGCAACATTGTTTTGTAAATGCACATTTCTTAGCAGGAGAAAAAATGCTTAGTCAGGTTCATGTTTCAAAGAGTAAAAGCCCACCTGACTCAAAGAAAGAGGATTTTGTTTCTGTCTAGGTCACCAAAATGAATTTACAGTGTATCATCGAGAAGGGGCATTCTAGAGCGATATAACACTCTGTACTGTTACCAGGATCTTCTAAGGATAATGCCTTAATTTAGTGGACATAGTTTTGATTCATTAATCTCAATTCTGCCATTGTGCTACCTCCGTGCTCTTTTATCTCATAATAAAGGCACGATTTAAAAAATGTATGTGTGTATACATGTATAGGATTACATATGCATACATATGTGTATTTATTTTATACACACACATTTATAAGCATATATATATCCCCTTTGCCTTTACTTTCTCCCTTGAGCCTAACAACCTTAGGACAATGGATGGGTCCATGTTTTCGTTCCCATTTTACAGATGAGACAACTGAGGGAGAACAGGGGATCAGGAGCCTTGTCCAAGATCACACACAGTCAGGGTAGAAACCCCGAGTCTACCAAGTTTTCTCCTTCTCCTTTACAACACCACTTATTTCCTTTTGGATTGTAAATTAATATATACTTCTAATAAAGTGTTTCAGCAACATGAAAGAAATTAAAAGCTTTACATGGTTCTACCACCCAGAGGATAGCATCAACATTTTGCCTATTGAAGCACGCGCCTACTATTTCTTATTAGAAGCCTGGGATCAGGGCGCCTGGGTGGCTCAGTTGGTTAAGCGACTGCCTTCGGCTCAGGTCATGATCCTGGAGTCCCGGGATTGGGTCCCGCATGGGGCTCCCTGCTCGGTGGGGAGTCTGCTTCTCCCTCTGACCCTCCTCCCTCTCATGCTCTCTATCTCTCACTCTCTCTCTCTCAAATAAATAAATTTTAAAAAAAATCTTAAAAAAAAAAAAAAGAAGCCTGGGATCATTCTTTACCCCCTGGTTTGTGACCTGTCTTTTTCACTTAATGGCTACCTAGTAATCATCAAAATGGTTGAATGAATCATAATTAATTTACCCAATCCCTTTTAGTGGGTTGTGTTCCTTTTTTTTTTTTTTTTTTCCCAGTGAGAAACATTCTTGCCACAAATTAGTGCAGGGATATGTAAGGATGCTCTGATAATTTCCCTGAGACAAGTTCCTAGAAGTGAATTTGTTAGGTTGAAGGGTACTAACCATTCTAAGACTTGACGTCCATATTGGCAACACGACCCATCGCAAAAGTTTTTGCTGGAGATACTGCAATCGTCAGGGGCCGAGACAAGTTTCTTGGACCCTACACCAACTCAAATACTCTTTCTCCTGGACGTGGTACTCCTTTAAATAAGGAATAATTTTTCACGTTTAAGTGGAAGACATAATGAAATGATAGATGGGGGATTCTCTGGGAACAACACTACTCACAGTAATGGGCCAAGGCTAAAATAAATCAGTTGCTCTTGTCACTGGGATGGCTCAGGCTGAAGATGACTGATGAAGCACTCTGAGAGTCAGATGCAAACCCATTCTCCTGTTTGCATCATGGAGGCCATGTCACTCATGGCCTTGGATGCTCACTGTGAGCAGACTTTTACAAATTGAATTCTAAGATTTCTGCCATGTTCATTGTCTTAGAAAACTAGAAAAAAGGTCGCTTGGCTGATTCTCATTGGCAGAGAGAGGGGCTGACATTTATGGACCCTGCCAAGAGGGGAAAGGATAGTACACACTGCCCTTCATCATCTGACCTGGGGCGCTGATGGGATTTCATGCCCACAGAAAGGGAGCCCCATGAGATGCCAACCAAACATGGAGCCCTGTAAACCTGCAATCCAGAGAAGCAAATGCTCTCATGCCAAGGCTGATTTTCGCTCCTGAAAGGGAGCTGACAAGATATTGTCTCTGGGGGCGCCTGGGTGGCTTAGTCGTTAAGCATCTGCCTTTGGCTCAGGTCATGATCCTGGGGTCCTGGGATCGAGCCCCATGTCCAGCTCCCTGCTCAGTGGAGAGCTTGCTTCTCCCTCTCCCTCTGCCTGCCACTCTGCCTACTTGTGCTCTCTCTCTATCTCTCTGTCAAATAAATAAATAAAATCTTAAAAAAAAAAAAAAAGATATTGTCTCTGAATGGTTCCATCATCAAACATTCAAAATTGCCCAGATTGAGAGATAATCAATGTAATGACAGTCATGAAGGTCATTTAACCTCTGCAAAGTACTGATGAACGCCTACTTGCCCAATCCTCAGAACACTGTCAGTTGGGTTTTGTTTTAATCCCCCATCCTGCAGATGAGGGAACTGAGCCTTGGAAATTGTCCACCCTGGTGTACAGTTGGACTCCTGGGCCAGCATTGCCACGCAGACACCCAGTCCGGAGCCCCAGCTCTCCACCACTGGGGGTACACAGGAGACTCCTGTGAATATTGACATCATACTTCCCAGAGGCAACCACCTCTGCTGCCACCACAGATGCCCGGGTCCCCTTCATTCTGAAGATTACATCATGGACTTCCTGCCCCAACACAAACCTTGAGCAGCATTCTACACCCCAATTAGGGAGTTAAGGATTGAGATACTTTGCATTGGAAAAGAAAAAAAAAAAACCAAAAAGCTGTTACTTTCCAAAACAGATGTCATAACACACTCAGCTGTGGCCAACACATTTACAGGGAAGGTAAAATAATTTTCTTTGAAGAAATGCCTGGAATTCTGTTTGTTGAAGGTTGTTTTCATAGACATTCCCCTAGCCCCCTGGGCTGCCCTAAAGGGAACGTTGTGTTTCTAAGCTTATGTTTTCACGTCGGCTTTAGGTTACGAAGTATTGATGACTTGACATCTTTCAGGAGGTTTTAAATAACACTGCCCACAACTTGCACCAGACAAGCATGGCTGGCATTTTTCAGGAATTTTAGGTCTTGCTTACAGCCTGTTTGATGCTTCTCCCCAACACAAAGGAAGGTGTGTTGCCCAGATAGCCTGAGAGCAAGGTAGGTTTGGGTCAAATTCAACAGATGGATTGGGAAGGAGGATGTGGGATGTGGAATATTCTAGTCTGGTGTTCTCGCTCACTTTCTCCACCTCCCTCACCTCTCCCTGCCCAACCGCCCCCCCCCCCCGCCAAAAAACCCAAACCCCATACGCAGCGATGGAAATAATCTTGAAGAAATGTCAAATTTTCGGTTACAGCATCAACTAGCCATTTGTCAAAGACACACACAATGCTTTCCCTGGATTTTCATAAATTATACTTTTGATGGAAAAGGGAGATAGATAGGCAAACTCTCAACTGAAATGCAGTCAGTTTTGCCAAAACATGGAAGCAACCCGGTGTCCTTCCATGGGTGAATGGGTAAATAAACGGTGATCCATCCAGACAGTGAAATATCCATCCAGACAGTGAAATATCATTCGTTGCTAAAAAGAAATGAGCCGCAAAAAGACATGGATTTTATTAAGTGAAAGAGGCCAGTCTGAAAAGGCTATTTACTGTATGATTCCAACTATATGACACTCTGGAAATGGCAAAACGGTGGAGACAGTAAACAGATCCGTGGTTGCCAGGGTTTAGTGGCGAGGGAGAGCATGGAGGAATTTTTAGGCAGTGAAATTACTCTGTGGGATATAATGGTGGCTTCCTGTCATGATGCATTTGTCCAAACCCACAGAATGTACAACAACCAGGAATGGTACCAAACGTGAACTATAGACTTTGGGTGATGATGACGTCTTGATGTAGGTTCACCCTTGGTTTAAAAAAAAAAAGTCCCGGGGCGCCTGGGTGGCTCAGTCGTTAAGCGTCTGCCTTCGGCTAGGGTCATGATCCCAGGGTGCTGGGATCAAGTCCCACATCGGGCTCCCTGCTCTGCGGGAAGCCTGCTTCTCCCTCTCCCACTCCCCCTGCTTGTGTTCCTGCTCTTGCTATGTCTCTCTCTGTCAAAAAAATAAATAAAATCTTTAAAAAAAAAAAAAGTCCCACTGTGATAGGGAGGCTGATCATGGAGGAGGCTAGATGTGTAGTGCAGGAGGTATACTGGAAATTCTTGTGCTTTCCTCCAAATTCTGTGAACCTTAAATAGCTGTAAAAATGAAGTCTTAGACAAATAAATAAATACAGTCACTCTTACCCTGTCCTTATTTTGGTTGTAAAATGTGTGTGTGTGTGGCAGGGGGAGCCCTGTCTTTCTCCTCACCCTGCTTGCTGCCTTACTAATTTACTTAAAAACTCCTGATGCCTGTTTCTACAGCGACATGAGGCCCTAGCTAATTGTCTTAATTTCCATGCTCCAGGGAATGTGTGCTTCTTAGGCTGTCCAAATGAGCTGGAGAGACTTTGTGTAAACAGATTTAGGAATTCTTCCCCCATCCTCATCATTCATCTCTGAGCAAGCTTAAATGAAAGCTGGAAGCCAATACCTGTGGATATTCAACTGGCACTCCTCACACTTACACTCAGAGGTTGGAAGGGAGAGTGCCAGCCGAGAGCACCTGACCTAGAAGAGACAATACGGATCGCCTGGCACAGCTCCCTGATGTCAGCGATGGGAGACCAGGGAGATGAAGTTGGTTCCAGTGCCTTGGCTGGGCTGAGAGCACCAACACCCCCATCTTCTTTTCATGATGCCTCCACAGTTTAATGCCGGGCCATCTGTCCCCTCTACCTCCTGCCTTGTCTTTCAGGCACATTAACCATTCAGCATGAGCCTGGAACTTCCAAATCTTTTCGTGTCTTCAGTATCTCCAATGGTCTGAAGAACGGATGCCGATCCTGCCATCGTAATCATTCGTGACGCACCTAGGAAACCTTCCCCAAAAACTCGCCTGCCATCGTGTTCTGAACGCCCTTCATTCATATATTAACTTCTGTGAATTAAGGAATGTCCCCTTTTTTAAGTGACTAGTTCTAGAAAGGGTAGCCCATTTAACTGTGGTAAGCCATTAACAATCTAGTATGAGTTATTTTACTCTGTTGTTTTCCTATGGATTAAGTCAGTTGAGATCCTCACACTTGCAGAGGGGGAGTTTCAAAGGAAGAGGGGAAAGAAACAATGGGATTTTGGAGCACCAGGATGTAGCCCCGTGCCGTAGTGTGTAACGAGGCAGCATTTGGGCTTGCATGGCTGACGGGGTGGGGATTTGAAAGAAAGAGTGCCAATTTCACTTTGTAAGTGGACCATTGGACAAGGTTCATTGTTGGTTTGATTTATTTAGTTTTTGTCTGTTTGTTTTGGTGTTGGTTTTGGTTTTTTTGCAAAGTGATTGGCACCGTTCCTCGTACATTCTATGTACCCAGTAAATGTTAGCAACTACTTTCATTATCTTCATTTTGTTTTCTGCCATACTCACTGAGCCTTTTCTCCTAGAATTAAGAAAATAAGGATCAAGAGAAACCGAGAGCTGGAATGAAAGCAGTGTTGTTGACCTGGATGTGAGTTCTTGGGAAGAAAGCAGCACAGAGGTACAGAGGAGCATGTAATCCCTGCCATATCACTCTGATGAGGGATAGGGACAAGAAAAAAATCACATCTCAGCCCTGTCTCCAGGTAAGCTGGGTAAACCTTCTCCATTTACAACTCAGCAGTGAGATCCTAAGAGGTCAGTGGTTCCCCAGTGTCTCACCAAAGAGGTCAGGGTGCTGGACAAAAGACGGAACGCAGGGGTTGGGGTCAGTAACTGGAATGGAAGATTTCCACTTCCTTCTATAGCACCTGACACATGTAAGTTCACCCTTGCACATACCAGACATCCCTGGGTCTGTTTGATGTACGAGACGATGAGGGACACAGTGTAACACTGCATGATGATTGAGAACATGAACTTTGGAGCTGAAGAGAGTGGAATATAAATTCCAGCTCAGCTACTGACCCGCTGTGTGACTTTGGGCTAGTACTTTGCACTCTGAACCTTTGCTTCCCATCTAGCACACAGAGATCACAATGTCTACTTCCAGGGTTGTTATAAGGATGAAATTAATATAAAGTCAATGTAAAGTAACACAAAGTGCCCCCACGAATGTGAGCTTTTATTATAATTTAATGAGGCAGTTGGGCAGAGAATACTCCTGTGACATTTTCAAGGTCATATAACCAGGAAATGCCAAGAGCCTGACTTAGAAATAGCTCCCCTGGTCCTGGAACCATGCCTGCGTGTGTAGACAGGTATTCATTCTTTTCCAGTATAGCCTCTAGCCAAGTTAAGATGTCCTTATTAAATATAATTCATTCTTCCTTATAAAAACTTGACAGTTCTTCCAAGCCTAGATCAAATCATTGTTCTGAAGCCACATGTTCTTCGAGGTGTATTAACTGTGCATTTTTAAAATTTTCAATAGAAGGGTTTAGAGATGGGGCTACCTGGGTGGCTCAGTCGGTTAAGCGTCTGCCTTCGGCTCAGGTCATGATCTCAGGGTTCTGGGATCCAGCCCCTCCTTGGCTCTCTGCTCGTCAGGGAGTCTGCCGCTCTCTCTCCCTCTGTCCCTCCTCCTCTGCTCGTGCTCTCTGTCTCTCACTTTCTCTCTCTCAAATAAATAAATAATCTTTTTTAAAAAGAGAAGGGTTTGGGGATTTCCCTAAATCATGTGTGTCACCTCAAGAAGGGGGCTCGTTGTGGTCCAACCACCCTCAACTGTCCCTGACTCTTTGGCAAGTCTAATGGTTCATGGTTTTTACTTATGAAATAAAAAGCAATGTGCCATCTTCCGGCCCTTCCCTATGTCTGGAGAGTATGTTGCTTTTCTTGCCTGGATCCTAGAGCTGCACACAGAAGAGTGAGACGGGCCGAGGCTCTGCTTCTCTGTCATACTGTCCCCACCCACTGATGCTGTGGGCCTCTGTGCAGACGGGCACCTTGCCTGGTGGTCCACACTCTCTGTGTGTTGTATCTGTTCTGGCTTCAATGCAATGCAGCTTGGGCCAGAGCTTCTGCATCCAATAATCCCGAGTTTTCTATGAAGACTCTTGACTTCGCTTGGTGCCATCAAAAAAGAAGAGAGCTGTGCGAGCATGAGACCTCAGGTATCAGAAGCGTCAGGAGCCAGGGATCATGCACCTGTATCTGGGTCAGTTGAGGTAGATTCTTCCCCTCTAGTGCTGGCAGGGACCAAAGACTCCACACCTGTCAGTGTATTGTTGAGGAGACCGAAGTCCGAAAGGGCAGTAAAGTGCCTTGTCTAAGTTTGTATAAGTTAGTGACAAGACTGAACAAGAACGTGTGTCTCCTCTCTGCACCAGAATTATTTTTTTTAAGGTGTGCAGAAGTGCTTCGGCCATCCCAATGCTTTGAACAATTTCCCTCCTTGCGCCCTTTTTCATCCATTTAAAATGAGAGTCAGTGAAGTTAGACTGGCCAAAGGTGGCTTATATCTGGTTTTACCTCGTTTGGGAAAATGTTCAGGATTCACAAAGCAAAACGTGTTTCAGGGGCTCCCATGGCAGGTGCCAGCCTGTTTGCCCTTCTACCTGGTAGAACGTCAACCCCCCAGAAGCATGCAGCCATCAGGGGCCTCACATACTTACTGATTACTCTCGTGCAGAGGAAGGATGTTCATTTGACATTGGACTTTGGAAGGGATGAGAATCCCAGAGGCTTTGCAAACTAGTGGCAAAACCAGACACTTCCCTCTGGAAGCTTTTGCATTTTATGAGTTCTATATATCATGCTCTTCCCTTGTCCCTCCACTTTCAACCTCCTCCCCACCAACTCTTCTCTCTCACTGAATTTCTGGTTCCACATGTGGACTTCAAGGAAAATGCATCCCATGTATTTCTGATTGATTTGCACTTAACTCCCCAGAAAATGACTCTGTAAGTCCCATTGTCCCCACCTCTGCCCAACCCTGCAGGTTCAACCAGGAGGTTCGATCGTTGCCAAGGCCACTCTAGAGAAAGGGGGTCAGCTTCCAAGCGGGCTTTGCGGCTGGGCAGCACATTCTCAGCATCTCAGGGCCGCGGGACCCTGCTGCCACCCGAGTGGGAATGCGGGTCGTGGGGGGCCTCGCCTCTGCTCCTTCCGAGCGGCCCCCCAGTGGGGCTCCCAGCATCCAGGAGCCTCCCAGGAGGAATGTGTGTCTTCTTTGTCTCCCTCCCTCCCTCTCCAACCTCTCCGTCAGTGCTGTACAGCTGTGTTTCTGTGAAAACAAGGGCGCCAGCAAAGAGAAAAACACTGTTTATGAGGCTGCCTAGATTGGGGAGTCATATAATTTCAATAGCCCTGAGATATACACAGCTGACTACTTATGCAAATTTCAGACATCGTGTTTGAACAAAAGGTTGCACAATAACATAACCTGGAGCTTTTATTACTAATGAGGCACTTATTTCCATTTGAATACAGAAGTGTGTATTTTTTCCCCCTTTTTACGGCTTCTCATAATTGTGTCTAATAATATAAAAATAACATCGGGTCGTCATCCCCACGAGGCTTAGACATCAGATGCAGACTCATGTCACTGCAGTCGTCGGGAGAATGTGACGCCTTGCTGATTGCTCCCCCGCTCAGCCCAGGTGCCTCCTTGGAATGAGAAATCCCATTAACTTTGTTCTCTTCAGAATGCCGCCTGCTCTTTAGGCATGCTTTAAAAATTCAGAGGAAGAAGAAGAAGAAGGAAAGGTGGTAAAAAAAAAAAAAAATGGCCATGTTTGGTCTTTATTATCAATTAGGTAAGGTGTTCTTGGCACAGCTTAATGGCAGCATTCCATCCACCAGCGTGATTTGTAGTTTGGTGTGCTACAGAGAGTGAGAGCCGATAAAGGGGGGAGTTTCTTAACGTGGTTTATGTTCCACAGGTGCACCATCATGCCACAGTGAACTTTATTCAGTGAATAAAATAAATGAGAGGCAACTGAATATATAAATGAAAGATAACTGACTTGAATAAACCATAAGAATCCATTAAAACTTTTGAGCTTGCAGCAGCATGTATATTCACACACACACACATACACACACACACAAAATGTTAACCATGTGAGCTGATGGATATGTTCGTTCGTTTGGTTGAGATAATCATTTCGCGGGATATACACATATCTAATCATCACATGGTATACCTTAAACATATACAATTTTTATTTGTCAGTTATACCTAACAAAGCTGGGGGGAGAAACAAATGAAAGAATCAACGTTTCAGATGCAATACTGCTGGGAGGGAGATAGATTTTAAAGAGGATTTGTCACCCAACGAGTAGGTGGTCGGTGGACCCTTGGGGGATGAGCTGACCCAGTTGAGGGCAACAGTAAGAGGTCCTAGTGGTTGGAAGCAGAGGGGCTGGCCAGGGGGCGGGGGCAGTGGGGAGTGAGCAGAAGGGCTGGGATCCAGGGATGGGTTTGCACGGAGTGAAAAAAGTGTTCAGAACCCCTCCCTGGGAAAAAAAAAAAAAAAAGAGCAGAAGAGCTGAAAACCTTTAGAGTGCTTTGTTCAGGGCTCCTCCCACACCACCTGCCCCTGAAATCCCAGCAGTCTAGTTGTCTCTGAGTTACCTCCCCGCCAGACGGAGGAAGGCTCTGATTTAGAGTTTATGAACATTTCAGTACCCTTTACCCTGACCCCAGGCCCCAACACGCCCAAGACCATTTGCCTAGAAGGAGAAGAGAGAGAGTAGGTGTGTTCTCAGTCTGCTGCTTCTTGACTTAAACACAAGGCTGTGTTGGTGAAATCGCATGTGCCAACCTGACCGGCCCATGGAGATCCGGATAGATGGTCAAACATTATTCTGGGTATATCTGTGAGGGTGTTTCTGGATGAGATTAACATTTAAGTTGGTGGACTTTGAGTAAAGCAGATTGCCATCCCTCACGTGGGTGGGCTGCATCTAATCAGTTGAAGGTCTGAATAGCGAATAAAGGTGGAGTAAGAAAGAATTCTCTCTCACCCTGCATGACTATTTTCAAGCTGGGATATCAGTATTTCCTTCCTCTCATTGGACTCAAACTGAAATACCAGCTCTTCTTGGTTCTCCAGCCTGCTGGCCCCTGGACTGAAGTTTACACCATCAGCCCCCAGCTCACTGACTGCAGATCTTGGGACTTGTCAGTCTCCCTAGTTGTGTGGGCCAATTCCTTGTAACACATCTCTTCTGCATATGCAAACATCCTATTTGTTCTGTTTCTCTGGAGAGCCCTACCCATTCAGATGCCCAAAATGCAGAAAGGAAAAGCATGGGATAATTTCCATTCAACAATGGGAACTCATCTGTGTTACTTACAGAAAACCAGCCCTTCCCCCCAGCTTTAGGATTAGGTGGTCAGCTCCCATGTGAATAGCAAGAAACAGAACTACAGAAACCTGATTCGGTGGGAAAAGATTTAGGGAATACCATTATATTTTCCCTCCACAGAGAAGTCTCTTCTTCCCACTCTTCACATGATGTCACTTTTAAGGTACTGAGCAAGCAGAATAATGAGAATCAAAACAGTCAGCCAGCCTCCCCAAAATGGAGACGCCTGTAAGCAACTCCGACTGCCCGTGGCTGGAACCTAAGCCCCAGCACGGGCAGAAGCTCCGTGTGGAGGGGGCAGCCCATGTCAGCGCTGGGACTCACCCCTTCCATTGCTGGGATGGAAAAGACACACGTCTGGCCAGGCAATTTCCAAGCAGCCGCTGACAGAGATATCAATTAGCTATTGTGGAATGATTCTATTTTCAGTAGAAATAAAGAGAATGGAAGGAAGGGAGGAAGGAAGGAAGGAAGGAAAGGAGGAAGGGAAGGAAGAGAGAAGACTGTTTATAAATATAAATGCACAAGCATACAATCTCTCATATATATACTGAAAATGCATTTCTCGAAGATTAATTAAACTGAGAAGTGCTAACCTATCACCCTTAGTCTAACATGACATACACTTCTTGTCTCCAGTGCAGGATCACAAATTACTGGGGAACACTATTAACTAATTCCTTAATTACCCTCTCACTCTGATTTTTTTCAAGATTTTATTTATTTATTTGAGAAAGAGAATGAGAAGAAGAGAGAATCTGAAGCAGATTCCACACTGAGCACAGAGCCTGACGCCGGGCTCGATCCCACCACCGCGAGATCATGACCTGAACTGAAACCAAGAGTTGGACGTTTAACCGACTGAGCCACCCAGGTGCCCCTCTCTCACTCTGATTTCTAAAGTCGAATGTAGCGACACCTGTCTGGGAGCCAGAGCGTGTGAAGCTGTGTCTGGGAGATGCGGACTGTGGGGTGTCCTGACCCTCCCTTCCTCGCCCCTTTCATCGTTTTTAGGCAGAATTGGGATTGCACCAGTTTGTTGTTCTGCCATCTGTCTGGCCACCCTGTCCTAGACCCGAAGCCTCAGGGAGCACCTTGCTTTGGCACCGTGAACCCCCCTTCTAGGGGGTCATGTTCTGCTGTCGTTCTAGGATACTTAGGGACCCCAGCTGTGGCCACAGGCAGTGTCTCCAAGGCTCTTAAGCCATTTGCGTTTCCCATGACTGTCCTCACACCTGGTTGAACTCCAGAACAACAGAAAAACAGAGCGCAGGGGCTGAACATGGCCTCCTTGACGTTCTCTCTAAATCCTGTATTTTAGAGGTGGAAAAACTGAGACTCGCAGAGGTCATGGAGTTTTCATAGACTTGCACAGCTGGCGAGCGGCCAAGTGAGGACCAGAGCCCAGGTCAGCTGGCTCTCAGCCGACTGTTTTGATTCTCAACACGTACGGAACGCACGTCTGTCCAGGGTTCGCCCAAGGAACTGGGCCGGGCCCGGGGGTCCCAATGCACCGGGGATTAGTGCCGAGGCTGGGGGCTTTTAAAACTCTGGGTAGGAGATTTAAGAGGGTTTGTAAGAGCCCTCTTTACAAGCAAATGAACATGGGCTCAGTTTTCAGGGCAAGGATGATTGCCGGGGAGGCAGGACTTAAATGTCACAAGGGACCCAGCTGTACCAGCTCACAGGGCCCCGTCTAGAGAAACCAGAGCACCATGCTGACTCCCAGCCCAAGGCAGGGGGCTCAGCCTCTGTCTGACGCCCGCGGTCAGTTCACTGTGGAAGTGGAATGGGCTGAAAAGGAAAGGGTTGGTGAGTTTAGGGGAAATTTAATAACCGCCTCTCATCTCTGCTCCTCTTTTATTGCACTTGCATGGACACATGTGCTGGCCAGGAAACGAAGCTCTTCCCTCCTCATATGACGGGCAGGTGACAAAAGGAACAGCAAGTCAGGGCAAACAGTGGCAGTTGGTGAAATGCTGTGGCGTCCAGAGATCATTTGTAATCAATTTGTTTGCTGTGCTCCTTTGAGCTCCGGGCGTTTCAGCAAACACTTCTCTCTGTGTTAATATCCCTTTACATTGGTTGAGACAATTCCACGAAGCAGGGACTGTGCACATTCAAAGAATCCATTTTTCCCTCCTCCAACAGCACAAGTGCCCGCCTGCACACCCGCATCTTGTGTTTGCAGTTTTGCGAGAAGTGGGGTGGTCAAAGTGATGTCGTTGCCGCCGCTGGTATCCCTGATCCGCCTGACCCTGCAGGGGTGTGCGGGAAGCCCGGGGATGGGAGCCACGTGGGCTTGTCGTTAGCAAGACATTTCATTCCTCTAACCGTGATGGCTCAGTTGATCATACTGACTGCCAAAAATATACTTCACCGGTTTGTGACCTGATAAATAAGACTCACCCAAGGGTGAGGAAAAACATTCAACAAGAAGAAAAGTCTTTCTTAAAATCATTTAATTTCCATGAAATTAACTTTATTTACTTAATACAACCTCTGGATTGAAAGTAGTTAAGTTACACCGAGAGTATTTATAGCAACATTGTTATAACTGGCCAAGAACTGAAGGAAAATGAGTGCCTGTCTACAGGGAACTTTTCTGTAGTCCAGAGAGGTCTCTTTATTTCCATTAATGTGCAGAAGCAAACTCCTGGCAACTACTGAAGATTTCTGCCCAGGAACCAGCAAGCGTGTGCCTTTGTCCTTGCTAGTGCTGTAGAGTTTTGCTCTGGTTCCCATCCAAGATGCTTTCATATTGGTGGACTGGGAAATACCTTCTTTTCTTTCCCCCCTCTTTCATAGCTAATCTATCCTTGCTAGCAGAAGAATACGTCCAAGTCTGGGCTTCTTGACCAGAATGCCTTGGTTTGCATCTCCATCTGCCTCTGGACTGGGCACCAGCTGCCCCGTCCATGCAGACGGGGCCTGAATTACGCCCCAAAATGATAGTCATAATCGTGAACTTTTACTGAAAACTGATATGTGCTACCTATTGCTTCAAGTATTTGATGTCTACTATTTCAGTTAATCCTGTTGACACTTTACAGGTAAAGAAACAAAGCACAGAGAGTTTAAGTAATAGTCCCGGGAACATAAAGCTACTAAGTGTTCAGCCTCAAGAGCACTCCACACCCTCTTCCTTGATAGCCTCCCACCTATTTTAGTTACTGATTTAATTTCTATAATCCGTTCATCACCCCATTTCACCGGATTCACACAGAAAAAATTCATAGTATATCCCATTTGACATTCCAGCTATGACTTTCTTCAAGCAAATCTAAAAGCTATTAATGCAATTACTGTTTGAATCGAGAGGAGAAAGAAATACTCCTAGCTATTCACAGAGCGGTTGTTACGGTCTGGTCACCAGGGAGTGACAGAAGATCTACACCCAATTAAGAGAGATGATTCCTCGAAAGCCCAGGGCCACGAGTAATTGAAACCCTCCAGCCAGAGCAGAGGAAGGTCAGAGCGGGGCTTCCTCAGTAGATAAATTAGGCCATGGTAACTTCACGAAAAACCTATTCCCTATGGTTTCTGTTGCCACTGCTTCCTTTAGAATCTCGATTGCAAGAAGAACATGGGCTTTTTCTCAGCCAGGGGCTGTGGTACAATAATATATATACAATAACATGTGATATATTATAATAAAAATATATCATATGTTTATATACAATATATAATAAAAATATATGTAATATTATATATAATTAAATATAATATATAATTATAATTTAAGTAAATTTAATTCTAAAAAATATAATATATACCTTATATATTAAATATTAGATATATAATATATAGTATATTATAGTATTACAAATATGTAAATGTATAGATGTAAATTTTAGTTAACTAATTAATTAAAGTAATATATATTTTGTCTCTGTCCCTGGATCCTGCACAGAGGTAGGATCCTCATGATTCCTGATAGGAGTTTCTTTTCATAACACCCTCATGATTTCCTGATAGGAGTTTCTTTTCATAATGAGCCCCTTCTGACCAGACCCTGTCTGAGTTTCTGCCAACAAGGTGACTCATGGTGGGTTCCTAGATAGTTTCCAGGGAGGGTCTGGCCACGCCTGTAAGACCAAGCATGTGATTAGAGAACTGGAACTCTTAGCCCCACTCGCTGATTTCCAGGAAGGGCAGGAGGGCTGAGGTTGGGCTCAATCATTAACGGACAATGATTTCATCAATCGTGCCTGGGTAACCAAACCTCAATAAAAACTCTGGACCATAAGGTTTGGAGAGCTGTCTGTCTGGTAAACATATCCATGCACCAGGAAAGTCCTGTACCCTGCCTTTTTGGGGACAGGAGCCCCTGTGTCTCCCCAACACAGAAACACAACCTTCACCTTTGCATTTCTTCCCTTTGGTTGCTCCCGAGTTGCATCCTTTATAATAAAATTGTAATTGTAAGTCTAGCATTTTCAGTGAGTTCTGTGTATTGTTCTAGCAATTTATCGAATCGGAGAAGGGTGTCGTGGGAACCCCCAAATTTGCAGTTGTCATGGCAAAAGTGTGAATAGCTTTGGGATACCCAACACTGGCCGGTGGCATCTGACGTGGGGACAGTTTTGTGGGACTGAGCCGTTAGGGAGTTCGCACTCATTCTGCATAGTTAGTGTCATGAATGAATTGAATTGTAGGATGCCTAGTTGGTATCAGAGGATTGGTTTTGGATCATGGAAGCTAAAGTGAAATGGAAGGTGAATATGTATTGAAACTCAGCTTAGCATAAGATGAAAGTACAAACATGCACGACAGGTTATTAAATCTATTTTACAGGGTGTTTCCCATTCGTCTGATAGGACCCAACTACTTAAAATAGTGACTTTTCAGAGGCTCCTTCCAGAAGCCTTTGCTAACCTGCCAAGCTAACTTAGACACAGCTTCTCTGGACCCTTGGAGCATACATGTCTCCTTGCACATATCCCATGGAACAGCATGGTTGGCTTATCTGTTAGTATCCCCTGCTCGCTGGTTCTCACCTGGGGGAAACTTTGCCTCTCAAGATAATCTGGCAATGTCTGGGGCCATTTTTGATTCTCAGGACCGGTTGGAGATGTGGATCGGGGCCTGGGATGTTGCTGAACATTCTATAAGGCACAGGACAGCCCTCACCACAAAGAATTATCAGCCCAAGATACCACTGGCGCTGTCATCAAGAAACTGTGTTTCTACTGGACTGGGAGCTATTTAAGGGTGGAGATCGTATCTTACTCATTCCTGCATCCTTCATACAGAAGCAGCACTTGCTGAATGGCTGCAGAAATGAGATACGAAGCTAGGACACTTCTGTTTGGCAACTGTAAGTGACAGGTTGGTCTATCTCAAAATGTGCACTAGCAAAATTTAGCACTGAAACAATTAACATTCTAAGACATTTTCATGAAGTGAGCTAAGTTTAGTGCCTCACGGGATGGTCCAGGGTCCCAGAGAATGGGCACAATGGAGGATCTGGAGTGGCACTGAGTAAGGAAGTGTAGAGCTTCGGTGAGAAACTGGGCTTTGGCACCAAGTGTGGACTGATTTAGTTTCTGGCATTAACAGTATAACAGTATAAAAGAAAAGTGGTTCTTTTCTTCCGAGTCTCTGTTTTGTCTTCTAAAAATGGGACTATGCGCTTTACCACGTGGATGAATCTTGAAGACATCACACTAAGTGAAATAAGCCAGTCTCAGAAAGACAAGTACTGTTTGATTCCACTTACATGAGTTACCTAGAGTAGCTAAATTCATAGGCACAGAAAGCAGAGTGGTGGATGCCAGGGGCTGGGGGGGGCGGGGAGGTGGAGGGGGAGGGGGAGCTGTTGTTGAATGGGGACAGAGTTTCAGCTTGGAAGATGCAATGTTCTGGACATGATGGTGGTGATGATCATACAGCAGTGTGATTGTACTTAATGTCACTGTACTAATGTCACTGAATGTCACTGAATTAAGTACTGAACTGTACATTTAAAAATGGTTAAAATGTTACATTTTATGTTATGTATATTTTACCACACTCAGGAAAAGAAAAACAAGATCTGTTCATTTGCGACAATGTGGATGGACCTAGAGGACATTATGCTAAGTGAAATAAGTCAGAGAAACTCAAATAGCATATGATTTCAGTTAAAGGTGGAATCTAAAAAAAAAAAATCAAAAAACAAAAAACAAAGGAACAAATAAAAGTCTCTTAAATATAGAGAAAAAACTGATGGTTGCCAGAGGGAGGTGGGGGGTGGGTGATGAGCGATATTGATAAAGAGGATTAAGAGGGACAAACTTCCAGTTTTAAAATAAGTAAGTCATGGAGATGAAAAGCACAGCATAGAGAATATAGTCAACAAAGTGTAACAAAGCATAGAGGGCAAATGAAAAATGGTACCTACCTGCATAGATTTGATAACCAAAAACATTTCAGATTCATTCTTCTTGAACTTCTAACCCGGTGTCCAACTCCCCCTAAAAGTTTTCCAGTCCTACCTGACGCCCATGGCATTTTGTTCCAAGATAAGCCCTAAAACAGGCTAAAACCACCATGTAACTAGGACTAAAAGGTTCGCGAGTCTGAAAATTATCCTTACTGATCTGCTCTCCTGAAGGTTTATCCAGGGAAAAACTCAATCAACCTCTTTTTCTCTTGGGCACTGGTGATAAATTACACCGGGCAAAAGGCAAGAGCAAATATTTATTGATTAATAAATCATTAAAATTTGCAGACAATCCCCTATAATAAGAGTGAATATTTATTAAGGTTTATGGGGTGCCAGACACTGCCCTGTGTAGTGTTTCATTTAAGAACTATGATAACTCCACCTGGAGGGACTATTGTTACATGGATTTTAAAGAAAAGGCAACAGAAGGAACCTGCCTCAGGATGGATCAGGGAGGGAGGGAGTGGGGCAAGAATCTTAACTCGGGCCCCTCTGTGTTGTACTGCCTCCCACTGTTTCTGAAGACATTCATTTTCTGTCTGGAACAACGTCTGTCTACCCTGCAGACTATCAGCTCTGTGAGGGTACTTAGTGAGTTCTCAGAAGTATTTGTTGAATCGGCAAACAATGTTCCTACACGTGTGCTTGGGGTCTAGTGTTTAGGTTTAACTGAGCTAAGTGACCGAAACCTGGAAGGGGTCTCTAACCACTGAATGGGAGTTTATCAGTGCCCTGAAGCCTAACCCAGCTCTCTAGGCTTCGTCCCATCTCCCCACCTTGTTCTCCCTGCTCCTTCCCCTGCGCCCCCAACTTAGAAGTCCGCTGAGCTTTATGTGAAGGACCAGCAGTCATCCTTCTGGCTCGGTGGCAAGGAAGTTTCCTACAGGCATCACCCATCTCCCGCGCCCACCCCAAACTTGGAACTGCGCTGGGTCCCGCCTGGTTCCTCCTGCCTGCCTCCCCACCAGTGCGCAGCTCAAACCCCAGGCTCTTTCTCTCCCAATGTTGGGAGGCACAATTTCAGTTTGGATAATGAGAACACCTGCCTTCTAATTTTATCTGCCAATACTAACGATTTATACGAACTCGGGGAGGATTCTTATCCCATTGGTGTCCCAGCTCCTTCTCTGAAAATCAGAATTTTGGCATAAACTGCCATTAATCCAGAATATAACCAGCCAGAAAATTCATTACTAAAATGCTTCTGAACATCAGCAGTTGGGAAGAGCAATCAGCCGTAGGAAGACGGAAGCTCATGCCAAGCGTTCAGGTGCTAAGAAATATTATACTGTTTTGTTTTTTTAAACAAAGCAAATTCCCCTCATTCGAAGGGGCAGGGGCAGGAGGATGATGTGAAAAGAACACAGAGAACATGGAACAAGGCTACAATGAAGGAAAGTGTACATGGGCAAGAAGAGATAAAGTCAAGGGAGGTAGGCATAGAGAAGCACACGGAAACAACGGAGGGGACATAGGAGAGCATGGTCAGTAATCTCACTGTGCGACAGGTGTATCAAATACAAAGCAAGGATTTCAAGGGGTGTGTAATGGAAATCCCAGAAGAGAAGCTTTCAGGAGAAGCCCGGACTCTCATAGAATGCTTGTATTCTGTGTATGTTCTAGTAAGTCTTTGAATTGGAGACGCTAGTGGAAAGCTATGCCGATGCCCCGGGGAATGTTCCCTAACACGAGTCACCCAGGAATGCTCCTTAGGCTGAGTTCTCATTTCTAGGTGCTCCTTGGAAGGTACACTGGACTCGGGGTGGAAGCCCTGGGCTTCCATCTCATGCTAGCTTCAGATTCAGTGTCTTTGTCTTTAAAATAGATATAATGATACCTACCTTGTTGTTGGGAAAGTCAAATTAAGCAAAACATATGAAAATACATAACATCCTAGGTGGCCCATAGGGAGCTCAGAAAATGTCAGCTGCATCAAGCTCACTGTTTGCATTGCTTAAATTAACGGTGTTCAATACACATGGCCTCCAGCGAACAATCCGAGTGTCTCCCGTCTCCGACACAAGCAAAAGATTTATGTTAGGGAATGCAGCTGACTGGCTGGCCTTGTGTACCTTCTGAAGGATGACTCTTAAAAACTGGATGCAAGATGCATGCAGTGAAAAAATATTTAGACTACAAAAGTGCAGAAGAAGTTTGTGAATTTTTTTTTTTTTTTGAAATTCACATGCAAAACATGGTGTACCTCCAAAACAATTTCCAATGCAGATAATAATAATACACCTTGGCACTGCTTCCTGAAATTCAGTCGTCAAAATTTCATATGGATGCAATGCCTGTTCTTACTTCCCAGGCTCAATAAAATCAAACTGCTGGGGGATTAAAAGCATGATGGCCCAGAAACTAGTGTGGCACACATTAGCTTGTTGCTTACAAAAGCCAAGCAAACTGCACATAGGCAAAGGCATTATTTTTTTTCTGACTTCTCTCACAATGTATTTGTAGTTCTGGTGACTTTCAGGGGAATTACAATTTTAAAGCCTTAGGTGTACCTGAAGTAGAATGCTATGAGAGAGCTCATGGGAAAGCATCAGTATCTAAAAATACTGTTTCCATCTCTCTACTTGCCATTAATATACATCAGTGATTCAATATCTATGCCCAGATGTTACCCAAAATGTAAGATTTATGATTATAGAAAAATGGCACTGGGAAGGTGATCAATCGTAAGATTTGCAATCTTGGTTTGACACAGAATAGGTGATTTAGAAATATTGTTGAGCCTGGAATTCTGTTAGAAGGAAAACAAAACTATTTGCTGTTCCTTTGCAGAAATGAATTCTAAGAAAGAATGTGAAGAGACTTTCACTATTCATCGGGTCTCCAAAGTGAATTCAATTAATACAGTAATCAATTTCAAGGGATGGACTTTTAAAATATAGCAAGTTTTGGAGGATTTTTTTTTTTTGCTTTAAGCAATCAGCACAATCATGACCACAAGCCAATTTCTTATGGTAATGTTTTTGGGTTTTGTTTTGTTTTGTTTTGTTTTGTTTGTTTGTTTTTGCGTGACATGAAGCAAAACAAGAGCAGGTGGGTCTATGCATTTTGTCCAATTCTGTTAAATAATTAGAAACCAGCTCACCAGTTACTCCCAGCTGGGAACTAACATTAATATAATTTCCAGCCCTCTCTTTCAAAGTTCAAGGCTGAATATAAACTTATATGCTTGAATATTTCCCACATGTAAAATATATTTCTTTGAAAATGTGGTAGTGCATGGACTGCACTAAATCGTGCCACATAATTTCAGAGGGGATTAAGAATTAAGTTCTTTTTAAATGTTGTTGAGTTTTGTGTATTTAAGATAGTTCCTTATTCTCCTGAGTCAAAAATGTACTATCATTAGAAGTGGAAATTCATAATAGAAAAGTTTTTAAAAATCCCTTTCATTATTTATATTGCTCTTTGTTAAACAACAGGGAAATTGGTACTGAACTTAAAAAGCTCTAGAAATATTACATTTTCCAACCGTGAGAGGCTCAGTTTTTTGAGCCTATAGCATTAGAATATTTAAGAATAACTTTTTCCGTTTAGAACCTGAGTTATTGTTCTCTGTTGATATGGGATTATTTTGTATTTGTTTTTATGTGGCTTTTAAGAATTTCTAAGTAATGTTTGTGCACAAATCATATATTTTTTTCTTATTATTGCTTCATGGTGTCTGTCTTACCCCTCACTTCTGACCCCTACGTCCCCTTGTCTGGACACTGGTTCTAAGGGGAACAAGTGTCCTGCTTTATATCCACATTATCCTTGAACGAATAGGTAGGAAATGGGAGAAGTCATGTCCTCCATGGGGTAAGGTTACTGTTAACTTACTACAGAATGCTAAGCAAACAATGGAAACTGTCTTAGTTCACGCTGCTGTTACAAAATACCAGAGACCCGTGCCTTAAACTACAGGCATTTCTTTCTCAAAGGTCTGGCAGCTGGAAGTCCAGTATTGAGGTGCTGGCCGATTCTGTTCGTGGTGAACATCCCCTTCCTGATGTGCAGACGCCCACCTTCTCCCTGTGGCCTCACGTGGCTGAGAGGAGCTCTCTCTCTCTCCCTCTCTTCTTATAACACCACTGATGCCATCACAAGGACCCCTCCCTTGTGACCTCACCTAACCCTCATCACCTCCCAGAGGCCCATCTCCCGATACCATCAGCACGGGGTAAGGGCTTCAGCATATGAGTTTGGGGGGGCATGTGATTCAGTCCAAAGCTGAAACTTGAGCAAGAGAAGCCAAAGGAAACCAGGGCAAGACCCAACCTGGAAAAAAAAAAAAAAAATTCATTGCAGAGCATGGGTTTGAATTAATTCCAGAAACAAAATGTCAATGTACCTATGGAAGCTTCTTGCACATTCCACATTGCGCTCGAAAAGGTGTGTCATTCAAGGGGACCGGGTGGGCACACAGCCCCCGCACCTAATGATTTAGGACTCTGCAGACAGGCCTGTCAGTGCGCCCCATCACCAAGCAGGCACTCGGGGCCTCTGAGCACTGATCTGCTCTTCTACCTAGGCCTACGTCATCGTGATGAAATGCATAGGACTTGCTACAGCAGAGCACCAAGTGGGAGCCCGAGTAGGATCTGGCAAGGCATCTCTGAGGCTGTTCCCCGTCCCAGCTTCATCTTCCCCGTAAGAGGAGCTCGACTCCCTTCATCCTGGCTCACACCCACTGTCCTCGTGTATGAGGGAACCTTCCCATCGTTAGTCTGGCTGGGGTTGAGAGCGGGCTCCGTGAGGAGGCAGGGATGCTGGTTAGCACCTGGGCGACTCTCAACTATTGCTGAAATAAGAGGAGGTGCGGTATTTTTGAGACCAATGTAGCCCTATTTCAGGCAACTATTCTGCAAGCAGCTGAGGTTAAAAAAAAAAGAGAGAGAGAGAGAGAGACGGATTTCTTAAGATTGACCAAAGATACAAAGGGATTATTAGATTTGAAAGTCAAATGTCTGATCTGGTTAGAGGAAATGAAAAATGGAAAAAAAAGGATAATTAGAAATAATATTAACGGTGAGGAAAGAAAGGAGGAAGGGAGGGAGAGAGAGAGAGTGCCTAAAAGTCCATCGGATTTCTAAATACTTTGGTCATTTCCCTAACAATCACTAAGGATTGATTACATACATGACATAATCAATATGGGATTTAGAAATCTCCCAGAAAGGGCTTGAAGCCCTGTCAGTCTGTCCCTTTTCCCAGGGCTTTCTATCCTAGTCCTGACAGGTCTCCCCTGGCCCCCCTCACCTCTTCCCTCCCCCAGGGCTCTGCAGGACTCCCTGAGATTATTTGGGCAGGATGCTGACTTCAGCACTGTAAAACAAAGCAGCCCGGAGTCGGAGCATAAGGACCTGATCTGCTGACAGTTTTATAAGCCTCGGTAAATGCCGAGGACTCTCTCCTCCTGCCTTGGTGCAGCTGGAAGGCTGGAAAGCGGCAGCTCTCAGGCCCCGTCTGAGGCTCTGTGAAGGAGCTGCCCAAATGAATCACAAAATGCGGCCTGGCCCTGGAAGGCAGCTGGAATCGATTCTTCAATAGCATCGAAGTTGCATGGACGCCAGCAGGGAGGGGACGTGGTGTATGGAGGATCTGGCTCTCCCACTCAGCCCCGGAAGATTGGTGACCACCCTTCTACAAGCGTGGAGAAGCTTAGGAAAGGCATGCTTCCCAACTAAAAGGCTGGGGGACACGCCACCATTTTGTGAACAACTTCTTCTTTTTGAAACATCATGAACTCCAAGAAATGGAGTGCCCAGCTTCGTGCAATAATGGGAACACAGATGAAGTGAGGACATTCTGCAGAATCTTGGAGAAGCAGAAATATTCCCTGCCTCTGCTCCCATTCCAGTCAGAATAAACACACATAGGCACACACACACACAGGTGCACACACGCATAGGTGCGCACATAGGTGCGCACACACATACAGGTGTGCACACACAGGTGCACACACATGCAGGTGCACACACAGGTGCACACATAGGTGCACACACACATACAGGTGTGCACAGATAGGTGCACACACATGCAGGTGCACACATAGGTACACACACATACAGGTGTGCACAGACAGGTACACACACAGGTGCACACATAGGTGCACACACACACATACAGGTGTGCACAGACAGGTGCACACACATGCAGGTGCACACACATGCAGGTGCACACATAGGTGCACACACACATACAGGTGTGCACAGACAGGTGCACACACATGCAGGGGCACACACAGGTGCACACATAGGTACACACACATACAGGTGTGCACAGACAGGTGCACACACATGCAGGTGCACACATAGGTGCACACACACATACAGGTGTGCACAGACAGGTACACACACAGGTGCACACACATACAGGTGTGCACAGACAGGTACACACAGGTGCACACATAGGTGCACACACATACAGGTGTGCACAGACAGGTGCACACACATGCAGGTGCACACACACAGGTGTGCACAGACAGGTGCACACACATGCAGGTGCGCACACACATACAGGTGTGCACACACAGGTGCACACATAGGTGCGCACACACATACAATTGTGCACAGACAGGTGCACACACATGCAGGTGCACACACAGGTGCACACACATGCAGGTGCACACACACATGCAGGTGCACACACACATGCAGGTGTGCACACACAGGTGCACACACAGGTGCACCCACAGGCGCACACATAGGTGCACACACACATACAGGTGTGCACAGACAGGTGCACACACATGCAGGTGCACGCACAGGTGCACACATAGGTGCACACACATACAGGTGTACACACACAGGTACACACACAGGTGCACACATCGTGCACACACATACAGGTGTGCACACAGGTGCACACACATGCAGGTGCACACACAGGTGCACACATAGGTGCACACACACGGAGGCATACACACGCAGGTGTGCACACATATACCACTCTCTCAGGCTGAGAATGTTCAGTGCTCAAGAAATTGATTCTGCTCAATGGTCACATCCATGTAGCTTCCTAACTGTTTCACTTGTAAAACCTCAGAACCAATCAGTGGACACAGATCCGCCATCCGGTGTGTTGGCACCCAGTACAGAGACCTTCCTGCCTGTGGGGCCTTGAGTAGGCAAAGGGCCACCACGACGACAGGTTAGCACCGTATAACTCATGCCAGGTGCAACACTAAGCATTTTACCAGCATTAGCTCATGCATTCAGCACACAGAAATGCAAAAACATTTTATGGGTTGGAATTTCTACTTTGCTATCTTTTATGACAAACACTGTGGCTTAGAAAGTTTAAATAACAGCCAAAGCTCATAGCAGAAGTTGCTTTAAGCCCATATCGTAGAATTCAAATATATTTGGTATTTGCCACAAAGATACAGAAGAGCAAAACACCCTGAAACATAATGGTTTAAAACAATAATTTATTCTCAAGAATGTGCAGGTTGTCAGGAGGTCAGTGGATGGAGGATGAGTGCAGTTAGAGGTGGCTCTGCTCCATGTGACCCTCGTCCTTTCTCTGGGACCCGTGAACGGGCCAGAGCAACTTCTGATTATGACAGCTGATCAGCTGACGTGCAAACGCGCACACGGAAATGCACAAGCCCTTGGTGTAGTCTTTGAACTGGCACGCCCAACACTGGTTTCCCATTTTACTGGGCAAAGAAGGATACATGGCCAAACCCAAACCCAAGGTCACCTCTTTCATGGGAGGGACTGTGAAGTCATTTAGGCAGAGTATAGATAGGGAAGGGTGGAGAATTGAGGCCACCACACAACTTACCATCCTCTTACTCTTGACCTCCACACAGTCTCCCTAGAACTATCCTGGTAAGGTTGACCATTCTGGGAGTTCGAGAAACTCATTCAAATGTATATTATTTCATGTTGGGAGATAAAACGGCTTCTGGTTAAGAACATTGCTTTGGCATGAACATCAGAAGTTTCTCTTCCTAAATTCCATCTGTTGCCCACTAACTAGGGGACCTTGACCAATTAATTTAAATTCTCAAAGCCTCATTTTCCTAGTAAATAATAAATGCCATGTGCTCAACATGATGAAGTCAATATTTCCTGCCATTTTAGGAGTTACAACTCAGCAAGAGGTCAACATTTTCGATACTCTTTGCCAAGTATCCACGATATGGAGATCGGTTGGGATAACTTTCATCTGGAAGGACGAGCTAACGATGAGCTCCTTCACCCAAAAGACCTCCTCATTTCCCTCCAAGATCCAGGTAAGAACACAGAGAAGCTGCTCCTTCTTCTGACTCCAGAGCTGCTGTAGATGAGGTTTGCTTCCCCCACCCGGGTTCCTATTTAAAGTATTCTAAATGGTTTAACCAAATATATTGCCATCTAACATTTCTTAAGTGTTCCTTGACTTTGGAGTTCAAATGTGTGTGCAGAGTGAACTGCTGTATGACCTTATTTGGCATCCAATATTTTAAGAGATGTGTGTGTGGCTATGTTAGAAACAGACTTTTTGTCTCCGTGAATTGTTCTGAATGGGATGTTCAAAATATGTGCATCTCCTTGCCCCAGTCTTTAAATCCTTCTATTTCTAGCTCATGTAAACCCATTTAGAAAAGTGATGTTTTTGTCTGTTACCAAAGGACCGTTCTAGGTAGATGACATTTCAGTGTGCAGAGCAAACTGCTCCATCACTGTCCTGGCATGAGGCTCACCCATCTTACCAGCAGAAATGTCTGAGTTTGGGGCAATCTAAGTTAATCAGACAGCAATAAAGCAAAGGCAAAGCAGTGAAATGAGGAGCTGGAGGTCTCTATCCCTTTTCTTGACTTCTTCACTGACATCTGAGAAAGAAAAGAAGCTTCCCTGATGTACGGAACGAATGTGACCTTCCATGGGATCCTCAGTATTACCACAATCTGGTCTGACGTTTCCAGCTGAGCCGCGTGTCCTCCCATGGGACATAAATAATCTCAGAGCATCCACCCAGGCCAGGTCACCCAAGATACCAAAACCCTCCAATCTTGCTAAATAAGTGACTCCTACATCTTTACCAATTCTTGCTTTATCCTGGCTTTAGTGTGCCCTCAACTCTGGATGAGATTTATCAAGATAACCTCTTATAGAATTGTTCCTGCTTTTTGATAATACCCAGTTATTTAAAGCAAACCTTTGTTTCCTTAGACCCTCCCCCAAATCACCCAACCAAAGCCCAAATCCTATAACAGTTTCTTTCCCACAACGTCTTACACGGAGACACCCCCGGTTCCCCATGCTGTATGTTCTCTCTCACTGCAAGAGTAATAAATCCACCTTGTTTAACCACAGATGTGCTCCTGGTGGCCTTTGGCTGTGGGACATTGACACATCTTCAGTATGGAGTTGAGGTCTAAGATCTTGGTTTTGGTTACTTACTTATTGCTTCTGACTACTGAACACTTTCTTTGTCCAGAGGCCCTGGGTATCTCAGGCCACCCACACAATCAGAATCCCCGAGAAACTCCTCTCTGTGTTCTGGTCATTGCGGCACCACCGTTCACCTGTATCAAGTGTTGTCTCCTAAACCACCAGTCATAAATCCCAACCAGTGAACAAATACTTACTGAGCATCCACAGGCTAAGCTCTGGGCTAAAGCTTTCGAGGGAATAGATTTGCCCTGACATTATTTTAACTATCCACCCAGTACTTCATATGGTGTGGAGACAGAATGTTTCCCTGTGCCCTCTGGAAGCTTACATCTGTGGGGAATAGAAAATAGGCACATTTGAACAAACCCTACGCTATAGACTATATAGACCAGCTACACCATCCATCAACTCTTTCTTATCAGGAATCGGCAGGATGTGTTAACAAAAGGGTAATTATTTATTAACGGTTACTTGAAACCTAGGGTTTCCTCACATAATTTCAAAACATACAGAGCCATTTATTTTAAGTGGTTTCCAGACTTTGATAGATTGAATATTCTTTTGTGCTGGCAAAGGCATAAATGTAGTGATACTAACCAGAGTAACTATAGAAACTATACTATCCCAGCACAGCCTTAGAAATCTCTGGACAATCATTCACATGAAGGAAACATCAAGGCGATAGAAAAACCATCTGGTTTCTATAGCTAGCACACTTGAACAGTTTGTAAAGGAAAAAAATTAAACCTCACAACAAAAATCTGGCAGATGATAAACACAAGATTTTTACGTTTATCAGCCAGTTGCTACAGACCAAGATCAATACACAAAGAAAAGGAACTGTCAGAATCTAGCACCTCTGGCTGGAATGAAAAGATGAGCAGAAGAAACTTGAAATGGAAACTGATTATAGTTATACTGCCCCAAACACTACTCACAAGAAAGCTATTTATTTTCTTTACAGATGATGGGAAATCCAAACAGAATAAAATTATACAGGATGTTGCAAAGCAAAGCACTTCTTTGGGTGTTTCCAGTTCAGATGGAAGCAAAATGTAACCATAGCCCATGAGGAGAGTCTGTTCAGCTGTGATGTCAAAGGCAATTTTGCAGATACGAAGATGATGAGCAATCCAAGGATGATTTCAACCCAAGCCTGTCAGTGGAATACGTGAAATTTCCAAGTAAGCCTCAGCTCATCAGCACAGATAAGGTCCTCCCTAAATATTTCTGCTTGCTTTGTCTCTCCAGGCTCACCGATTGTGAGCCCTGGACACTTTTGAGCTCATAGTTTGACGTGGACAAACAACAGTATCCTGATTCGAAGTGGGCTCAAGGCTGTGTGAAACAGAGTGGCTTTGCATGGGTGTGCCAGACAGCTGGTCACCCAGGTCACTGGGCTCCTCTAAAAACCCAGCTGAACCTTGCCGGGGCTCGATCCGCCTTAGCTCACTGCTTCAACACAGCCCAGTGGTTTCTCCTGTGATTTCCAGACCTCCATACGGCAGCAGTCTGAAGAGTGGGCAACATAACAATAACAATACTCTTAATGAATAGGGCATTTCCATTTTTCAGTCTTTCCAGGGCCATTTAATGTATATTCATGCGCATGTGTGTATGCATGTAACTGTCTCACCAAAAAGACAACGTCCTTTAAATGCATCAAGTAAGAAGAAGAGAGAGTGCCTCCTCCTTTCCCTTTGCCTCCTAATCCTATCACCCCGAGGTAACCGCTGTTACCAGTTTCATATGAATCTTTCTATGCTCATCAAACACATACTTTAAAAAAAAAAGTTGCATCATATTTTACATCACTTTCTGCAACTTTCTATTTTACTTTATGACTATTATGGACGACATTCTAACTCCACCCTTGCAGGCATGCCTTCTGCTTATTCAAGCCTGCAGTGCTCCATTGCATGAAGATAGTCTCCTTTATCCATGCACTGCCCTAATTCCTTCCAGGGACAGACAGCATTGCAATAAACATTGTTGAGGATGAAAAAAAATTACAATGCCTTAGCTGTTTAGCTAAATGTGGGTGGTTTCATGTGTCTGAGGCTCTTGACTTCTTCCAAACATCACCTGATGAACACCCCTGAGTTAGTGAGCTGAGGTTGGCAACAAGTTCTTAAGGGATGGCACCTAGTTTCAAATGCAAGAATTATAGACATTTTAAGGAATTCCTTCCTGTTGTTGACACCTATATTTAATTGAACACTGAATCCCACCATTTCTTGCTTTTAAATGTTTCCCAAGCAAATCTGCTCTGTTTCTGTGTCTCCTGCTATCCCAGTCAGCTCCCATCTCTCATCTGGGTCCCTGGAACATCGAAGTCAGCCTCTCTACGCCTCTCTTACCTCCCTTGGACCTGGCAGCCTGGCGATCTCTCTAACACTCCATTCACATAACAGTATTTTCTCACTGAGCCCCTTCCCAGCTGTCCCAATGCTCTTGGGATCCAGTAAACACTCCTCAACATGGCTTTCATGGTTCCTTGCTTTTTGCTTTGATCTGGTATTTTGCCTTTTGCCACCTCATAGCCCATAGTCCGGACAGGCACTGGAACAATGTTCAGTTTCTCAAAAGCACCCCCTTCTCTCCTCCATCAGGTCTCCCTCCGCACCGGCCATGCCCTGAGCCCAGATCAATCTTGCTCTCCCTTCACCTTTCCCACCAAACCCCTGTGACTCCAGCAGGGTGTGCAGCTGGCAGACTCACCGTGAAACTCAGGGAGCGTAAACTGTGGGGCCCCATGGACTCTAGTCAGTCACTTTCAAAGTCCTGTACTTAATTTTATTTTTTTTTTTGAAGATTTTATTTATTTATTTATTTGAGAGAGTGAGCGAGCGAGAGTGCAAGAGCAAGCACAAGGGCGGGAGGGGCAGAGGGAGAGGGAGAAATCGACTCCATGCTGAGTGCAGAGCCCAATGCGGGATTCAATCCCAGGACCCCAGGATCATGACCTTGAGCCGCAGACAGACACTTAACCAGCTGAGCCACCCAGGCACCCCTGTGTACTTAATTTTAAATTAATACATTTTTTTTGGTCTTTTTCTTAAAGGGGACTCACCAAACTCTATAAACTCCAGGCCCCACAAACCTGGGGCCTCCCTTGTTGGTTTTGCCATATTATACCTAATCCGCGGTTTTGTTGCCCTCCTGGGCCTTTCTCTACCCTAATACCTCTGTGGTCTCCATGTAATTCGAGAACCTCCTCTTCTACAGACCAGAACTTTGAGAAGTTCCCCAGGCGGATCTCACTTTGTTCCTTCCTTCCTCCTCCTTCTACACATTCCTAACCTCTCTGTTTATCCCTCTGCCCGGGACCTATCTTCCGTGCTTTTTCTTTTTTTTTTTTAGATTTTTTTAAAAATTTATTCATTTGAGACAGAGAGATACAGAGAGAGAGAGAGAGAGAGAGAGTAGGAGCAGTGGGGAGAGGCAGAGGAGAGGGACAAGCAGACTCCCCGCCGAGCAGGGAGCCCGATGCGGGGCTCGATCCCAGGACCTGGAGATCATGACCTGAGCTGAAGGCAGACGCTTAACGACTGAGCCACCCAGGTGCCCCTTCCGTGCTTTTTCTAACACTTGCTAATTTAGTATTCCTGGCAGAGCTCAGGCACATCCTGTTGACTGGTTCTTCCAACTCATTGATAAAGATTTTTAATAAACTCAGTGCTCGCAGAAACCCCTGGGATAGTCTTCTAAACACCTTCCAGCAGCTAGATCTGCTGCCACTTATATATCAGTTCCACTACCTTTGGTTTATGGTTGTGGAGCCAGTTTTCAATCTGCATTGGAATTCTCCTATTCCAGCCAATTTGAACTTGTTTTGCAAGTAAAATTTCATGAGACATTTTTATCAAGTGCTTTAGGAAAGTCAAAATAAGTAACATCTGCTGTGTTGCTCTTAACCATTCACTGGGGTGATGTGCGTGTGTGTGTGTGTGTGTGTGCATGCACGCAGTTCTTTTCAAGAAGCTATTAAGTTTGTCTGGCAGTATTAGGGACACTAAGAAACCCAGGCTGCTAGTGGTCCTGGATTTCATTGTTCTGCTCTGGTTTGGTGCTAGTTAGTTTCTATCCATTAGGATTTTCCCTTCTCCTAATATTCTCCTAATATTTGTCTTATACTGTAAACAATTATTTCAGCTCATCGGTGAAGCTGAGAGTATAGGACTGTATGTCCCAAGGTCACCTCTTCCTTCATTGGAGGACCTCAGGGGCTCACTCTCGGCTCCCAGCTGATTCTAATCAAAGTGAACTCCATCTCGGCTCCGGGCCCTGGCACCGAACTCACTGTTGCACAAGATGACTTGGTGCACGGGAAGCAGATTCTCATTTCCTCCACTTTCCCGCAGCTTGCCACTGACCTCCCTAAGGTATATCTACCTGTTTTCCATGCAACTCAGGACCGACCTCCTATTTTCTGGAACGGGACTTGTCCCTACCTGACAAAGGCTCTCTCCCTAGCCGAACTTTAGTCAGACTCCCCTAAGCTCTTTTCCCAAATAGGCCTCACCTTTGCCATACCCGCGGAGCCCAATTTTAGCATGAACCCCACTGAGTCAGTTTAGAGACAATCCTCACCTTCCGTAGCTGATCGATCTCCCACGGTATCTGACCAAATTCTTGATCAGATGTCTGAGGGTCCTGAGCTGCTGTTAGCGAGAAACCTGGTTATCCATTCAGCCACGATCCCACCTTTCCCTGATGTCTCCCTACCCCACCGCCCCTCGGAAAGAGGTGTGGAGGCGGAGTTCATTTCTGTAATAGTCCTCAGGCTCTTGAGGTGCTGCCACTGAGGATTCAGTGGTTTCGAGGGGGGGGGAGTGGCAATCAGGCAGGATCAGGGAAAGAGAACGGAGGCAGAACAGAATATTCGAAACTTAAGATAATTTATACTAGTAGTCATCTGTGGAAGATAGAGGAGGGAAAAAAGGAAAAACAGAGGTTGCATAAAGGTGAGCATGTACAGCTCCGGAGCTTCAGAGAAATGAAGACTTTGGCTAAGAAAGGTCTGTGAGGGTGGCAAGCAGTCTCTGACCTGAAAGGGAGAGGCACTCTGAATATTTCTGGTGAGTTTCTTTCTCCCCATTGATCCTACCCTTTGAGCCTACAGGGGACAGGGAGCACCCCAGTTATCACTTCGTCTGGGAGCTTGGAGAGGGAGCTGCTTCCCCTCTTAGTTGTGCTTCCCAGGGTTCCCCGGGAGTGAGCAGAGGAAGTAAGAGGGTCATGGAGGCAGCATGTTTGGGTTCTGCTATGTTTCCATTCCTAGAGCCACAAGACTCATTTCCTGAGCCATTTCAGATGCAGTATTTAGGACTTCCTGTCCCCCACAAACATGTCGGGAAATAAACCTTGCCCCCCCCCAGGAAACCAGGCCATTCTTAGGTTCTAATCTGTTCTCTATAACCACAGGAGAGGCCAACCATACCCACAACAGCAGTTTCTAATGGACGGTTGTCAATATGAAGAATAACCCTGACCTTATTCTGTGAGTGTCTAAGGAAGAAAATGCGTAATACGTTTGACGGTTGGCTAGTGGAACTTTCATTCCATTTTTCTGGTTAAATGTTAAAAGGAGCATCGTGAAATTCTATGTGAGACTGTAACTAATAATATGAGTGTCATTAAAATAATATTACTCCTTTATGCTTGAGACTCATCCCAGCCACCCGAATACCATCCATTGGTGTATTCAGCACATACGTATCAAGTTGGGTAGTATTTCATCGGGCATTGTACTAGGCTGTGGGAAATCTCGCTTCAGTCTGTTATTGGCCTCGAATTTACCTCTGCACTGTCTTTGTGTCACCCCATCTTGCTCTCCTTTCTGGATCTCTGCAACCTCCACACCTGCCATCATCACCTTCCTGATGAAAACGTAAAAATTTGTCCCCACCAAGAAAGTAAAAACCTGCCCAGCCATTCATCAGGCTGGAATAACAGAGCCAGCTGCAAAGTTAACAGGAAACAATATTTCTCCCAAAGACATACTGCAACTCTAACATGTCATAACAACTCCTTCTTTGAGTGACTACCGCTTTTTCACTCACTGAGAAACTTTGTTCTCTAAAATCAGAGACTGGAAGAGCCTTTGCTGTTTGAAATTGTATCAGTACGTGTGAAACCTCCCCCTTTTGCCTGGAGAACCTAGTCCCTTTTTGACACAGAGAAGCAGTCACGATTTACAAACCAACCAGGTGCAGAACTTCAGATAAGGGCATAACATTCCATATCTATCTTAACGTTATTGTTTCCACGGAAACACGTTTCAGTCCAGACCTGATATTGACCTCTACACTACGGTACTTTGGTTTGAGCCTATCAAAACATTGCTTCATTCAAATTTCACCTGAACTCCATCTCTGTCCCCTTTCTTTTTGTTTGTTTGCTCAGTGAGACACTCTCCAGAATGCCTCCTCCTCTTTGCATTGGATCAATAAACTCGAATGTAGCAGTTTGTTCCTTAGTGGTCTTAAGATCATCAGGCTAGGATACTGAGCTCCTAATGTTTATTCTGCCATAAACAGAACGAATTTCCCCAAATTCCCAAATTGGCAGAATAGCGACCAGGTTCATCCCTTATACTTATGTGTGGTTCAAAGTATTTAGAAGCTAGAACTTCTTCCTTTATGAGGGATATTCATACACGAAATAGGCTATTCGAATTATGCAAATCTTGTACTCAAGGAGTCAAGATCAGTCAGTACTTTCAGACAAAGTTGGAAATAATTACCCTAGACCAGGGATCACATTTTTTTTTCCTATAAAAGAGCAGTAGTAAATATCTGAGGCTTGATCACAGGTGCTTAACTCTGCTGTGTAGCACAAAAGCAGCAGAAGATAATGTGTAAATGAATGAGTGTGACCGTGTTCCAATAAAACTTTATTTACCAAGACAAGCAGCGGGCCAGATTAGGCTCAAGGGCTTTCGGACCCTGGTCTTAGACCATGTTGATAAAATAGAATCACAGTTCATGAGTTTGCTAGTTGTCTTCTCCATTGAGGATATATGTCAAATATTACGTGCCTAAAAAAGGTAGATAGAAATTTGAAGAACTTTAAGAGTCCCAGGAAAAGGAGGTATTCTTATAGTTGTGATGAAGGACTATGAGCATTACAAATATTTGGCACTTACATTGTGCTTCATACTTTATATAAAATGACCAATCTTCATAGTGCTACCAGGTAGGTATTTAAATCCCCATTTTATATGTAAGAGAATCTGATCCAGAGTCATTACGAAACTTTCCTAAAGTCATTAGACTTTAATGGTGTTAAATGGTGGCACCAAAATGTAAAACCGAGTCCATCTTGCTCCAAAGCTGGTTGTTCTCAAATACACCCTACAAGAATTTAAGCAAGTCAACTCTCATTTGCTCATCTATGTCTTCTTTCTCATCATTTTTAACAGGGCCAGGACATTGTATCCCCCTGCATGCGTTTCATCAGAGACTTCTCTGGTGACTTAGTAAAAGAAAAGTTTTATAATGGCAAGCCACCAACTTTTTCCTGAAAGAGCCTCCTGACAACATTTTTCCAAGAACCATTGAGAAAGAACTAGAACGATTGAAGACAAAACTCAGAAGAGGTTGCGAAGCTCTGTCAGCTAAGCCAGCCAATGGGAAATAAGCAACAGTGGTCCCAGCATATCAACAGGACACAAAGGTAGAAGAGATCTCACAAGCTGGTACATGATTGCAGGGATTCTGATGCTAAAAGTGTTGGGCTTAATACCTCCAAAGCCCCTCATTTATGTCCTACCCCCAAATTCAAATGCTGAAACCCTAACCCCCACTGTGATGGCACTTGAATGTGGAGCCTTTGGGAGACAAATAGGATTAGATGAGGCCATGACAGTAGGGATCCCATGATGGGACAAGTGTCCTTATAGGAGGAGACACAGGAGAGCTTGCCGTTTTGCTCCACCCGCATGCGCACACTAAGGAAAGGCCATGTGAGGACATAGTGAGAAGGTGACTGTCTGTAGCCCAAGCACAGAACTCTAACCAGACAGACCCTGCTGGCACCTCCATCTTTGACTTCCCATTTCCAGAAGTGTGAGAAATAAATGTCTTTGCTTAAGCCACCTAGTCTGTGGTGTTTTACTACGGCAGCCCTCGCTGACCAAGACACCCTTCCAGGAAAAAACACGCATAAACAAAAATCTTTGAAATAACTTGATCTCTTCAGAAAGTTCCACTTGAAAAAAAAACTAGACAGTATCTAAAGAAACCACACTCTATTCACCTTTTAGACCTGAATAAAAATAAACTATATTGTCAGAGCGTTGGAAGTTTGCCCTTCAAGGCCTCAGACAATAAAATTTGAATCGATTTCTAGACTCCAACTGGGGTATCGTTGCCTTATCCATAAGAGCAAACATCAGTGGCCTGCCTTCACAAACTGCATGGATGACATACATGCCCACTTTAGGAAATGCTGAAAGCTAGCTTCCTTAAGATATACACTGGCAGTAATCACCACCCTGTCATGATGCATCTTCATGCCATTTTACATTCTTCGGGAAGGAGGTGGGGAGAGGGGATTGTTGGTGGGGAGGGTAATTGAGTTACAGCTGTGGTTTACGAAACCCCAGAAAGACCCACAATGGGGTACAAATCAGTGTACAGCTAAGATAGGCTAGCCAGGTTTTGCAGGTAGGCTGTCTGTGGACTAAGCAAGCTTCCTCATGGCCAGTTTTAGAGGTTATTGTTTGGACCAACTGTATCTCCCTCAGCCACTCAGTCTATACAGATGAGCTAGCCCTGCAGGAAGGCCAAGCAACTCCGGTTGCCAAAGGAGTCCCAGGAGTTGACCACAGTTGAAACACTCACATCTGTGCAATGCATTTATCTGCCTTTGGTTCCCAGATAAGTCAGTGAATTTTCTGGAGAAGTTCTAACAGAAGAACATCTTCATAAATGACCACTCTGTTCAAAAAACAGACTAGACCTATTTTTTCACCTCTGACATGCTAGGAACAGCTTTCGTGCTTACCCTAGGTGGGGTAGGAGAGGGAGGTGAGGCAGGAGAAGTTAGAAAGAGCCTCCTGACAAGGAAGGCTTGCTTCAATAATACAGTTCAGGCACCGTATAAGCCATCAGAGAGGCAGGGGTCCAAGATACTCATTTTGCAGGAAAAGAAACTCCAGACCATGGTGTAGGTCGTACACCATGTAGCTGTCTCATTCACTAACTCTTTAAGTGTGGGTAGATTGCTAAGCCTGACATGGACCTGAGTTCTCACACAGGAAAACAAGGATCATATTATCTACCACCAGAGCTGCAGTAAGAACAAACATGCTGTGGAAACACAACTAAGGAATTATTACATCTTCCCTCATTCTGATCAAAATGGTGGTAAAGAGGGTCACAGGACTAGGTTCCAGGCATTTGGCATGAGAGCATCTCAATTCACAAGCTTCATTTCACTGGCAAGCCCTGCAAAAGCATAGAGTAGGGGCACCTGGATGGTTCAGTTGGTTGAGCATCTGACTCTTGGTTTCAGATCAGGTCATGATCTCATGGGTCGTGAGATTGAGCCCCGTCTCTGCCCCTCCCCATCTCTCTCAAATAAATAAATAAATCTTTAAAAAAAGAAGCCCTCAGTAATTCAGGGAAGGTAATGTCCGGAAAGGTGGTTATAGAGAAGGCCCTTGGCCCACATGTCTTCTGCCTGGAGAAGCCTGGAACACTGGTGGAGCTCCATGATTTAAGTCAGGATCATCAGCAACTGTCACTCTGACGTTCAGCGGCGTGTGCAGAAACACACAGAGCCAAAGTCTTGGGTTTGAGCCTCTACTCAGGTAATTTGGGCAAGTTACTTAATTTCTTTGCTCTCCCTTTTACCTAACTGGTAAGATATGGGTGATATGGTAGTGATTTGTGTGTGTACCAGCTTGGCTGGGCCAAGGCACTTGGTTATGTGGTCAGACATTCTGGGTGTTTGGTGAAGGTGGTTGTGAGTGAGAGTTACACTCATGATGGACTCTGAGTAAGGCAGATTGCCCTCCAGAATGTGGGTGGGCCTCGTCAAATCGGTTGAAGGCTTGACTAGAACAAAACGCTGACCTCCTCTAAGCAAGAGGGGATTCTCCAGCACACAACCCTCAGACTTCACCTACAAAATCAGCTCTTCCTGGTTCTATCTGGCAGATGGCCTTTGGACCCAAACTGCAGCTTTTTCCTGAGTCTCTAACTTGCTAGCTTCTTTCATCAGATTTTGGAATATATATATATATATACACATGCTATTTGTTTCTCTAGAGAATCCTGCCCAATACAGATGGTAATACCTATCTTGCAATGTTGTTTTGAGGGATAAATGAAAATACTTGGTAATACCAAGCACTTGGGAAATATTCTACTTTTGTTATCATAAGGAAGACAAATGAGAGAGGGCGAATTTCCTGCCGTGGCTTCTACTCTGGCAAAAAAATGATGCCACATCTTATTGTTTTTGTGTGTCAAGGGGATTGCATGACAGAGCCAAAGATCCTCTTATAGGCCCAGTGGGGCTAACCTTCCAACCCAGTTGGAACAAAGTTGCTGCTTGTATTTGCTTGACGTATGCACGTATGCAATTCATTAGAGCCCTGGGGGAGGGGGACAATTGGAAGAGCTTACTCCCTGCCATGCATACCAAAATTTAGGGCAGAGACATAGAGATTGCCTTTTCCCTTGTTCCACAAGGGTAGCCTCATAAATGTGTGATCCCGTCGAATCAGGGTAGCAGCCCTCCTAGAGGCTGTCTGTTAGAATAAAAGGAGGAGGAGGATGTGCACGCTTGCGAATGACAATACAGGTGGGACACTTGACACAAGGATTGGCACTAGATTCAGGACAAATCCCAGTGGAAACACCTTTCTGTGTCCTCTAAGCATGCCTTAGAAACACAGTCTTCTCTCTACCAACCTTCTCGGAAAGGGTAACAAAGAAGCACTGAAGATGAATTAAAAAGTTGAGGTCCACGGTTAATGAACATCTTCAGGTTGGAAGGAACCTCCGAAGCTCCTGAATTAAAAAGCCAGTCTTGCCACATCTGAGCCATTAGGAGGAACAGTGTGAACCATGCAGGTGAATGAGACAAGAGCAGAATTCAGTTCTCCCTGCTCTCAGCCCTTCATTCTGACCATGGAATTGAATTTCCCCTTCAACCACAGAATAAAACATAATTGGATTTCTCAAAGTCTTGCGGAGGTGCAACTTGCAATTCAGAAGAATCGGTATATTTAACTTCCTTCCTCATCTGACCCAGGCGGGATGAAAATGAACTAAATGATCCTCGAACAACAAGGCGGGAGCAGGCTCTGATGTTCCCTGGCTATCTTCCTTCCCCTCCCTGCTGGACGGTGCTGCTGCAGCAGATAAAGGGACAGGAGAGCCTGCGGAGCCCCGCTGAATACAAAACCTAAGCTTTCTCTCCGCCTCCCCTCCCATAATCAATCTTTCTGTGCTTTCTGCAGGAACCACCCTCTGCAGTGTTCAGCATTTCTCTGGGATTTCCCCTTTCCTTATCACCATCGCTGTCTTTGTTTTGGGAAAAGAAGGAAAAAACATCCACGGCTCATAGAGCCTGCATGTGAGGGCGGCTACGTGTGGAATACCCCCACCCCACCACATGTTAAATTCATGTGGCCCTCTCCCTCTGCCAATCCGAACATCCTTTCTATCCCTAAAGAACTCAGGATATGCAACGTCAACCTGCATTCTCTCTAAGATGATAGTCCTAAGGCTTTTACTGATTAATAACTCAGATCACTCTCTAACGAGTGTAATACTTGTTTAAAGACACTAAAAAACCATCACGCGCATGTAGATATTCCATTTCTGTGCCAAAAGAAACCAGTATTTCTGAACTCATTTACCCTTCACTGACGCAGTTGCCATGGAAACCATAACATTAAGCCAGGCAGTTACTTACTTCCACATTACATAATATTATCTAATGCTTAGTTACTCCTGAACAAACGTGTTTATTCAGGAGCTTTTTGTCCATGTAATCAACCATATCTGCTTTGATTTGATTAAACAAGGAGCAATGGCATAAAACCGTCTATCGCAATGCGCCTGGCGCCTGTTACTCATCCAGAAAATGACATGCTCTGTATTTGCCAAAAAGTCTGAATTTGTAAAGTTGTGGAAGAGACTCTGGTGCTGCTCACACAACGCGTGGTTATGGATTAAAGTCGTTAAGATTAAAAGGACATGAAGTTAGAAACTGGAGCAGAAGTATTGGAGATGAAATTACAACAGTTTTGAACACTTTTTTATTATTATTTTTTTAATCAAAAGGGGAGGAGACAGCACAGAGTCTCTGGAAGTCTGTATGTAAAGTCCCTCAAGTAAAAAAAATGTTTGCTGTTGAAACTTTTATTCCAGTTAGGAACATTGTTCCCCATATTAGTAGTGGGTTTTCAGTATTCCTCTCCATTTACAGGTTATTGGTGGGACCATAGTGGATGACCATTCTCAATGACCTTGGGGCTCCTTTCTTCTTTAGTTATGGCATTAGACAGTCTCTTATACCTCTTCTGAGGTATTAACACACAGTTTTTGGTTATTAACACACAGTTTTTGGTTATTTCTTGATGAGGGCAATAATGGATAGAATAACCAGACATAAATAATGCTTATTGAGACCAAATTCTTGAAGGAGTAATGAAACTTGCTCTTGCCCAAGGTCATTCTACTGTCTACACATAGCAAGATCTGGAGAAATTTATTACTGCCCCTCTTTCCCCCTTTCCCCTCTTTCTTTCTTTTTTCTTTCTTTCTTTCTTCCTCTCATCTTTTCAAAATACTGCTTTAGACAAATGTTAAAGTCTTTATTGAGAAATGAATCCCTAGGCTGGCATTTTCAAACATTTTACTAAATATTTATATAATTCTATAACCTATTCATGAGTTTCTGATATGTCCTCCTTTAGTATATTCTTACTAAAGACATAATGATAATGTGCATAATTATTTTAGAGAAAAAAAAGATAAGCCAAAAGTCCAATAAAACCACTCAAAACTCCCACCACCCAAAAAGAAAGATTTGTGCCATTTTTATGCAAATGGAAATAGCATGTAATTAGAGTCTCTGCAGGAATACCTTTTCTTCTGGTTTGGTCCATAACTCCTTTCTTCTTGTATTTTCTTGTGCCTGTTGATTCTGTCGTGTTCTGCACTGTCATGGCATTTTGTTTCAGGGTCTTAATTTGTTTTGCATGGAATCCTTGGTCTTTTCACCTGCAAAAAGTCAATGTTGACTTTTCCTGCTATTCTAAAAGCTTCATTTCCCTGCACTGCTCTCCCTCTCTCTCTCCTCCTTTTGCTATTTCTAACAACTCTGAACTGGCCAGCACATTGCTGTTTTCATACAACTTCCTTTGTCTATGATAGTCTTCCTCCCTCCTGTTTCTTCCTCACCCTCTGGGCATCACGTCCGCCTACCCCACTGGCCTCTTTACTATAAGACTCAGTACAGGTATCAAATCCTGGATGGAGTCTCCAGTTTAGAACACTCGACCCCACCCACTCACCAGTGAATTTTCCCTTCCTTGCTTCTAACTCTGCACCCTAACCTGTGTATATTTCTAATATAGAGTGCAGAAAAAAATAAAATATTAATTTCTCAGTTGTTGATCACTCTCTCTCCATTTATTTATTAAACAAATATTTATGGGGCCCTACTCTATATCAATCCAGGATGGTGGGTCAACAGAGGTGAATAAGACCAACAGGGTCTGGTCTCTGAAGGAGTTTACCCCCTGCATCTTGAATTTCCTAGCAAAGTGTCTGATCCATAGTTGACGCTTAATGTGTGCTTGTTCAACTGGTTTTTAAAACAGCCAGCTTTCTTGTATTACCTAAATTTTAGAATAGAAAAATATAAATTAACAGGAAAAAAAGATTTATCTGTATTCTCACTTAGCTATGAATTAAGTCACATTTTTATGTACATATTTTCCAAAAAATTTTCTTAGATATAATGCAAATCTTCTTTTAAAATGGGGTCCTAGGGCACGTGATTTTTGAGCTTGAGCATCCCACAGGCATGCCCAACAGCATTCAGATGGCTTCTTGTCTTATAGGCATATATGTTTCTGAATGAGGGGACCCTCCAATGGATCAGGTGATTCTCTAGCTATTCTTGCCTCATGTCTGGCTTTATATTTTTCTATAACTTCACTACAGTGGAGACTGTGCTGACTTATCCACTCATCCGGAAACAAGAGCAAGAAAGGACAGAGGAACTCGGTTCCCTGAAGACAAAGAGCTCAATTTCAAGAAAACAGACCAGGATTCATCGTTGTCTGTGGTTTCTGATCTGAAAGTTCCCATTTGCAGTAACTTTCTGACATATGGTGGGTCACATAAACCTTTTTATTTGGGTCTCTGATTTTGTACTCCAGAGATATGCATACAAACAAATCTCAGAATGAAATGTTAGGAGCCAAACTACCTTGCCCTTCAAATGTTGGTCCTGCAGTTGGGGAACTGTGGACAATGAAATCCCTCTTTTGAGTCTCAGTTTCCTTTTCTGTCAAATGAGAGCAATAATGGAAGATTGCTCGAAGTGCATGCATATATAAACTCCTCCTGCTAATGCATGGCACATAGAATGCATTTATTTTCTTAAAAGATTTTTTAAATTCATTTATTTGACAGAGAGAAAGAGCGAGCACAAGCAGGGGGAGAGGCAGAGGGAGAGGGAGAAGCAGGCTCCCTGTTGAGCAGGGAGCCTAATGTGGGGCTCAATCCTAGAACCCCAGGATCATGACGTGAGCCGAAGGCAGACACTTAACTGACTGAGCCACCCACGTGCCTCACATAGAAAGCATTTAACAGACATTAATGTTACAACTTCTCTCTCTCCACACACATACACACACATACACACTCATAACTCAAACACATAAAGATCACAGACCTCCCTCTTTTGGAAAATGTCTAAGTCTTTTCTCCTTAAAGTAATGCAATATTAATTGCATTTATAGTTTGTACACCACCGTCTTCTAATAAAACGTTTTCCTTTGGTTTGATATCTCATCAGCGTCTTCTTTGTGATTCTATAACTTACTTGTCTTGTAGTCTCATTGATTTCCTGGAAGTCTCAATACTCACTGCAGTTAGAATTTTCATAGTCTCCACTTTGCCATTGTTCAGTCATACAATCACAGAAAACTTTGGCCTCTAGTAGTTCCAAATGATTCTACTTCGATACATCTATGATAAATTTTATTTGGGGAATTGAATTGAAACCATGGCATAAAATGGAATTTCAGGTGGAGAATTGCAAAGTAAGACCGTCAAAGTAGTGGATATTGTCACCATTACCTTGGTTCCCTTTGATTGTTCAGAATTTTGCAATTCAGTTCAGTTGGGAAACATGTTATGCTCACAGAGACTACCTTATTTGATATCCCCAAATCACAGGCTGGAAGGATCTAGCCCTCATATGCTCCAATAGGAAACCCCCAAATTAGATAAGAAACAAAGCTCACCCTTCAAAATGTGGGGGTTCTGAGTTCAAAGAGCCTCCAGCAACCAATCCACATGGATAAAATGGAAAAGATAATGAAGAATATGAAAGCCAGAGCAGGAGAGACTGCCATTCAAATTCTCTCTTTATCTTCCCCTGGCCCTACTTGCTGCAATTCCAGTAGCCTCTTTATGTGTTCCATTAAAGGAAGGCCGTGTGTTTATTTTGTTCTTAACAAATCAGGACGCCTTGCTGAAATGTTTGCTTTAGCTTAACGCTATGCTTGGTGGATAAGGTTGATTCAGCCCAGCACAGTTTCTTTTGTGGTGATAATAATGGGATTTGGGGGGGAAGAATATGCGTGTATGTGTGTAAATTTTATGATAGGATTCTCCTTTTCTGCAGTTGGCCGCCTCAGTTTGTCTAAATATTGGTTGAATGTTTTCATAAGCTTGCTTTTAAGGTAAACAGTTCATAAGATTTTATCGCCTACCATATTTACTTATTCTCAAAACAACTCCTTTGGTACAGATACACTTAAGTTTGACTTTTTATCATTTGAGTCCACATCTAGTCTTCGAAGTAATTAGCACTTACCATCCCCACCTTACAGAGAAGGCAGCCAGGAGCTCGGAGAACTGAAGTCACACACCCAAGTCCAAAAATGAGTAAATTAGTGATACTTGGCTTTTTAATGAAAGCGGTAGAATCTGACCCCAGGAAAATGTGAGACACGTAAACTTTACATATTACTTCTGGAATTTTAGCCTCCCCCAAAGCCCATTCATGGAAGCCCAATTTAAGAATCCCTATAATAAGTGAAAGACCTAGGATCTAATCTAGTTCTTCTAGATGCATGTCCAGCATACCTGCCCCCACCCCACCACGTTCCAATATCGAAATTCATGTTCACATGGTCCATATCTATCTATAACCTTTTTTAAAATGATATTCTTGGTCACCTCTTTTTTAGTTTCCAGGCTGAAACATAACTTTTTGTTTGCCTCATTCATAGGACAATTCCTTCACCTCTGAATTGTTTTTGAATCTTCTCTGGAGCTGACCTGCAGCAACACGCACAGAAAATACCATGAAGATTTATTCAAAGGATGCCCAGAATTCCCCTGGAGATTCCAGACACCAAAACATCGAATCCAGATCTTCTGAGCATGAGAAATTCATTTAACCTTTGGATATTTCTTCTTGGACCTGTTAACCTTTTGTATGACCACTGGTGTGCTATTAGCTGACCTGTTTTTGGTATACTTAATGGGCCTTTTATTTGAATGCAGATGCTAAAGCCCTAAATAAAGTATTAACTGATTAAATTTAAGAGTAAATTAAGAAAGTGACTAAGTCATTCTTCTTTGTGACCAAGTTGGGTTTATTCTAGGAATGCAAGCACCATGCAATAATAATAATACAATTGACTCAAAATGATGAATTAAAAGAGGACATTCATATGATCCTTTCAAGACGTGCTGAAAAGCATTTGATAAAATTCAGTACCTATCTATGATGAAAACGCTCAGTAAGCTAGGAATGAGAGTAAAATATTAGAAATACATATTCCCATTGAAATTTGTAAAGATAAGATATCTGCTTGTGAGAACGATTGTTATCAGCGTTGCGCCACAAATCTTAGCCGATGCAACGGGGTACGATTAAATAGAAAGCCTAAATACTATAAAAGATTTTGGTTTTGCTTACTATCAAATGTCTACCCTGAAAAATGCATTGGCCTTTCCACCCTTCCGTTTTCAGCCAGTCCTGTGGGATGAATGCTAATATTGTCCTCGCTGTGCAAGGTTGCAGAGCTAGGAGGATCTGTGCCACGCTGTGACCTTTGTCCATCTGACTCCCAAGCCGCAGGCTGCATCACCATCCCATTCCCTCCTTGCACTGTGGGAAAATGGAAAAGTACACAAATGAAAACTACCCCTCAAAAATTAATCAGGATTATCAAAAGCAGGCACCAAAGTCTCCTAACCACTTCTCCTATGTCTCCCCCACCAAAAAAGAAAAAGAAAAAGAAGAAGAAAGAAATGAAAAAAAGGAGTCCAGGAAGTGTCTTTAAAAATCAGAGCTCTTGCCCTAATTAAAAAAAGAAAACAAAACAAAACAAGGGCGCCTGGGTGGCTCAGTTGGTTAAACGTCTGCCTTTGGCTCAGGTCATGATCTCAGGGTCATGGGATGGAGCCCTGCATCGAGCCCCGCATCGGGCTCCCTGCTTGGCGGGAGTCTGCTTCCCCCTCTCCCTCTGCCTGCTGCTCCCCTGGCTTGTGCTCTCCACCCCCTTCTAATAAATAAATAAAATCTTCAAAAATTTTTTTAAAAATCTTCATTAAAATAGAGGGACTAAAACAACAGGAAAATGCCAATGAGCAGCAGAACATGCCCACTGGAATTATTATTCATGGAACTCAAGCCAAGGATGTGCTTTTATTTTTCTTCCTAAGACCTCATGGGTCAGTGAAAGGCTCATTTTTCTAAAATAAAATAAACAAGGGATTTACATGCCATCTCTCAGAGGCTAATGGCAAGTCTAACAAGGGCGCTACCCCAAAGCATTTCACATAATCAAATGCCGAGGAGAGTCTCTGCGGGAACGGGAGGCGCCCAGCCACCTTTGATTCTGTCCTGCTTATCAGCATTTCTTTGCAGGCTTTTAATCGAAATTACGTCAGAGGAAGAGAAGAAAAAACATAAACATTTTGTCTGTTACATCTTAACTTTTCAAAATATAGTTGGCTTCGTTGTCCTGAGTTAATTAAGCTGCACTCTATTTAAAGCACTGTCGAATTTTTCCCTTTGTGTGCGGTGCCTTTATGCATCCTTTTCTTCTACTGGTAGAAATCAGTGTGTAGGTTAGTGTCTCTTGTTAGGTCCTCAGAAAAGAAACTGCATCATCAAGCTCTGGTATTTATGAACTCAGCTTCAAAGCCGTTAGAGAACTCCAGAGCTATATTTCAAGGGAAAAAATACGTTTTCTGTAATAAATTGAACTATCGAGTGAATACCATGGGAACGTCATGATTATTATGTGGCAAGGACCTCTGACTTCAGCATGGTTCTTTATTGTACAGTTTATTAATATTAACCACCATAGATAGCCATTAGAACGTACTACCAACATATGGATTTTTCTATTCATTTTAAAATACATGGTTTTAATTTTACACTAGACTCTCACGTTGAAGACAGTCATGTCTAAATACCTCCTGAGGTTAAATAAGAAATTTTGAGCTGTTTCCAAAACATCTTGTTTCTGCACACCTGTTGGCCACGCTGGAAACGCTGGAGGTAGAACTTATCCTACGTGCCTCCCTGGGTTTGAGCAAGTCCCCACAGTTCTGCTGCAAAAGGAAGGCTGGTTTGTGCGGTCGCGGCTGTTCCTGCTTTAGTTTCTAACGCTGACAACTCTGAACGTACTCTCCCTTCAGTAAAACACGTGCAGGTCACGGAAGGAGCTCAGACCAGGGTGGGGCGAGTTACAGAATTGCAAACAACATCTTCCAGCTACGTGGTTTTATCACACAACTTGGATGCAGATTGTCTCCATCGGAATCAATTTCCGAAAACTCAAGATTCAGGCGCGTTTGAAACAGAGTTTAAAAAATGTATGTGGATATGATCTCACTGATATGAGGAATTCTTAATTGCAGGAAACAAACTGAGGGTTGCTGGAGTGGGGGGTGGGGTGGGAGGGATGGGGTGACTGGGTGATAGACACTGGGGAGGGTATGTGCTCTGGTAAGTGCTGTGAATTGTGCAAGACTGTGGAATCTCAGATCTGTACCTCTGAAACAAATAATGCAATATATGTTAAGAAAAAAAAAAAGGAAGAAGAAGGTAGCGGGAGGGGAAGAATGAAGCGGGGGAAATCGGAGGGGTAGACGAACCATGAGAGACGATGGACTCTGAAAAACAAACTGAGGGTTCTAGAGGGGAGGGGGGTGAGAGGATGGGTTAGCCTGGTGGTGGGTATTGAGGAGGGCACATTCTGCATGGAGCACTGGGTGTTATGCACAAACAATGAATCATGTTACACTTCATCTAAAACTAATGATGTAATGTATGGGGATTAACATAAGAATAAAAAAAATGTATGTGGAATCTTCTTTTTTTTTTTTCTTAACATATATTGCATTATTTGTTTCAGAGGTACAGATCTGATAGCAGGAGGGGAAGAATGAAGGGGGGGAAATCGGAGGGGGAGACGAACCCTGAGAGACGATGGACTCTGAGAAACAAACTGAGGGTTCTAGAGGAGAGGGGGGTGGGAGGATGGGTTAGCCCGGTGATGGGTATTAAAGAGGACACGTTCTGCGTGGAGCACTGGGTGTTATGCACAAACAATGAATCATGGAACACTGCATCAAAAACTAATGATGTAATGTATGGTGATTAACATAACAATAAAAATTTTTTAAAAAAATGTATGTGGAGGGGCGCCTGGGTGGCTCAGTCCGTGAAGCGTCTGCCTTCGGCTCGGGTCATGATCTTAAAAAAAATTAAAAAATAAAATAAAATTAAAAATGTATGTGGTACCTACTGTGTCTTCACAGCCTGGGTTGCTCAATTCTGAGTGCGTTCATGAACACGAGGGTGGTTTTGCCAGGGAAAATGATGTGTGCTCCCAGATCTACCAGGAATACACGTTCTTCTTGCGAGCTCTCTGTTGCCTGATCTAGCTGCTGGATGTTGCCCTCTGACATGAGGATGAAGCAAAGCTTCAGAGGCACTCATGTTATGCATCAACCTTGATATTTATAAGTTCACACGAGCAGCTGTCTCACTGTCATCTTGCTGAGCTGGGCTGTGCAGGAGACACACAGCTGTGGCACTCCCGAGCTACGAAAGCCACGTAGCCTACTGTCCTGGCGCGCCCCTCGCATGACAGTCTCCTCTCTCAGAGGGCTACGTGGAAATGACTCAGCCTCGTTATCAAGGCATCATCGTCATCCTCATTGCTATTAATTTTAATCTGGCACCCGAAATGAGTCAAAAGCCTTGGAACAAACAAATTAAGATGCTTGGCGATGCATCACACAGAACACAACATTCTTCTCCCCAGCAAAAGACAGCAAAGAGAAAAAGAACGAGGCCTTATTTAGAGTTCTTTCTGGGTGCAGGGTGCTGCGCTGGGTGGTGTGTGGCATCCACACCATCAGCCGTGGGAGGAGCAGCTTACCCAGCAAAAGTCTTGAGAGTCCCAGAGGACAATCTCGGCACCTGTGTTCATTCCAAATGGAGGGTCTGTTTTCAAGTTGAACTTTATAAAGGAAGTCACTTGTCTGACAGAAAGATCTAGCACACAGTACGAAGATGGAGAGAATGTGATGGAGGAGAAGGCAGGAGTTGTCCTCAGTCCCTTGGGGCTAAGCCCCTGCTCTGACTTGCACTTGCACCTGTCAGCTTCTCCCCTGTGTCTCACAGAGCCTGTAGGCGATGGGGTCATAGCAGGGCTGGTCCATACTGTTGTTGGGACACGTAAATGAGAATCCAAGCCAGCCCTCGGCACACTAATTCACACGTGATGGTCGTGCCCGTTCTGTTTATAAAGCAGATCCAGGACACAGAACGTACAGAGAAGCACGTGAGCATCCCAGAGCAAGGCTTTCCCTGGAACGAGTGATGAGCAGCAGGTGGTGTTTTGCAGAGCATATTGCAGGAGGCAAACGTCCTTAAAAACACAATTGATAAAGATTACATCTGATGTTCACTTTGAGCATAGGCTGGGAGTAGAAACACTGATATTAGCACATGGTGCCCAAGCCCAGACAGGAAAGGCCAAGAATAGCATTGGCAGGCGCCAAAGGATCAGCAGAACTTGGTCGGCGCAAAAGGAACAGAAAACCAGACCAGAATAGAGATCATTCTTAGCCACATCCGGCAAAGGGTTTCCCTTTTTTCTTTCCTTTCCTTTTCTCTTCTTTTGAAAAATCTTTTAAACCAGTTTCTTAATGAAGTGGAAATGGAAAAAGGTAAATGCACCCCACAGAGTGATATTCATTTATGCTCCAGTAAGTTACAAAGAGAAAATAGATACAGTTCTCACGTGGTGCTTCTGTATCTGCTAATAGTTGACAGTTCTCTGTGGTCATCTCTAATCCCTGGGGGCACCTTATCCCAATACGATCATCGAGACGCCCAAAGCACACATCACGGGGGAATGTCCTTCTGCCTGGAACTGTCCCACGTGCTGATGTCACGTACTTTCCCTCATTTTGGCCCGTCTACTGAGGCAGGGGTCTCCGTTGTACAGGAAGGAAACAGCATCACAGACCCTGAACTCCAACTGAATGCTGCCTTCACCGTCCCAATGGTCTCTGCACTATGCCGCTAGGATTTCTATATTCTGAAACCTGATGATCCCTTACCCGGGTGGAGTCTGTTTCCCTTTATCCTTCAAACCCATACCTATGCAGATTAAGAAGAAAACCACTGCTAACATCATTGTATTTCCTGCCTAAACACGAAATTGTCAAAGCTACCCTCTCTAGAATGCAGGCCAAATACATATCTACTTTTAAATCCCCATACTTAAATCTGCTTACCTTGGGTCTCTGTGTCATATCAACATTTTGCTGCTAAATTACACTTGTCCCTGCATTTTGTGTCCTCTTGTGTTTGGGTTAGCATGGGCAGGAAAGAATCCTAAACGCAAATGGATTTGGTGTGGACCCTAAGATGATTTCTTGCATATGAACGATAGGGATGAGATTTTGGTTTACTAAACGTAGAAAAGTTCAGAAGCTCCAAGATTACACGAGGGGAGTTATCTTGGGACCAACTCGTGTTTGGTGTTGGGAACATGACATGCATTCTGCTAACCAGGGAGAAGGAGCTAGTACTCCTGGAGGTAATTCAAAGAGGTCTTTCCTCCTTTCTCATTATGGACAAAGAGGCTAGTGAGTGCCCCCGACCTGCGCTTAGGAAAAGGTAGGAGAAGATGGGTTCAGCAATTGCAGAAGGAATTTTCTGACACAGTAATCTCTTTAAGGGAAGCCGAGTAGAAATGGCATTTGATCCCTGGCATCTCCACAAGGGACAAACATAACGAGTGGGGAAATAGGGAGATTGACACTATAACATCGTACCAGCAAAAGGGGTGCCACGTGTTCTTCTAAGAATTTAACTGGGTGAATGAAGACAGAATTAACCAAGTTGTGGGTTCTGTCAGAATTACATACAATGGTTCCATTTTATAATTAGAATTTTCTCCCAGCTGTTTCCACTAAGTTTCAAAAGGAAATCACAGAAGAAGGAAAGCATAGGTGGGCATTGCTAAGTCATGGTTCAAATTATTTGGGACCGTTGTCCTTGAAGAATCCCAGACTGTGAAAGGTAAGTATATCCCATCTAAGAACAGAATGGAGCCTCTGGGGAAGATTGTCTTCTCCCAGGATGCCCATGAATCGTTATACAGGTTATACACTGCACAACTCTGGAGGGCACCATTCACACTGTGGTTACATTATAGTCTATGTGATGGCATTTCCTAGAATTATGCAGTGCACACCCTGGAAGGATGAACAGATTATAATGCTCTCTGGTCATTGTGTTGACATGGCCTGAAAATTTCAGAACAGGGACTGGAGAAATGGAGTTGGTGTGAAAAGGACAAATTTGATGTATTGGAGGTGGATGGAAAAGAAACAGAATGAGGGGGCTTTCACCAAAACACGATGAGTCTGAAACCCTGTTCCAAACTCCTGAGGAGACAAAGCAAGCGAAAAATATGATCAGATTCCAGAGTCGCAGTGTACGTGAACTCAAAACAAGCCAGTTGTTACTCAGCGATACAGATTTCCCAGGTCCTAAGATCTGAGAGAAATTTCTCTCTAGATGCTCAGAAAGAAATGGTTGAATGTTAACAAACTCTGAAGATAATGCATTTGAGTGCAAACCAAACCATTGCCCAAGAACCACTGAAGAACTAGGGCAAATCAGTGTTCCTGAGAATCCCTTTCTTACCCTAATCCAGAATTGGACCACTTTGGAGTGCTTGACATTTGTCTCTCTTCCTTAACAAGGGAGTTTGGAAGGTGAGGACAGAAGGAGGCAGTCGCTGAAGTCTATCTCTATCCTGACCTGCCCTCCCTTCTCATGACGAGATTTAATCCACCCAAGACATAACTTTCTGGAAGCTCATACCCAGGAGTGTCTGCTCTTAGGATCATCTGGGCTCTTCAATAGAGTCCTACTGATCCTACCAAGAGCTAAGGACATTGGCATTTTGAAGCTTCTCATACATGACCCACACCTCTTCTGCCATCCACTGACCTTACACGTACCTGGACTGCTTAGATTCCGTGTTTTTTGAATTCAAGAGCTGTTGCCTAATGTCATATTTCATGTTGCTTGTGCCATGAGCCTGTTCAAGGAAAAGGCACAGTTCAGAAAAGTCCAGGACTAGGGCACCTGGGTGGCTTGGTTGGTTAAGCGACTGCTTTCAGCTCAGGTCATGATCCTGAAGTCCCAGGATGGAGTCCCGCATTGGGCTCCCCGCTCAGCGGGGAGTCTGCTTCTCCCTCTGACCCTCCCCCGTCTCATGCTCTCTCTCTCTCTCAAATAAATAAATAAAATCTTTTTTTAAAAAAAGAAAAGTCCAGGAGTGATCAATAAATATGGACTCAGGAGTTTGTTGAAATAGGCTCATTTTAATCCATTCACTCTCACAGAGCCACTGTGCTTGGAGAAAGGCTAGGGTCAGCAGAAAGAGCCATTCCCAGGAGATCCTATGATGTGTCTACACAGGATGAAAAGATTAATGACTTGAAACAAGTCTATCTCCAAAATGTAGATATTCAGAGAGCGACCTAAAGCAGTGTTGGTTGTTTAAATGTATTTCACAAGCTAAAAAGGCAAGTGCACAACTACCAGCTTTGCTTTTCCCATCGCAACACTGCCAAACGCTCTCCTTTTTTCCTCATCGGAGCTTTGCTCTAAGTCTGGGCTGCTCGATATGAATAACCCAGGTAGGAAGCCTCCACATCTTCTATGGACATCTACAGTGTAACTTCATTAAATAGGACTTCCTTATTTGAAGTCAGTGATAATTAAGACAGGGGATCACTGAAGTTTTCCTTGGCACTACTCAGGATAAAATGGTTTGCTAAGCAAATTAATAGCGTCAATGAGATTCTGAGGGAAATGTTTGCCTACTTTAGAAAACAAACTGTTGTCAAGTACATTAGAACCTCAAGCGATCAATTGGGTCGTGTGCCAGACATGCTTCGATGGATGGTATGGCACAAACACAGACAGACGTCAAAGCTTTCCCAGCTCCACTGTGTATTAGCTGGGTGACCTTGGGCAGGTTAGCTCATCTCTGCGGGCCCTGCTTCCCTCCTTGAAAATCAAGATGAAAACATCCCAAACGAGCTAAGACACCCACAGCACAGGACCGCTGCGAAGCTTTGATATGTGATGGTTCACTTCTCTCTCTTCCCTTTTTCCAAAATGGTACCTCTACCCAGAAGAGAGAGGCACATCTTGTCATCCCAAGGTAAGGGCCTCCACTGGAGAGTCATGAAAACTATTTCTTTTCAAATGTCCTATTTCACAGAGTGGCCTTTCAGTTGGATTTCTGAGATGCCATTGTGCTTTCAAAAAGAAATAAGAATATCTAAAAATATAACAAGATTGCGTTCTGTCCTCTTAAAGAGTTGCCCATGAGTATTTCTATAATAGGTCTCAATAGCTTTTAAAAAATAACTAAGCTGACTGTCCCTGGTGGAAATACATTTCCAAATCTGTATCTCTTAGCAAATGTACCAGAAAAATTATCCTCATATGCAAAGGGTAATCTACGCATATAGCATCTATGCATGTCGCTAACCCAGAGTAGAATGAATCGACTCGATAGCAGGGGCGTGGCATATAAGGCAAAGAGACATGCGTACAGCTCTAGATACTATTTACTGAGCTGTGAAGAACCGAGTTAACCATGCCCTAGAGGCCCTGCCTCAGACGCCACATTAATGATTCCTGCATACACAAATTCATTAGTTGTTTAATTAAGTTAAATCATGAATTGAATTTGTTTAATCATTAATTAAGGAACAAGGAGGGTTGTGCTAAAATTTAGCACTTCAGGAAAAAAGACAGAAGAAAGTAGCAATTCCAAATTCCCATACCCTACAGCTAGCTCCCAGTAGCTTCCAATCTGCCCTCTCTGTCCCTGGGCACACACAAACACATACATGCACGCACGCAGAAATTATTTCCAGAAAGATCTTTACCTTTCCATTTCAAACTTGGCATTGTTTTCAAAATACATATGAAAGTCATTGGTTTGCAGATGGTATATTTGACTTTTTTGGCCTTCTGCAGATGGGATTTACTTTATTTAAGGGCGGGGGGAGATATGCCTAGCTTCATAAAATGAAAATGGTGGTTTGTTTCTTTTTTAACCCATGAAGGACCAATGGGCAGTGGAGGGATTAAATTTCAACCCCAAATGGATTCTTAAGAGAACCCTATCAGTAACTCAAATCCTTCCATAATCATTTTAAGAATTCAGATAACGGCACAATTAGAATCCTGAACAGAGGTACTCTTAGGCTTCCAGCTTATCATAGTATTGAGAATAAAATGGAGAATTGCATTTACTCAACACCTGAGATGAAAGTCCCTCTCAGCAAGCACAGGGAAACATTGGATGCCACCTTGAACTCTTGCATTGTGAGAATGTGAGACAGTGGTCATTTTCTCCGTGAATGTCAGCAGCTCCCCTCTTGCGATCTTAGGTATGACTTGTGAATCGTATGGCCCCTCCAGATGGTTTGTGCCATAGTAATGCACCGAGGCAATTTATTTTGGTTTCTAGCATTAATCGGTGAGTCATTTATGGCATCTCTTACAGGTGTTTCCCCAGAACAGGATATGAATTCTGGTACACTCGATTTTGTTTTTCATGTTGCCAACGGGAGATCTGGAAGGTTTACTTGGCAGAGTGGCTTGGGGACTCCAGGCTGAGAATCCCTGCTTTGGCATAATTGTCCATATCCTCGCAGAAGTGGCTGGGTTAGTTGTCATAGCAACAGACATAAAAATTATCCACCTGATTTTTCCTTCTGGCTTTTCAGGGTACAGCACCGTGAAGTGTGGGAAACCTCTCTCCAATTTGCTCACAACAAAGGTAGGTGAGTTTTCTCATCTATTATTCCTGAAAGCTGATTTTCAAAAGCCCCATCTTTCAAATTTAGCCTGGTGGATCAGTCATAACACATATTTAAATGATATGTAACCAGACAGAGCAGTGTATAGTATGTCAGATAAATTGAGCCAACCGAATTTACTAACGGAGGTTCAGATCTTTGTGGACTGGAGTGAGATTAAGTGTTTCACATAAGAGGAAGTTGCAGGTAGAGCAAGAAGAAAATTATTTTTTCTCCTAACTTACTGAAATGGAAATGGGGAGATTATTGGCTCTCTGTAAACTGTCTCTCTGAAGAATTATGTTGTTGCTTTGAACATTCAGATTTAAAAAAAATGGGCATTTTTTGTGCCTTGGAGTTCATAGATATAAGATATATGTAAATATAAGTATTTCCATATATATATAAATCTATACCTCTTTCAGTGAATGTTAGTTGAGTTCATGGCTAATACTTCATATTCAACATAATCCTACAAATAGGAAGGTTGTAGGACAGGGTGCCACAGAAGTACGAATTTGAGTGAAACAATCAAGAGACCATTTCTACTACAGAGAGTAATAAACAAGCCTGCTAGTGACCAAAATACAAAGCCTCTAAGCAAATACTTTAAAGAGAAGTACAGAATGCAGGCAAATGCCACAGAAGGGCTCAGCTTCCTAACTGAAGACATCACGAAGAGATCCATAAGACAAGTGGCATTTGGGATGAATGAAGTATCAGCAGAGAGAATGGGGAGAGCCGAGGCAGAGAGGCAGAATGAACAAAGGCTCTGAGGTGGGACTTCCCAATTTCAGGGCAGGAGTGAGAAAAATTAGAAGGACTCATATGCCACTGCCAAGGTCTGTATTTAATTTGGTGAGTTACTGAGAATTCTTTGAGCAGGTAATGACATGACTGGAATTTCACCCAAGACAGGTTTACAGTACACCTACTCGTATGTGAAATGAGCTGCAGTGGGAAGGAGGGTGGGCACGGGTTATGACAGTGGTGTACAAGGGTGTAGCTGCTGGACCAACCACAAGGTATTTGACAAAGAAGAATACAGACTCAAAACATCTCCAAGGTTCCCATGGCTAAAGACAAGACAGTTTGAATATCAATAAAATAATAACTGCAATGGAGTGAAACACCCCCCCCCCACACACACACATACACACACACACAAGCCACTGGTTACCTCTGGAGGATATTATCCAACCCACTTTGGAAACTGGTAAATAAAGGGAAAGAATCAAACCTTTATAGCACCTTCCTTACATAAACTCTACCCCAAGGTACCCAAGTAAATGATTTGGAACATTTCTTGTATAAATGTATTCCAGTTAATGAATTAATAAGGAAAGATAGACTAGAACATCACTACCTTTCAACCCCTAACAAAATAATAGCTGCAGGTCCGTGGTTCTCAGAGGATGGTCACTGGACCAGCAATATCAGTATCACCTGGGGGCTTTTGTTAAAAATGTGAGTTATTGGGCCTAACCCAGACCTACTGAATCAGAAACTCAGGTAAGGCCCCAACAATCTGTAGTTTAACAAGCCTGCCAGGTGATTCTGGTGCACGCTCAAGATTGAGAACCACTGGCCTAGACAATAATCATCAATGGCTGCTAATACCATGGAAAGAGACCATATATGGTGAGCCTCCTGATAGAAATAGAACATATCACCTACGCAGCAGCTTTGCCAAATAATGCATAGCACGCCTCTCTACCAAAATATCAATTTATAGGAAATGCAGACTCTAGAACACACTAAACAAACTTTCCTGGGAATCCAGTCAACAAAATCCTAACTGCGGGAAACCCTGCAAGACCAACACAGTGGGCTCTTCAACAAATGAATTGTAAGGAAAAAGGGAGAGAGAGAGAGAGAGGGAATCAGAGCATTTATAGATTAAAGAAACAGATCAACTGATGGAGGTGTGTGGACTTTATTTCAACCTGAATCACATAGATGTCAGCCACAACAACAAAATTATGAGACAGCTGACAAACTGTAGAAGAGGAACATTGACTCGAAATAGCATATACTGTTAATTTTCAGTGATAAAGTGTTGTGGCTATTTTTTTAAAGAGTCCCTATCTTTTAGAAATGCATACTGAAGCATTTACAGCTTCAAAATCATCTGATTGGGGTAGATATAGAAACAAACCAAAAAAAGATTGGCCATGAGCTGGTAATGAGTTGCTGGATGACGGGGACACAGAGGTTCATGGCATAATTCTGTTGCCTTCCATACATGTTTGAAATTATCCAAAACAATTTTTATAAAAATAGAAAGATTTCAGAGACATATTTCCTCTACCTCTGATACACACACAAAGTGTCTCTGAGGTTTGCAGCCGCGATGATCATAAAAGTGGTGAGCCAGAGAAAGTAAAAATAGAGTTTGGGGTAGAACAAGTTTGTTCTTGAGCATGTTGAAGTGAAGGCACCAGCAGTGAGTTGATGGGAAGGACTCCAGGCAGTCATTTAGGAAGGTTGGCTTGTAGCTTGGGAGAAAACCTGGTATAAGAGAATTAGCAAGTTAGATGACATATATTATAGATATTAGCCCATGTATGCTCAGAAAAGGAACAAAAAATAAATAAGTTGCCAGAATAAGCACCGTTGTACGCTGTTTTCCGACATAGCCTAGGAAGAGAAGATGTAAAGGTGTGTGTTGGGTTTTATAAGTCCCAAATGTCATAACCAATGAATACTCAACCTTTGCATAAATCAGGATGGGCTATGTCATGCACAAGAAAAGCAACCCCCAAATACTCAGACTTTGTGTTGGTCAGGATGGGCTAGGTCATGCACAAGCAGCAAGCAACCCCAAATTTCAATGGCAAAACACCCATAAACGTGTGTGTGTGTGTGTGTTTTAATTTCTCTCTTGCATATGTGGACAGCACTGGTCAGCATGGGTGCTTTGTTCATCAGGCTCCCCTGGAAGCAGGAGCATCACCAGAACAGATGTTTTGAGGGGAATGTGGGAATTTAAGCCTTAGATTAGAATCTAAGCCTCTTCCCTGTTTGCATGTCACTTCATCACCCATTTCATCAAACAAAGCAAGTGACAGTATTCTCTCTCCCCTGAGCCACATCCTAATTCAAAGGAAGCAGGACGTGCAGTCTTCCCAAATGCCCAGTAGAAGAAATGGAACATTTATGCACAGCTCTGTTACAAACTGAATCAGGTCCCCCTCAAATTCATATGCTAAGCCCCCATGTGACTGTTTTTGGAGACAGGACCTTTTAAGGATGTAATAAAAATTAAATGAGGTCATAAGAGTGGAGTCCTGAGTGAATAGGACTGGTGTCCTTATAAAAGGAAGAGATAGAAGGAATGTGCGCTCACACAGAAAAGGCAGGCCATGTGAGTATACGGCGCAAAGGTGGCCATCTGCAAGCCAAGAAGAGAAATCTCACCAGATATCAACTCTGCCAGCACCTTGATCTTGGACCTCACGCATCCAGAACTGTTGGAGAATAAGTGTCTATTGTTTAAGCCCTCTTTCCATGATGTCTTGTTACGGCAGCCCTAGCTGACATCGACAAGCCCCAGTGGCTACCACAAGCACAGAGGCTGGGTCTCAGCGTGAGAAACATCCTTAGCATTACACATCTTTTTTTTTTTTTTAAGATTTTATTTATTTATTTGACAAAGAGAGAGAGCAAGGGGAGGGGCAGAGGGAGAGGGAGAAGCAATCTCCCCACCGAGCAAGGAGCCCTCCGTGGGACTCGATCCCAGGACCCTGGGATCATGACCTGAGCCAAAGGCAGATGCTTAACCCGACTGAGCCCCCAGATGCCCCAGCTTTACACATCTTCATGAGATTCCAGTGGCATTACTCTGAGGCTTAGACCATCTATCAAATTAAACGAACCTGGTAAAAACAAGTAAAAATCAGACACAAGTAAATGCTTCATTAAGGACTCCTCCCTGTCTATGCCAAAAAGTATGTTCTAAGTGTTGTTTTCATACATTTCAGATGAGGATAAATAATCTAGGCTCCAGCTTTCGTCTCAACTTGTTTAACAAACAAAGATGCTGCCAAGTAAACTGTATTACTTCTCTCCATTTAGTGTGGAAATGATTTGATACAGAGACTGCAGCCTACCTACTGGCTGGGATTTCTCTAGACTCTTCTTCTGGCTTGTCCTTGACTGTGCTTCTGGTTTCCTGCCCCTGGGGTGGGAGGGGCTGTCCTCTCCCCATCAAGAGTAGGCTGAGCATCTTTTTTATGCTCTTCCATCAAGGCTTTTATAGCTTTCAATGCTTTCCTTTTGCATATCAAAATTACCTTTTCACCTGGGCGCATTCCTCAGGGCGCTGCACCCCCAGGTCTGTTCTAAAAAGGGCCGCCATGGCCTTAGGACAGGCAGAAAGCTTGCTACTAGCTGGGGAATTCTTCCTCATTGCCCAGTCTGGGCTGGGGCCGGGCTTTCCACCGTGAGCACCTGACCAGGACCCTGACACACTGAAGCAGAGTGAACTTTAGGCAACTTGTCAAAGTTACAGCAGCACAGGTCTCGGGGCGCCTGGGTGGCTCAGTTGGTTAAGCCACTGCCTTCGGCTCAGGTCATGATCCTGGAGTCCCGGGATCGAGTCCCGCATCGGGCTCCCTGCTCGGCAGGGAGCCTGCTTCTCCCTCTGACCCTCCCCCCTCTCATGCTCGCTCTATCTCATTCTCTCTCTCAAATAAATAAATAAAACCTTAAAAAAAAAAAAGTTACAGCAGCAGATCTCAGGAAATAATAAAAGCAAATATTAACTGAGCACTTACTATATGCCAGACACAGATACAAGTACTTTACACAGGGTACAGGTAGGTCAAAGGGAAGGGACATTTCATCTCAACCGTGGCTCAGGCCTCCAGAGCCTCAGGAAAAAAAGTGTCAAGTATCCTCTGCTCCAGAGTGAAGTTGAATCCAGACCACCTACGCAGGACTTTCAAGGTGGGGTCTGGAAATAGGTGTTGGGATGGTTTGCTCGTCCTCTGTCTCCCGGAGTGTGTGGGAACCTGGAAGTCAAAGAGAAGAGTGGAGGTAATTCTTTGAGAAAATTGTTGGCATTTCTTCAGGGGGTTACCTCTTCCCCACCTGACAACTTAGAGGAGCTTCAAGGGGACACCTTCAGTCGGGTCCCCTGGAGTTTGGGAGATGTAAAGAATATGGGTGCCTGATGCCCGCCCGTGGAATATAAAGGTGATGGCAGTGCTCAAGGCAACAAAGGACCGAAAGAGGCGGAGCTGTAGTAGGAGGTCCCTGTGCTTGCCCAGGGATGGAGGTGATGCCAGGAAGCCCGGGGGTCCCATGAGCCAGGAGACTCAGTCCAAGAGAAGTGCCTAGGGAAAGTGACCCAGGAAAAGGTGCCTTGCTGAGGCCCAAGAAGAAGGAACCACGGTTCTACACAACCCACACAGGAACCCCGTGACACAGTCTGCTGGGGACAGCCGCGAGCCAGAGAGCGTGGATGCTGGATCAATATGGTACCAACCACTTCACCTCCTAATCCTCTCCCCTTCCCCGATTGGGCCGGGGATGAGTGTGGCGACAGGGTAGGAGGGGACTAACCAAGTAAAAGGGACACTGCACCCTGCTCCACCTCAGGTTTCCCGGTCTGAGTAGCACCGAGGGAAAGAGAGGCTCCCAATGGAGTAAGAGTTCTGAGTATGTGTTATGTTGAGCTGGACGTTTTAACTGCTGAAACTGGAACATTCTTGTGACTAAAATGGACCAGATGGGGATGTGAATTGGGGTTCCTCAAAAAATTAAAATAGAACTGCCATATGACCCAGCAATCCCAATTTGGGGTATAGACCCAAAGGAAATGAAAACAGGACCTCAAAGAGATATTTGTCATCCCATGTTCATGGCAGCATTATTCACAGTAACCAAAACATGGAAACAATCTGTCAGTGGATGAAGAGAGGACAATGTGATATATAGAAATATAGATATAGATTTATATATCTCTCTGTATAGATCTTTATCTTTATAATAGAATATTAGCCACGAGAAAGAAGGAAATCTGACCATTCGCAAAAATATGGATGGATCTTAAGGGCATTATGTAAACTGAAATAAGCCAGACAGAGACAGCAGAGACAGACAAATACTGCATTGATATCACTGATATATGAAATCTAAAAAAAAAAAAAAAATTCCAACTCATAAAAGCAGAGAATAGAAAAGTGGTTGCCAGGGAGTGGGAGTGTAGGGGATAGAGGAGGAGCTTGGTAAAACCTCTTATACTGTCTTAAAATTTCATCTATGAGATGAATAGGGTGTGAGGATCCAATGTATAACATAGTGACTATAGTTGATAACACTGTATCGTAGAATTGAAATTTGCTAAGAGAATAAAAAATGTTCTCACTGAAAAAAACTAACTAAACCAGTGAAGTATCTGTTAACTAGATGGGAGAAAACCTTTCACACTGTATATCATTATGATGTACACTTTAAATATCTTACCATTTTATTTGTTAATTCTGCCACAATAAAGCTAAAAACAACAAAAAAAAGAAGGATCAGAAGGCTATAGACGCTGTTGGGACAGAACAAGAATTGGTCCAAACTTGGATTTGAAGGTGGATTTATCATTGTGCCCCAGTGAGTCCACATCAATTAGCAAATTCATTATGCTTGCCAAGAAGTGAAAAATAAAGCAAAACTTTGATAGCCCCACTTAGGAAAAAAAAAAAAAAAGAGTACAGGTTTTGGAGTTAGACTTCATTTCAAACCTGGATCTTCCACTGCTGAGCTATGTGGCCTGGCCCAGTTACTTGACATCTCTGGGCTTCTATTTCTCCATCTGTGAAATAGGTGTTAGGTTATTTATTCCCCCTGATTTTCTCAGGAGGAAGGTATAATAGTTGTTGGTATTTTATGGATAAGGAGGTTGAGGTGCAGAGAGGTTCAGTACAGTTCACCTCTCAGTGTAGTGAGTAAGTGGGTGATTAGGATCCAGTTCAACCATATGGCCTTATCCTTAACCACTGCAATATGGCAGCCCACCAAACTGAAAGCCCACTGAGGCCAAAGTCCTGCTTCCATTTTCACCTTTACTAAGTAGGAGAAATGGATCAAAGCTCAAGGGACATTGTCCATTAAATAGGGCCCATAATATCCATCCTAAAGACCTCATAGGACTTTCATATGATTCAAATAGGATAGTCTTTATAAAAATACAGATTACAAATTGCTTTTAAAAAGTAGACAATTATTATGGACTGAATGTTTGGGTCCCTCCAAAATTCATTTGTTGGAACCTAATCCCCAATGTGATGGTATTTGGGAATGTGTGTGAGTTGCAAAGCCAAAGATAAAGGTGGGGCCTTTGGGAGGTGATAAGATCACGAGGGTGGGGCCCCCAGGATGTGGGATCAGTGCCACCGGGAGACCAGGGAGCTATGCATTCTGTCTCCACTGTGTGAGGACACAAAGAGAAGCTGGCCATCTGCAGCCCACAAAAGGAGTCTCAGCATGCATGATCTGAGCACTCTGGTGCCCTGACCTTGACGTCTGGACTCCAAAACGGTGAGAAATACGTGTCTGTTGTTCAGAAATCACCCAGTCTCTGGTACTTTGTTATAGCAGCCCAAACGGGCTTAAGATAGCACCTAAATAATATTATTGCCTACTAAAGGTATTGGGTTTCTCACAGGGAGTTTTATTCAGAGGAAAAAATGTAATGAGAGAAAGATAATGAAGGAATCTCTAATGACACTTAGAGTTGTTTCCTTGGGGCCCTGACTCATCACTGGATTTAGCAACAACTTCATAATGTTTAACATCAATGGTACCATTTTTATTCTAATGAATATACAACGTTCAAGCCTCATTCCTTAGGACAGTAAATTTATGGCACGAGTGGAAGGCCACATTCCAAGCCCAAAAGACCCCAGCCAAAAGGAACTGTTTTTGAAGGACTGGAGCTGTTTACAGAAATATCTTCATACAGCGTTGTTTTAAGGAGTCCACACTTTAGCCTCAAAGAAATTGGAGGAGCATATGTCTCAAGACCAGATACTACCATTTTATCTTTGGCTTTGCAACTCACACACATTCCCAAATGCCGATAGAATCTCCTGGAGCCTCTTGGTCCTATCCCTGAGCATTTTGAAGATCACGGGCTGGAGCCTGCACGTGGCCACAGACCTTTCTTTGAAAGAAAGGTCTTGCCCCTTTACCAGAGTTGTCCAATGGAAATAGAACGTGAGCATGAATGCCAGGCACAGATGTAATTTTCAATTCAAATAGTCACAGTAAGCCATGCACATGAAAGCCACATTTCTGTAGAAAGAAACAGGTGAAATTAATTTGAATAATATATTTTCTGTAATCAAATATATTCCAAGTTTGTCATTTCAGCATGCAATCAGCATAAAAAATATTGAGATATTTTACGTTCCTTTTTTTTCAGCCTAAGTCTTCAAAATCTGGCTTGTGTTTTTACACAGTGACAGCACATTTCAGTTCAGGCCATCCACATTTCCAGGGCTCACTAGCCACATGTGGCTAGTGGCTTCCTAGTAAGTAGCCCAGGCTGATGCTTACAACCGGGCTTTTCCTGGATCCAAGGGAACCCCCGCTGAAAACAGAACATCAAGCCTGGAGGCAGTAAGACTCACCTACAGAGTTATGGAACCCACCGTAGAGATCATCTTGTACATGGCAACGACTAAGAATTTAATACACAGTTGAACCTTGAACAATGTGGGGGGCTAGGGGTGCTGATGCCCCATGCAGTCAAAACTCCGTGTATAACTTATGACTCTCCAAAATCTTTACTAATAATAGCTTACTGTTGACCCAAAGCCTTACCGATCACATAAACAGTTGATTAACACATCTTTTGTACGTTGTATGTATTATATGCTGTATTCTTACAATAAAGTAAGCTAGAGGAAAATGTTATTAAGAAAATCATAACAGAACATGCATTTATACTGTACCGTGTTTATCGAAAAAATTCTGCATACATGGACCCATGCAGTTTACCCCTGTGTGGTTCAAGGGTCAGCTCTGTAGTCATCGGAAGCCTACATGGGGTAGAATTTGCAATTCACATCATTTTTCACTGATAAGAGGAGAGTATTGTGTTGACCCATCCACTCTACAACAGAAAGGATGTTGGGATGAGGAGCATAACCTCTTTAATTTCTTAATTCTCCAATATGAGGACAAGTTTAAGTTCGCAGATTTGCTACAAATTCAATTTCTCAGGGCCAGACTCTTTATTACAAGAAACAGCTTTCCTAATCTGCAGGGAACTGGTAAAGGTCAATATTTTGGTTACTTTCTTTGACTGACAGAGAAGCTATACTCTCGGTACAAAGTGAATTGTCATTCTATTGAAATAGAGAACGGCCATCTTTTTATGGAATTGGTTATGTGTTCTATGTGGTTTTTTTTCTTGTTATTGTGCTTAGCAGTTCTTATTATTTTTATTAGATTTTGTTTTGGATCTCTATGATGGCTTCTTTATTACCTAAAAACGAGTTTGTTGATCTACCCTTTATTTATTTATTTATTTTTTTGTCGATCTTTCCTTTAAAACAGGTTACACCATCTGAGTGCTTATTTCTCTTGGCAACTATGAGGTGATTAGGAAATTTACCCTTTCCATTCAAATTCATATGAAGGCTTTATTTCCCTGTGTGTCAGAAATGTTCCCTGCAATTCCTTTCTTGATATTCAAAAAATTTGTGAAGATGCCCAAACATCTCCAGCTCTCTCCAGAAAGGTGCCATTTGGGTAATTCCTGATCACACTGTTGATGTTGGTAAGTCAGAACCATTTTATCCACTGAATGCAAGCAGTCCTTCGAAAAGAGTTTTATCTCTTTAAGTTCCAAGATGATTGTTCCCTTCCCCAACTTGCCCATATACCACAATCAACTTGTATGCCTCCCTGCCTACAGAGAGATCAGTCAATAAGTAATCCAAAAGCAGAGAACAATCGCAAAACTATTTATATTTCATGTTGCACCAAATTATGTGTTTGGGTTTGTTGTTTGTGATGTTGCCTAAGATTTACTGTGCTTTTTTTTATTTTGCTCAGATTGTTATTAACATTAAATCATGTTCCTCAAGCATCTACCAATTGAAAATAAGTGAATGCAAGGTTTTCCAAACATAATCAACAGAATGGCTAATCAAACCAAGAATAATCAAGAGCTCACTGTATTATCTCCCCTTTTTCATTCATTTGTGAAAAATTTACTGAGCACTGCTCTGGTCAAGGCACAGTGCTAGTCTCTGTGGTTCTGTTTTCAGGAGCTCACACTTTGGTAGAAGATATAAGGCAGGCAAATAAGTGACAAGCATGATGGACAGTGATAGTTTTGTGAGAGAGACAAAGAAAAACTTATCTGCCATGGCAGTTGAAAGAGAGTAGAGAGGCATCAAAGGAAGTTATGCTTGAGACAGCATTTGAAATAGGTGTGAAGCAGTGGATTGGATTTGGACGTTGGGAGGTAAGAAGTAAATAAATACCAGGCAGAGGAAGCGGGGTTCATCTGAAAGCAAGTCACCTGCTCTTGAAGAAACTATATAACTGTGTGCTAATTTAGAGCACTCCTGGTCTGTGCCTAAGTCTCTGGGAACATGGGGCACCTGGGTGGCTCAGTCGGTTAAATGTCTGCCTTCGGCTCACATCATGATCCCAGGGTTCTGGGATCCAGCCCTGGTTAGGCTTCCTGCTTCTCCTTCTCCCTCTGCCCCTCCCTCCTGCTCACGTTCTCTCTCTCTCTCTCTCTCAAATAAATAAAGAAAAAAATTTTTAAGAAAGACTCTCTTTCAAATAAATAAATAAATAAAAATTTTTTTAAAAGACCGGGAACATGAAAAAAAATGCACTGCTCACAAAAGAGCAAATTGTTACTTATTTAATAATGAATTAATTATTGGGACCATCCCCAGATAAATGCCTTTTGTTTATGTAACTCATATGATACTAAAATCAGCAAAGTATTGGCCCTCCCCTCCCACAGACTTGTTGAGGCTTTCTTGTTACTTGATTATGTGTTTGAGGAATAAAATGCCTAATACTACCCTTTAGAAGGGAAGCGTAATTTCCACTCCAAACATTCGTTTCGTGTTCACAAAGTTGGTGGCAGACACACGCACGCACACACACTCATGATGATGATTATCTCTAGCATAGTCAACATTTCTACTGAATGTATTTCTGAAGGGAAATAAAGTCCTAGTAAATATATATACTTGAGCTGGTAAGATGTCTGAAAAATTAGTACCTTTCTTTGATGCTTTCAATGCAAAAACGACTGCTTTTGTAATTAATGCCTTCATTTAATCAGGAATGGATCAAGTTGGCCTATGCATAGGAGGGCCAGAAAAAAAAAAAAAAATCCCAGCACTATGCTAATGAGATGGTAATGAAGGGGATCAGGACATGCCACCCCAAAATATGCCACTTTGGTATAAGGATTATTTTGAGCTTAAGGCAACTGAGAAACAGCAGATTCGGGAGGAACAGGCTGCCCTCCTCTTTTCTGCCTAAAAGCAGATCATATGTTTCCATGTGTAAAAGTGTCTCCCTCTCCTATAGCAGGAAGAAGAGAATGGGTCTTCGTAACCACAGAGGACACACCAACTTGAGTCTGCATAACAAATATTATTAAATAACTGTTTATCTTCCAGCTGTTTCCCCCATATATTTACTGGCCCTAGAAGCCAAATCCCTTTTCCTTTGTCTAGTCACTTCTCCACAACTTATCACCCTCTGTTAAAATGGCCTATAAACTCTCAAGCCAAACTGCTTCTTTCATTTTTCACCTCTTTTCTGTGAAGCTCCCATGTACAAACAAAATAAACCTTTTCTCCTATTTCTCTGTCTTTTGTCAGTTTAATTCACAGGCCCCGGTCACCGAACATAAGAGGATAAAGGAAAATTTTTCCTACCCCGACACTGGTGACATCAGAACTCAATAAATGTTTGTTCAAAGATACTGACCAATAGCCTTAAGATACACTCTTACAAGCCCAGGTAATTATTAGCTGTAGCGGTTGAGCCTGGGAGGTTTATTTGTGACATACAGCCCAAGTGCAAACGTAAGTTACCTTTTAGAGGCATGTTCCAAGAACAAGTCTTCTGATTGCATTGCTGCATTCTCTCTGCTGCTCTCCGATGCCCCTTAACTCAGACGACCAGAGAACAATTAAACCTTTTCTCTTTCTGTTTTTCACATATACATGTTCTAGTTGATTAGCAGGGTGATAGAAAGTATCTGTGGTTCGCTGAGCTGGGTTGGGCAGATCATAAATCTCACCTTATTGGGCCTTAAGAACTGAAGGGCTTCCTCTCAAACCCAGAAGCACATCCTGCCATTGGAAGATTTGAAGATGCATGCAAAAAAAAAAATGATACTTTTTTTTAGGTTTTGTTTCCCAGGCAACTGCTCTCAATTCAAGATTGAATGAGAACAAGAGAATCCCCCAGAGGCACTTCTGTCTCCCACTTCCTCTCCTCCTCTTTACCGCAATAAAGCTGTAAACTCTGAGGACCCAGGATGCTACCTTCCCTTGGAGAACGAAAGGAGATGCAAGGGCTAGTTCGGGAATGACGCTGAATCCACAAGGATAAAATGCCTACTGGCAGGTGATACGTTCTAGAAACCGTCTGTGTCAGATGGACAAGGAAGAGGCACAAGCTGACCAGTTCTGAGCCCTTCTGTCATTTGTCACAACCTTGAAACAGCAGTTCATCTCAGTGGTTAATGGGACAGGAAGGCTGGCCTTTACAGACCCACAAAGTAAGTGAAGCCTTGGTGTCTGCATGAAAACTATGTTGTCACCAGGGTCCTACAGCACAACGCAAGCCATAGGTGTCCACTGCTGGAACCTCCTGTTGTGTGCATCATGAGGAGCCTGAAAGCACCAGGAGTTTGGAAATCATCTTGGCAGTCAGTACCGACTTGGAGATTTTCCAATAGTCTCAGGACCTATTAAGCGTACGTAATCCATGAAAACAGGCTTTGTCCTTGTGCTTAGAATGTAAGGGGCACTCCTCCCTGGAAGAGTGTGCCTCTCACCAGAATCCCTCTCAGCTTTCTGAAACGAGGCTGAGTTTGGGGAGGGGGTGTGGGAGGAAGACATTTTAAATGTGTTATTTCAAGATTTTTCTTTTTCAGTGTGCTCACGGCACGGAGCTTCCGATATACAGCTCGAGGATCATATGCCCAATTCATCATTTGAAAACAAAAGTAGCTGTTGAGTGGCTAGGCATTAGACATTTTCTAGGTGGCTAAAAGGTACAAACCTGTTCTTTAAAAGAAAGACCCAGTTGAAAAATATTTTTATTTTTGATGGGTATTAAAAGAGGGCACGTACTGCATGGAGCACTGGATGTTACAGGCAAACAATGAATCATGGAACACTGCATCAAAACTAATGATGTAATGTATGGTGATTAACATAACATCATAAAAAAAATTTTTTTTAAGCAAGTTTTCACTATTGCACCCCCACCCATCTATCACTACTTCTACCAAGTATATTTCTGAAAAATATTCCTAAAAATTCCTAATTTAGAAATTCCTTTCAGTGATGAAGCTTGTATAAGAAGAGAGGTTTGGAGACATGCGTTCTAGATTATTCTAGGAAAGTATTTATGACTTTTTTTCTGAATTTCAAGATTTCTTGCTCTCTTATCCTAATAAAATCAATCTATGTATTGCCACCCTGTATTTACTACTGAACTACAAAATTACAAATGTCATCAAATTAGTCATTTTCCAGCCATTTTTCATTTTGGTTTTTTGCTGTCTTCCGATGGCCTGTTCCATTAGATTGACAGAATTAGCTATTGAACTTTTCACTCAACGTAATTTTCTTTTTAGCTCAAGCTGTTTTGCTCAAAGTCACTTAGAAGACATTTTGGATTATCCCTCGCCCTCAGCCACCTCCACATTTCTAAACCTCTGTGTAAGCCCATTTGAATTGCCCAGTCACTGTCTAGACTCTAGACATGTGGGGATGGGGAAAAAGGGGAGGGTGTCTTCCATTTTCCAAATGCAGGACCGTCCTTGCTCCTTTCCTTTGCGTTATTTTGATTTGACTATATAAGTAATAAAATAATTTAGGAATCCAGGAAGCTTTTCTCCAAGCAACATTTTGATAGTGTAAGTATCAGGCCTTACGTAGCATAGAATGCGTACAGAACGTCAGGTCTGTATGTGAAAGGAGGTTTCAGGGGCATGTGACAGTACAAGGGACATCCCCGAGGAGTGGGAGGGAAGACAGCAAGGTGAACCAGGACAGTCGGGATGGCACGTTCATTACACAAACAGGAAATAGTACAGATTCACCAGTTGGGATGTTTTCATTTAGTGCAGCGAAAATTAATGTTCTTTTTTAAACCCAAGAATGCCAGTACTCTCTTGGTGTTTATTCTATCCTCAGGACAACTAATTTCACAAAATCTCCAGTAGAAAACATCATGGCAAGCAAAGATTTCAAACAAGAGGACAAAGAAGAGGAAAGAAATGGGATAAAAAGTATAAACCATGAGTGAATCAAAGAGAAAGAAATGTAAGGATAGAAAAGAGAGTGAATATAAAGATGCCTCAGAAATCTGCAAGAGCAAGATCCCCCTTATCTGTATAAGACAAAGTTAAAGAAACAGAAGTTGTTCTGATGATGATATACATTACAAATGCCAAAGATTAAAAACTGCATGATTTCACACACTCTGACCTTCCGTTCTGGTGTTTTGCTCGAAGATTCTAGGCACATGTGTCTGTGAGCAATTCCAGAATTATACGTTGCAATGTAAGCAGCTCAGAATTTTATATCTGGTAGGGGTCTTGGAAAGGATTTAGTTCAAACCCCTCAGGATGCAGATAAAGAAAGTAAGAAATGCTTTCCCAGACCCGGAAATCCATTCCCTTCGTTCCAATTCAAGGAGAACAGATGAGGGTTATGGTAATGGGATGAGGCACACGGTGGGGGCGTTGGTGACTGTGGGTGAGGCCAGTGTTGGCTCAGCAAGTTATTATCTTTGCAGACCCTGCAGTTAGAGCAGTATTGCTCTCCGGAACATCAGCCTCAAATTGAAAATCATGCGTCTTTCGTAGGAGCCATCTTACTTTTGGAAATTTAGAGTCAGATGGGACAATCGCATCAGGTTCTGGAGCGAGATTTCTTCTAAAAACTTAAGGCACCCCTTTACAGAGCAAACTAATCCAAAACACTTTTGAAATTACTTGAGTCTGGAGTCAAAAATATTTCAGGCTTTTTATTTACAAAGAAACTATTTTAAGATAGGATCCAAATATTTTTTCCTATAAATCTGTCTGAACTGTTTTTGAGATCATTAGCCAGTTTTCAAAGAATTTTCCTGTTTAGCAAAGGGAAGGTTTGAAATATTTTTAAAACTGCAGAGGTAAAAAATTTTTCAAAAACATGTTTCCCTCTGAAAGCTTTTTTTGTTAGTGCCCATGGTTTTCCCATATGCTTGTGTATGTTATATAAGAGTTTATCACCTTAGGCTGAAGAGAAGTCCATAAAAAGGCCATTACACTTTCCAAAGTAAATATTTTTCCTATTACAAAAATAACAAATATTCAAAAAAGAAAGTTCAAAAAACAAATACAAATATAATTAGAAAAACATGACTCATAAGTTAATCATTGTCAACATTTAATTATGTTTTCTTGTAGGGTAATTCTCCAACACATATTTTTTTGTCTATAATTGTCGTAAAATTGAGTTTAAAAAGAAACTGAAGACAGGATGTTCCTAGGTGGTGAGGGACTTGGATTATCTGGAAAACATCTCAATTTTTCCTGCTTCAGAGTGTCTTTAAGGGCTACCAACTGGTTTACCTAATACTTGTGGTGTTTTACTACTGTCTTTGTCAAGCACCCTACAGTAGGCTTTTAAAATGTGTTTCTGTCCATAAAATCTCTGCCTTTTATCTTGTCTCTTCTTTTCTTTAATATTGAGTCTTCAATCACTGGAGTGTCGAACTACCAGAGTACCACTTCACAAACTTGTCCTTCCCTCAAAAGAAACCAAACAGCTACCTAGCAAGGAAGGAGTGGGTTTGAAGGGAAATGAGAATCAGAAAGAACAGCCCACAGCCAACAAAGAAGGGTGAATTCATTAGTAGAGCATTTCTTCCCTGGAAATGTTCTTAGACAGAATTGTAACTGTCTGTAAGAAGGATGTTGTCAATGTAATGTAGCAATTTGGTGTACATTTTTATCCCATAGAAAGGATACATTTTGCAAATCAGGTCACACCCAGTGGGTGTTCAGACCTGAGCACCTTCCTTCAGAAGAGCCCCACTGGTCTGTGGCTTACCCATGAAGACAACATGGTGGCAAGATGATAGAGCAATGGTGGATAAATGAGTGAAGGTATTTGATCTGAAGTAGAGGGCACTCTCAGGAGCTGTACCAGTGGACTTCAGCCATCTGAGAGACTGGTGTGCTAAAGGAGTGTCAGCTTTTTTCTGTGTGACTCCAGAACCCAGTATGTGGATTTATCAAAGACTAGCTCTCTAAAATTAATTTGTTTCTAAATATTGAGATTTTCCCAAACGTCATGGTATGCCTTGTCCATGCTTTTATCCTGAAAGTTTAATAAGCAGTTGCTAAGCAACCATCTAACTAGAATGTTTTAAAGAGAATTTCTACCCTAGGTTGTACATTGTAGGGGGTTAGACTGTTATGTCTCTAACATGCCTTCAACTCCCAAACTCAAGGATACATGTTACTGCTAAAAAGATCTCTACATCAGGAAAGAGATTGGACTATGCACCAGATGACTCTGAGTCTTACTACTCTTTAAATTCTTAGTGTTTTGACAGTCAGCTCAGGAATCATATCCCAGAGTCGCAGCCTTTTTTTTTTTTTTTTTAAGTCACAAAAGCACATTTCTTAACAGATCTTAATTAAACAGATCTACACAGGGCAATCCACTTCGTCGTAAGAATTAAGTCCCCAAGACAATGAGTAGAACGTCCACAAGAGCCTCTCTACTAAAGTATTTTGCCGCAGTTTTGTGCTAATAAACATTGCAAAGCAGTGAGATTTTCTAATTTCCTCGTTCTTATTTTTCACGACAACATCTGTTGACCTACAACTGGCATCCAGCATAGAACATATGTGCCAGAAATTATAAAGGTAGGCAGGAGCAGAAAGGGAGGGGGCACCGTTCAGGAATAAGGAGTAGAAAGAAGGAAGGCAAGATGTTGGTTTTTGCTTTTGTTTTTAAAATCACTTTTTAAAGCCAGAAACAAAATACAAAATACCCACAAAAGGATAAAATCAACACTGAGCTGGTATGGGCAGATGGAGGCTCTTCGTAGGGATGGCTGCTTGATGGAGCTGTGTGCTGAAGGTCATGACGGTCCCCAAGCAAATGACCATTTAATGACTTTATTATATTTCCCTTCCAAAAATTGGTGACACTTCCTGCTAAATGTTTACAGGTTTTTTTGCTTGGTTTGTGTCATGTCAAACCTGCTTCAAAGGTCAGCAGCACCCAATCCTGCCATCCTTCTAACGCTATGCTGTGTTTCCTTCCGCAACGCAAAACCATTCCTGACTTTCCCCCAGGGCATCTAAACTAAGATAATTGTGAGTTTCGAGGATATTCACAGAAGAGAAGGGAGTTTTAAGTGCATCTGTTCTCTCAAAATGTCTGATATTTTTGCAACAAACCTTTAAATGATGCATTGTTCAGGCACAAGGCCATTTGAGATTTGACCCCATTGTCACTCTGGACCTCACGTTCTGCTTTGCCTCAATAGGGCTTATGATAACTAAGCAAGGTGGGAGTGAAGGCAAAAACAAAAACCCAAAAAAACACCATTTTTTTCTTCCAGAAATGTGTTTTTATTTCTACTGGCACGATATTTAGAGAGAGAACAGGGATTGAATAAAAAATAATTGTGTTCACTAAAAGAGATAGCTTCCCAGTGCATAGTTACAGATAGTTTTTTTGAACCACTAGTTGCTAAAACTAATGATTACCTCTGGCCTCAGTTGGAAATAACCTAGTATCCAATTATAGCTTCCAGAATAGTTTCCATCTCCTCTTTAGAGCAGGAGTCAGCAGCAATAAAAGGTAATTAGCAAGAACTGCAGGGCCAGCATATTTTCTACACTGGGTGACAATGTTGAGTTCAACTGAGTGAAGGAAAAACGACTTCATTTTCTCCCTTTGATGGCAATTTTGACTGCTAATGTTGCTATGTATTTGAAGTGTTCTGAGACTGCATAAAACCACTCCCATGAGGATGAGGGAAACTGAATAATGACTGTGTGAGAACCAAGATAATTGATGGTGGTAACCCAAACCAACGAGGGCTTGATTGTTTTTCAGACTCTGATAATCAATTGTCTCTGCTCTGCCAATGAACTGGGGACTAGACAGGAGCACAGACTAGAAATAGACATGTATAGAGAGGTCCAGTGGAAAGCAAATTCTTTTATTATTTTTTAAAAAGATTTTATTTATTTATGAGAGAGAGAGAGAGAGCACAGAGGGAGAGGGAGAAGCAGACTCCCCCCTGAGCAGGGAGCCTGATGCGGGGCTCGATCCCAGGACCCTGAGATCATGACCTGAGCTGAAGGCAGACACTTAACTGACTGAGCCACCCAGACACCTCAAGGAAAGCAAATTATTTTAAAAAGAATGAAAATGTACTGTTTTATTTTTTTAATTTTTATTTAAATTCAATTAACATATAGTATATTATTAGTTTCTGAGGTAGAGTTCAGTGATTCATCGCTCATTACATCACCTGTAATGCCCTAATGTCCATCACCCAATTACCCCATCCCTCCACCTCCCCGCCCAGCAACCCTCAGTTTGTTTCTTGTGCTTAAGAGTCTCTTACAGTTTGTCTCCCTCTCTGATTTCGTCTTGTTTTATTTTTTCCTCTATTCCCCTATGATCCTCTGTTTCTTTTCTTAAGTTCCACATATCAGGGAGATCATATGATAATTGTCTGTCTCTGATTGGCTTATTTCGCCTAACGTAAGACCTTCTAGTTCCATCCACTTCATTGCAAATGGCAAGATTTCTTTTTTTTTTTTTTTTTTTTGGATGGCTGAGTTGTACTGTAATTTTTAGTAGAAAGCTGATAATAAGGCAAATGGGCTCCCAGGGTAAAGATGTAATGACAACCTCCACCAGTTTCGTGTGGCTACCTCTGGCAAAGCATTCCATTCTCATTCACTCGATAGACGTTTTTGTGTGTGTTCTCTATCTTCAGGGATGGGAACTCAAGGGGCTCAAAGTCCAGTGAATGGTGGGGGCAGGGAGGGGGAGACTGTTTAGAAAAGGGTTAAAAAGGAATAATTTCTAGGACTGTCAAAGTTAGTTGCTAGTTAATAGACATGCCTGAAAACGGGCGTGGGGGAGGGGGAGCAAAAGAAAAAAAAAAAACAAACCAAACAAGCAAAAAGGGAAAGGGTTAGATTTCTAGAGGCTGAAGCCATAGACCTTCGCATTTGGTCTAAGATGCTTGAAGTCCAGGGATCTGCACTGGAAGGGATTTGAGATTCCCACCAGATGTGCCCATCTGTCATCTCCTTTTTGGGTGTCCCAGGAATCGAGTTTTACAGGTATTTGTACCAAGCTGACCTGACTGTATTTGAATTCTCCTACCCTGACACCCTGTTGTGTATTTCCTGCCCTGTCCCACTGTCTGCATTAGCCGTGCCTTAAACTAGTCGAGAGAGGCACAAGCTCCCATATTTTATAAATAGGCACAATGGGCACCCAAATCTGGGTTTCTCTCTCTGAGAGTGGCCAAGGGCTCTGAAGATCTGGATTCTGAAAACAGTCTTCCTTCCAGCATCCCGGGTGTCTCCAGGGAAACGATTAATTCCTCTGTATCTCATTTCCAGAGAAAAGATCAAAACTGGCAGGAAAATTCCTAACTCCATAGCTATTACTGTGAATGAGCAAAATATGCCTTATAATTCACATGACTGCAGTCAGAATTCTCCATAACAAAGAGGACTCCAGTTGTGTACAGAGAAATAGTGGGAAAGCACATCAACAGGCCATGGGTCATGTCTGTTGCCCTTAAAACTACTGTCGCCACTCAGGGCCCTTTATAAATGAGCAGATCTGCAAAGGCCAATGCATAGTGTGAATCACCCCATCTTTCACTTCTTTCTCCCACACCACAGCAGTGACATTGGGAGTTTTACTTCCGAGCCCATACATTCTGAAACCTGCAGCTTGAGTTGATTGTTGAATGAAAAGCATTAATCAAGCAAAACTAAATTGCCTACCCTCCCCGCAAGATTCGAGGCCAGGGAACCCCTTTACATCCTCTACGGAAACTGCGAAGACTGACTTTCTGCTCCTTTTCCCTTTTGACCACTAATAAAAGGAATAGAATTCTTTGTACTTTCACAAGTGAAAAAATAAGAGCTTCTTCGATTATCCTGCAAGAAAAACGAATTGGGCGAATCGATCTTTGTGGTGGTAGTAACCACCATGGCATATGGGTCAGCCTCTCTCATCTTTTCCTGGCTTTGCTTCCTCACTGATGGATCTGTCTGCAGTTTCCTGGGCCAGCCCCCACAGTGGCAAAAAGGGGAGGTGAATCCACATCTTGCTGATCATAGATTAAAGAACTAGTGGGGCTAAGAGAACCTCAAAGTGCCCATGGGGCATACCCCCCTCCTCATTATTTTAACCCAGTCCATAGTTGCAGGCTCCTGTCTCAGTTTCCCTAGCTAGCGATCGCATGCACGCTCAAGGGCAGAGCAGTGTTCTAGGTGCAAGACTACTTGGCTAGTTTACAAACTCTTGTCTACGCAGGGGTTGTAATCCTATCAGGACAAGCCTTTCAGCAGACAATGTGTCACACACACACCCTCCCCCCCCCCCCCTGCCTCCCCCTGAAGCCCCTAGAGCCCGGCCGCGCATCCATTAAACATATAAG
>NC_058407.1:131519506-131631755 GCF_002201575.2 Neomonachus schauinslandi
CCCCCCCCCCGTATCTTTCACATTTTAGGCTGGACTCCCTGATACAAACCTGCACAAAGTGGGCCTGAGCAGAGTCTTCTCAGTCTACAACTAGACCAGGCTCCCAGTACCTGTCCTGTCTGGCCCGTTTCCCTCCCCCCTTATCTGTTTACCCCAAAAACAATGGACTCCCAGTCAAGGCACCCCAAAGAACAGCCACTCTTTTTTGCTGGATGATCCCAGGAGGCTCCAGTTTCTACTGTCTCTGGGATAAAGTGCCAGAGAAGAGCCCAGGAACACTGTCCCCAGGCCAGGGAAGACAAGCCCCAAAGCTTCATTCCACCCCATTTGCCCTCTGGATCCAGACTGACTTCCTGCCTGTTTGAAGTGTAGATTCTCACTGCCGGTGACCTTGACATTTTGACAGAGGACACAACTCTGCTTTCTAAGGAAGACAGTAACTGATAGCAGTCTCCATCCCTTCCCACTATGACCTTTTTTTTTTTTCTAACTATATGAGCACAAAGGCAGGTTTGAACTTCTGGGAGGTAAGCCCAGTTCTACTCTAGATGGAGAGAGACCCAGGCAAAGGATGAGGCTTAGTGGGACACTGTGTCAGATGGGTCTCGGCATCCTAGACATTCCACCCAGAGACTGGGATGGAATAATAAGCTCCTGGTAGATGGTGCCATTCCTTGAGGCCTCCCTCCCCATCTTTCCAAATAAAAGGTATTTGTATCATTTTTTAAGAAAAAAATTTTTGTTTTGAAATAACTGCAAATTCCTAGGAAGTTGCAGAGATAGTATAGGAAGGTCCTCTGTACTCTATCCAGTTTCCCTCAATGGTGACCTTTTCCATAGCTATAGTACAACATCAACAGAAGGAAACTGACATTGGAGCAATGTGGGTGTATGGTTCTAAGCTATTTTATCACATGTATAGATTTATGTAACCACCATAGTCAAGACACTGAACTATTCCATTACCACAATGCTCCTCTCTTTTTTTTTTTCATCGTAGGTATTCTATTTTATTAGATAAATTTATACAAATTATATTCAGTACTGTCTTATACAGGATTATCATGGCAAAAACCAAACTCAGACAATTTTGTTTCATTAAGTGTGCCCTGGTTTGTTCTCATCCCTGTGAACAGCCTGTGCCCTTGAAGAGGGTCTGGTGAGTTTAGGAGTCTGCTGGTGGCATCTTCCAGGCATGGTGACCTGTGAGGACAATTTCGTTAAAAGCGGCTTGATTATTTATTCACTGAAGACTCTCCCAGGTCAAGTGATGTCTAATGCTACTTCACATTTATGTTTGTAAAAGTAGTCCTCATAAACCTCAGTGTTCCTTCCTTTTTTTTTTTTTTGTAAATTGCCTTTAATTGGGGTGAGTAACCACAAGGATAATATTGATTACTTCAATTACAGACTTGTGTTCCATAAAATCAGATTTTTCAGACAACATGTAGCATATTTACTATTTTGTTATTTTAAAGAGGGCACATATTGAATGGAGCACTGGGTGTTATACACAAACAATGAATTATGGAACACTACATCCTCACCGTCCTTAATCCCTAGAAACCACAAATTTGGTCTCCATCCCTACACTTTTGTCATTTTCAGAGTGTTATATAAGTGGAATCATGCAGGGTGTGACCTTTAAGATTGAGTTTTTTTTTTTTTTTCATTTGGCACAATGTCCCTGAGATCCAGCCAAGATGTTGTGTGCATCAATAGTTAATTTCTTTTTATCGTTGAGTAGTATCCATGGTATGGATGTACCACAATTTATTTAGCGATTCACCTATCAAAGGACATTCAGGTTGTTTCTAGTTTCTGGCTATTAAAAATAAAGCTGCTATGAATAATAGTGTACAGGATTTTGTACAGATGTAAATTTTCTCCTCTCTGGGATCAATGTCCAGGACTATAAGTATGGGGTTTTTGGTAAGTACATGCTTATCTTAAAAGAGTCTGCCAAACTATTTCCCAGGTGGTTATAGAAATGAATGTATGATGGATCTCATTTCTCTGCTTCTTCCCAGTTCTTACTGTTGTCATGGAGTTTTTCTTTTCTTTTAGCTCTTCTGATAGGTTTATAGTGATGTCTCATCATGGCTTTAATTTGCATTTCCCCAATTGCTAATGATGTTGAAATTCCTTTCATATTCATATTTGCCATCCTTATCTCCTATTCAATGAAATGTCACTTTATGTCTTTTGCCCAATTTCCAGTTGGATTGTTTCAGTTGTTTTTACTGTTGACTCTTGAGAGTTCTAGATATGAAACCTCTCTTGAATATGAGATGTGGAAAATTTTCTCCCAGTCGGTGGCTGTTTTTTCAACCTCTTGCCAAGGGAATTTGTAGAGCTAAAGTTTTTAATTCTGATAAAGTCCAATTTGCCAATTTTATTCCTTTATAGATTGTGCTTTTGGTGTGTTGTGTCTAAGAACTCCTCACTTGGCCCTAGGTCTGAGAGATTTTTCTTCTACTTTTCTTCTAGCAGTCTCTACTTTTACATTTTACACTTAAATTTATAATCCATTTTGTCTTAATTCTTGCATAAGTTGTGAGATTTAAGTCAAGGCTCTCCCTGCCATGAATATTCAATTGTTCCAGCACTATTCTGAAAAGATTATCCTTCCTCCATTGAATTACTTTTACCCCTTTGTACCTGTATAGATTTACTTCTGGGTTCTGTTCTCTGTCACACAGTCTTGTTTATTGTAGCTATATAACGAGTCTTAACATTGAATAGAGTGATTCCTCCTGCTTCATTTTTCTTTCTCAAAACTGTTTTAGTTATTCTAGTCCCTTTACCTTTCAGTGTAAGTTTCAGAATCATCTTGACTACATCTACAAAGATTTTGCTGGGATTTTAAATAGGAATTGCATTAAACCTACATGGACTGCATTGTATTAAGCAGACATGGACTTGACGTCTATATTATGTTGAGACTTCCAATCCATGAACTCCATGCATCTCTCCATTTGTTTAGATCTTTGATGTCTGTCCTCAGGATTTTGGAATTTTCAGTACACAAATTCTGTGTATGTTTTGTTAGATTATGTCCAAGGATTTCATTTTGGATTAATTTTAAATTGTCCTTTAAATTGTGCTTTTGGACATGTTCATTGCTAGTGTATAGGAAGACACTTGATTTTTGTATGTTGCTTTTTTGTCCTGTAGCATTGCTGAACTAACTTATTAATTGTACACTCTTCCTTCTGGCCTCCATGGTTTCAATGAGAAATTTGCTGTTGTTTGAATTATTTTCCCCTACAAGTAAGTGTTGGTTCTCTCTCACTGCTTTCAAGATTTTCACTTTATTTTTAGTTTTCAGAAGTTCAATTATAATATGTGTTGATGTGGCTTTCCTTGGGTTTATCCAGTTTGGGATCCCATTGCTTCTTTAATCTGTAGGCTTATGTCTTTTGTCAAAGTTGGAAAATTTTCAGCCATTATTTCTTTGAATACTTTCTCTGCCCACTCTCTTTCTCCTTTCTTTTTGAGACTTTGACTACATGAGTGTTAGATCTTTTTTATGGTCACACAGTTCTCTATTTTTGAGATTGAGTAATTGATTGTTCTGTCTTCCAGTTCTCTGAATTTTTCTCTGTCCTCTATTCTACTGTTGAGCCCATCTAATGAGATTTTTTCATTTCAGTTATTGTGTTTTTCCAGGCCTAAAATTTCCAGTTGGCTTTTACTTTCTGTTTCGTTGCTGAGACTTTCTATTCTTTAATTCATTTCAAGCATGTTCATAGTTGCTTTTGGAAGCATTTTTATGATAATGGCCATAAAATCCTTGTCAGATAACTCCAGTACCTCTGTCACTTTGGGGTTGGCATCTGATGATTGTCTTTCCTCATTTGAATTGAGATTTTCCTGGCTCTTGGTATGACAAGTGATTTTCAATTATATCCTGGACATTTGTAGTATTATATTATGAGAATCTGGATCTTATTTAAATCTCCTGTTTTTAGCAGACCTCCTCTGACCTTGTGCCAGCAGGTTAAGGAAGGAACCACCTCATTACTACTACGTAGGAGTAGAAATTCAGGTTCATCACAGCCTTTGTTGATCCAGTGGGGGAAGGGCCATCTTGTAACTATGGGGGCAAGGGTGGGAGTTCAGGCTCCCCACTAAGCCTCTGATGACTCCATTCTGGCAGGAGAAATAGGGGCACCTCTTGCTACATGGCCTCCACTGACACCATTGTGTGTGTGTGTATGTGTGTGTGTGTGTGTGTGTTTGTGTTGAGGGAGGAGGTTCATCACCCCGGATCAATCCTGACTTTCCAGTAGGCCTCCTGCAGTACCACCAGTGAGGAAGGAGTTGGTCCCTCATTCCCACTGTGGATGGAAGTTCAAACTCTCTGGGTGGCCTCTGCTAAGGAAGTCTCTATTCTCCACTTGGCCTTGTCTCTTACTACTCCAGCAGGGACTACAGGGTGCCTACTTAAGAGCCTGTCCAGGATGGAAGATTAACTCCTTACTCATCTTTCGCTGGTAGGTATGGAGATTGGACCATAGTTTTCCCTGTGGTGTTTGGCCTAGTTATAGTGGTGGTTCTCTAAAACTCTTCTGTCTTGGGGGGCGCCTGGGTGGCTCAGTCATTGGGCGTCTGACTTTGTCTCAGGTCATGGTCTCAGGGTCCTGGGATCGAGCCCCACATAGGGCTCCCTGCTCGGTGGGGGGCCTGCTTCTCCCTCTCCCACTCCCCCTGCTTGTGTTCTCTCTCTCGCTGTGTCGTTATCTGTCAGGTGAATAAATGGAATCTTTAAAAAAAAAAAAACTTCTGTCTTGGTAGGCAGCCCTTTACCTGGTCCTTTGACTAGAGAGCAAATTTTTCCTGGGGCTTGTTTTGTCTGTGTGCATTAATGCTTCCAAGTTGCTGGCTTCTCCAGGGCCCAGTCTGGGATATATGAAGCAAAAGGAAAACAGAAAGAGTTTACAATCATGTTGGTGTCCTGAGGGCTCCAAAACTGGTCTGCCTTTTCTCCACCTTAAAGAGTATTATGTTTGTTTTATACAGAATGTTCAGGATTTTTAGCTGTACTTAGCAGGAGGAATAGGGAGAAGTGTGTCTACTCCAAATAAAATTATTTGGAGTGTTTATACCATTTAAAACTTGAAATGTAAAACAGCTGGCTTATGAAAATTATGATGATATTCTACCATAATGAACATGGGCAAGCAAGGAAGCATTCTTCAGGAAAACCAAACAGTCATTTATTGTGAGCTGACCCATCTGAGCATGAAGCATAAATGAAGCATGCTTCATTTATAGAGCAATAGACAATGGTCTTAAAGAACAGAGAGGGATCCTTAAAGAAGAAAGAGCAGAAATGGTAGCAAGCACTGAGGCAGTCTTTGGAAGGTCTTAAAGGCATAAGTATGACCTCCATCTGAGCTATACCATGGGATGTAGCATACCTAGAAATAAAGTGGGCTTCAGAGTAAGCCCTAGTGTTTACATATCACTCACCTGTTGTTACTTAACCTCCCTGACCATCTTTTCATGTCTAAATGGGGATAATTCTTTAAAGGAGTGTTGTAAGATTAGAGACAAAAGTCCTAAATGTTCTAGCTAGGCATTCTACCTTGCTGAAGAAACAGTAATATTAAAATAAGATAGGTTATAAAGATGTTAAATATGGAATGATACAATGAAAATGAGCTCAAGAACTGATGTGGGAAACAAAGGCAAAAGAAAAAGTTGTATTTCCTTACTACTTACAGTCCATTGACCAGTCCTTTAAACAGGCAGAGTGACCTTCCTCTTGGAACTCAGCTAGGTCGATGTTAATACTTTGCTAAGGCAAGAGGCAATCTTAGCCCAACCCCTCAGGATCCTGTAAGTCTTCTTTAACATATAAGAATTCCCTTGGGAACTTCCTTTATCTCTACTGACCAAGATATGTCAGCAGTCACCCTCCAAGCATATGACCCAACCGATACACATCTGAAGGGTCTCATGACTGAGTTTTTACTAGACAGTAATAAATGACCTTTTCTAACAATAGCTAGCCCCCTCAAGATCCTGGAAACCTTGCTTCTAAATTCCTCAGAGACTTAAACTATCCCTAACCCCTCCCAACGTGAAAGCATATAATCAGCCACTCCTCACAACCCCGTGCAACTCTTCCAGCCCACGGGTCCTGTCCCCACACTTTAATAAAACCACCTTTGTACACCAAAGACATCTTAAGAATTCTTTCTTGGCCATCGGTTCTGAACCCCACCACTTCCAACGATATCAGAACTTAATTTGACAACACATAGAGGAAATTTGGGGGATTAAAGAGAGTGTAACTTGGTGTATGAGTTAGGAGGCTGTTGTACGTTATCTGGAAAAGGTGATAAAAATTGGTAGCCAGTGGTGTGGTTTGGTTTGGTAGAACCAAAAAAAAAAAAAAAAAAAAAAACGAAGAATACCAACACATTTTGAAGGGGAAAAATGACATGATTTGTAACTGAATATGACAAATACAGATGAGTAAAATCTCGCTAATTCTTGGTGAACGTAAGGAGATGTGGTAGTTTATAGAAAAAAATTCAGCGTAAGTTCAGCGCAATTATATAAAGTATTCAACACTTCTTTGCAGGCATACATTGTCAACTCTTGCCAAGTACAGGCTCTCTCTAGAATCTCTTCTGATGACTAAGAAAACAATGATTCACAGTGTAGAGGCAGGGAAATTTTCTCCTCCTCTAGGTTCTGGCTCGTCTAATAATTAAATTGATATGAGGCAGATTAACGGGAGAAAAACAAACAAAGGTTTAATAACATATGTACCTCCTGTAGACATTGGAGAAACGCAAGGAAACCGAGTAACTCCTTGAAATGGCTGAAACCATCACCTTAAACACTATCTTCAGCTCGAAGATGTTGGGGTTGGGGAGTCAGTTACTCAATTACAGGAAGGGAACAGGAAAAGCCCAGGAAACAAGGGTGGGGTTGTTATGCAGATTTCAGTCATCATCTTCTCCAAGGATAAGATTTTCTAGAGATTAGGAGTCATCACCACCCCCAAGCTGGTACAGCCAGAGAGACAACCTTACAAATGGAGATTTTCCTTATAAATGGAAATGTCTTTTACAAAAGCGTATCTTCCAGTGCAATTTTCAGAGCTTCCTCTGAGTCTGCTGTTTCTTAACAATAACCAGTTTGAAATAATACCCACACCAAAAAGACACAGCAGGGGGCAAATTCTGTTCCCCTTAAACAGTTAACTTTTTGGAGGGGGGTTAGGCTGTGTATACTTTTAAACAATTCCTGTTCTTAATATTTGAAACATCCCCGCTGGAGATTTCTTTGCACTTTTGATTTTTTATATTATTATATTATATTATATTAATATATTAACATTATATATTTATAAATCAGAGAATTTTTCAAAGAGGGAGAATTATAAATAATTTTAATAAGCCTGAGAAAATTTTATCTTAGCATGAGGTTTTTCATATTTAAAATCTACATTAAAAACTTTATGGATTGGTCAGTTTGTTTAATTGTGAAATGTATTTGCAACTTGGTTAAGTTATCCATACTTTAATTGTCTTCCTTTTATACCAAGGAACTCTGAGTCACCAACTCCACAGTTTCCCAAATCCCTCCTTGGGATGCAAATCACAGTTTATATTTTTAAGAGGTATACACTCCAAATTCCTCTACTCAGATAATATATAAACACCCATTGCTGAAAATGAAAGATTTCTTTTGGTTTACCAGGAGTCAAGGAGACAAGGCAAGAGGACAGATGACAGGGGCGTCATAAAGTGAGAGTTGAAAGTTAATTTCCCCAGAGACAGGAAATGCCCACCCAAACACAAACACACACACACACAGACACACACACACACACCCATGACAGCAAGTAGCAACTAAGTCCTGCACACAATACAAAAAAAATATTTTCTAGAGAAATGCTTGTACTTAATTCTCATGAGAGTGGCAAATCACACAGGCTTGTGTCAAGAATTTTCAAAAAGAAATCATAGCTTCTACCATTTGCTGGGGACTTTGCTTGGGACTCTGTGCCCCCGCACACATTATGTTATGGAATTCTTGCAGCAATTCTGGGAAATGGACAGATATGATCATCCCAGTTGTACAGATGAAGAAACTGGGTTTCAGAGAGGCTAAGGGATTTGTCCAAGGTCACCCTGCTTCTATGAACTTGAGCCCTGCCTTGACCCTGAATTTGACTTCCAATCCTACTCTCTCAAGTATTGTGTGCATTGCTTTCTATAACCTCCCCTGGCAGCAAAAACAGATGCTGTGGGTTCTCTTTCCACTAGGAAAATAATAACAAACTTTTTCATAATGGGAGCATTAAACTATTTCATTTGAAGGTCCATTTTACTACGTGAAGATTGTCTATTGGTGGATAACTTGGATAACAAATAAGGAGGAATCTTGAGTTAATTCCTGCTTCCCTCTTGTGTCAGAGACTAGTAATGACAATTGCAAGAGCTGCATGCTGCCTTCTACCTTCTTTATCTCCCTTTATATTCATCCTATAAATTGCTCCATTTCTTCTCCATCCAAGTGAAGGAAAAGTCTGAATTTGAAAATTTGATCTGCTCACAAAGCATACCTCAGATCCCTTCAAACTCTTAGTAAAATGTATCTATTTCCTTAAAAGCAACAATTCCAGTGTGTGATAGAGTAAGATTAAATCAATACAACACAATGCAATAAGGCTTCTTTGTCTCCTGTCTTCCACACAAACTGTCTCAAAACAATTTTCAGTATTAAGTAATGCTATTACCAAGTGATGAGCACTTCTCTGGAGGAAGCGGGAGGAATACAGCTGCTGTGGTGGGCTTTGGGTCTATTTTAGGATGTTCATCACTGATTTAAAAAATACAGATGCATCCTTTCTGTTCACAGTGTTATGTCTCTGAAAAGTCATGCTGCTTATTGCATCGTTACATGCTTCGGAAGGGCTTTCTATTTAAAGAAAGCCTTTGGTGAATCATTTTTCTAGAGCAAATAATGACCCCTTGATATTAGCTGATTTAAAAATCCACTTTTTATGCAGATCAGGCTTACTCCAGAATGCTCTAGAATTTTCATATAAAGGGATCTTATGGTAACAGTCTAGTTGGGAGCAGAGGCGGAAGACTTGGCAACTGTTTATTCATAGACCATATGTTACTCCAGAGTGGTTTTAGGGAACAGTTATTGATGCTGTTGGCAGGGTGCTCAAGGATCTCCCCAGTTCCAGTCACCTGTTGGCACTAGTACTGAAATTATCATTAATTATTTTTCACTTCTGCTACAAAACTTGGTGAGACTGTAGTGAAGTCAAGATGCCCACCTTCACAATTTCTCCTCTCCCTTTTCTCTGTATTTTTACTGTCCCTAAACTCGTCTCCCAAACCAGTGCCAGTAGTTCTGTACAGATCACTGCATCTGAAAAGTTCATACCTGGCCTTGTCATTTGAATTATGCCAGGGCAAAGCTATGCCATTAAGCAGAAATGGACTCTACTGTCCATGTGTCACCCAGCCAAGACCTCATCTCTAAAGAAGGAGGTGCTGTGAAGTAATACAGCGGAAAGAATAAAAGGTGATTTGCATAGTGGGGTCCACTGTCCCTTTGCCCTCGTAGGGCGATCGGTAAATTTGATGGAAGCAGCAACACTCTAGCAGATCAGAGGTATTTACAGAGAGAAGTTATCAGTGACTGAACTGTACTAGCTAATATGGTAATCATTAACCACAAATGGCTAGTTACATTTAAATCAATTAAAATTAGAGAAAACTAAAAATTCTGTTCCTTAGTTGCCTTAGCTACATGTTAAGCGTTCACCAGCTACTTGGGGCTTCTGGTTACTATATTGGATAGCACATGTATAGAACACTTCTGTCATCGCAGAAAGTACTACAAGACAACGCTTCTGGAAGACTGCATTTCACATGAAATTTCTTGACTCTGATGAGTTCGTAATCAATGGCCCAAAGAATGGAGATCGAGAATCCCTGGAATGGTTTCCCTTATACTTATAAGTGGTTGAGTCTAATGAAGGAAAGAAGAGAAGAGAAAAAAATCAGGACTTAAAAGTCCTCATAGGGCCAGGAGGGGGGTGGCAATCCTCTGACACTGAGGTTGACTTTTCTCCTACTGGAAACTGGATCCTGCCCAGCTGTGGCTGGATTAAAGCACCAAAATTGAAATTTAGTTTTGCTAGAAGTACAGAATACTTATATTCTTGCATACTCTTGCAATACCCTTAACCTTAGAACTCTTAGAAGAAGAAAAAAAAAAACCCAGTGGACTATTTGCAGCCAAATAGACACAAAATCATACCATATAATTTTCAAGGTTATGCACATATCTCAATACATTTCTGGATAGTTTGGAAGGTCATATATTCAACACACAGAAGTGACTTAGGCCCATAATTATGAAAGGAAACTCCAAAAGATGAGTTCTCCATCTCTGACTCCAAAAATGCAAAGGTAGAGGGGATATCCAATTTCATGTTGATGAATACAAATATCAAGTAGAAAATAGAAGTAGATTTTCCCAATTCATGCACATCACCACCCTGGTTCCATTCAGTGGATTTCATGGCAGTTCCCTCATGGTTCTCTGGTGCCATCATGTGAATAATGCCCGTCTCCAACACACCCAACGTCTTACTCTCAGAGAAAAATGTGTGCCAGGCACATTCAACCTGAGGGAGTTAGAGTCTATACATGGGAAGTGGCCCACTTAGAGAGAGGCACTGTACAGCATGAAATGTCTCAGTGGCCCACATCTAGAAACAGCAGGAGGCTTTCTAAATTCTAAAATCACAGTGCAGATTTGACATCATGGAGGAAACACTCATGCTTCAGCTACTTGTAAGCCACAGGCGAAGAAAATTTTAAACGTCCTTTTGCAGAGTCTTGATTTGAGGGCAGATGACTCTGGGGTCCCCACAGTCCCACCACCTTGGCCCCTTCTGGGTCCCCTTAACTACACAATCTCATTTTGCCCATACAGTAAATTCAGGGAGTAGAGATTATCAACCCTGTCACATTGGCAAAGAAACTGAGAAGAGTATTTTAGAGTAGTGTTTCAGGAATGGAGTATCTGAAGGGTTTCTAGATACATCTCTTGGCAGTTTTCCCTCCTAAATGCCAGGTGTCTACTTTATTGGCTCTTATTTGAAAATGCCACATGGAAGAAAGTTCCTAAACCACACAAGAGCCATTTTAACTGCCTTTGTGGTTCTTGTGTCCGTGTTTTTTTCCAAAATGAGGTTCTGACAAGGGCCTCTAATGTAGGCTGATCAAAGACAGCCTAACTTCCTACTTGTAGTCCACGTTCATTGCTTGCTAAAAGAGCTGACATTTCATTTCTTTTCAGATGGGTCTCCAGCTCTTCCCAATTGGAGCACACACTTCAGATCTATTAAAATATATCCAAATACATACTAACATTTCCCCCCCCAAAAAATTATCTTACAAAAATGGACCCCCAAATTGGCTTAAGGAGAAAACAAATTATTATAAGAACGTTGACAGGTCTTCAGGAACCTGAGAATGGGGATGCGATTGGACCTCAGGAAACATAAGAACCAGGAGCCCGAATGAGCACAGACCTCTTTCTCTGTCTATCCTCTCTGCTCATATCTGTACGTCCGGTTTGTCATTCTTTTTCATTCTGCAGAATCACAAGACAGGAAACACCACTAACAACAACCCTTGAGCTTTTTATTTTATAGCTTTGGCCACAAGACAGACACCAAGCTAACTCTGTTTCAAACCGAATACCCCATGGAAGAGAGGTATCACCCCAGCCTGGAAGAGATCCATCTTTGCACAGGTCAGGTCTGCCTGTGAACCCGAGCACATTATTTAAAACAGTAAGTGGCTAGCTGTGGGGAGTGTGTGCGTGTGCACACACACGGGTGTGTAAGCTTATGGACAAGAAATTATCACTGCTCATTTTCTCAGTCTCTTTTTTCTTTAAAGCCAAGATTTCAAAATATCACTAAATGAATTTTTCTTATTACCTGGCAGACTAAGAATAAAATAACTTCAGATTTAAACATACCTTTATATTGTACAAACACTTCCCCCCCCCTCTTTCAACAAAATATTTACAAGTACCAAGACTATAATGTTTTTCACAAGTTGTCATTAGGTTGATTGGGCATTTTATCATCTGGATACAATACGTTTTGAATGTCTGAAATATTTGAATTAAATGGAAGTTGATCTTTTTTTTTATAAATTTTTTATTATAAAAGCCTAGTTCAGAATACCGAATAACACATTATGGATCCACAACATTTATATCACCTAAAAAAGTAATGATTAGGGCACATGCCTTGAATGTCACATAAAGGAAAATATTAGCTGCGTCATTACTTCTCACTTAACCAAATTTTTCCTTGTCTACTCACAGATACTGTGTCCCTATTTATATTTTTCTTCTAAATTATGATCACTTGTTATCTTGAAGACAACCTATCAACTTGATAATAAGAGCAAAATAATAAATGTTTTGAATAGATCCTTTATAGCAGTAGACAAGATTGAAAGGCAAACATGAAAATCTAGGCATATTATCATTAAAATAAGCAAAAATAATGAATATAAGAGATTATCTCTAAGCAAGTATTTTAAAAATGGGCAAAGGGTTTGAATAGACATTTCTCAAAAGAAGATATACACGTGTCCAAAGGGCACATGAAAATATGTTCTCATAATTAGTAACTAGGAAAATGCAAAGCAGAACCGCATTGATACACCACTTCACACTCACTAGGATAGCGATAATCAAAAAGAAAATCGTAAGTGTTGACAAAGATGCAGAGAAATGTGAACTCTCGGATGTTACTGGTGGGAATGACAAATGGTGCATCTGCTCTGGAAAACACTCTTGCAGTTTCTGAAACATTAAACATTGAGTAGAATCCATCATTTCACACCCAGGTGTATGTCCAAGAGAATGGAAAACATGCATCCACATAACAACTTGTACACAATGTTCATAGAAGCATTAATAATAGCCAAATAGTAGAAACAACCCAAATGTCCCCCAGTTGGTGAACGTATAAACAAAATACATTATGGTTACACAGTGGAATATGATTCAACCATAAAAAGCAATACTGGCAGATGTTACTGCATGTATGAACCTTGAAAACCTTAAGCCAGGTGAAAAAGCCAGACACAAAACGTCACATTGCATGATTCCATTTATATAAAATGCCCAGAAAAAGCAAATCCATAGAGACAGAAAGTACAGTGGCTTCCAGGAGCTGGAGCTGGGGGGTGGGGGGATATGGAATGACTGCTAACAGTATGGGGTTTCTTTGGCGGATGATGAGCCTGTTCTGAAATTACATAACGGTGATATTTCACACCTGTGTGAATACGCTAGAGCCACTGAATTATACACTGTACAGGGTAAGAGGAAATACATGAAGTAAGTCCTATTATCATCCCTATTTTACAGAGGATAAAAAGGAGTCACTAAAGAGAAGCAGTTTTTCCTAAGCCACACAATGATAGTCCAAACTTTAACCACTGTGTCACATGGAACTCTTGCAAAGTTCTCCTTGCTAGCAGAAGTTCAAAGAACAAATCAAACAGATGGCACTGATTTCTTTTCAGCTGGAGATAATGATATAAAATAGAGATATTTGTGCCATTTTTGCAAATTAGGTAGTGTACCCAGATATGCTGTAGGATTCCAATGACATGTAATAAAATCCGCAGGTACCTTTCCTGCAATTGCCTCTTGTTGGATCATTTGTAAACCTGTTCTGTCTTTGCCACATTTGGAAGTTTTTCTTGAAATGGAACAGGAATTAGGCTTTCGTGTGCAGAATTAGTACCAGTGTGGACTTGTTTCCCATTTCACAAAATGGTTTAACCTCTCAGCGCTTAGTTTTGTTGTCTGTAATACAGGGATAATAGCAGTGCCCCCCTTAGAGGATTAATGTGAGGATTAAACACTTAAATTAATACACTTAATCTGCTTAGGTCGGTGCCATGGACATAGTGGTTATTCACAAATGTTAGTTATTATAGTAATAATTAATATGCTTACACCGATACCATGAACAAATGATCACTCTTGCCCATAATTCTTGTTAATATAGTTCGTAACAGAAGAAAATTCACTTTTAACTTGAAGGAGAAGCTGGTCATCGCTCACAAGCCACTCTAATTGCTGCAAGAACAGGTAATCGCTCTCAGATGGAAGGGTGGTGAGCAGCGAATAGTTCAATGATGCAGGGAAAGCCAAGGAGGAAAGTGTTCTGCCGAATTAGTGCACCTTTTCCTCAAGTGAAATCTTTGCCAATGGATGAAAACGATAGCCAGTTGACTTTTCAAAGGAGGATTGGCAGGCCGAGGAATGCATCCTGGCAGGATCCATTAGGTACAGCACACACAGCCATTCAGAAACACTGGGTCCCTGCTTTCCACGCGGACTCACCCTCGCACCCCTCCCTCTTCACCCCACAATCCATTTGGATGTCTTTGAGCTCCTTCTCTGTGCTCCCCTCAGAAGGCTAGTTACCAGAGTCTCTATGACTAACCGGAAGTAAGTACGAGACCACAGTGCCTGTAAGAGCCTGGAGATCTATAGGGACCCTCACGGCTGGCTTCATTTTTGCTACCAGTGCACCTTAAACTCAGTTAAACAAACACACCTCCGCTCATGTACCGACAGGTGGCTGGGTTGCTACTCTCCCTCCACCCTTTTTTTTAGTAAATACACTAAAAAAGGAGGAAAGAAGTAGGCCAAAGCCTAAAATCCAGACCCACCTGCTTTTTTAAAAGCTGATCATTAGTGTAGAGCAAATGTCTTAGACTTTATAGAAATTATAGAGACATGGAGAACCATTCACTGATAGACAATTACTCTGCATTTCATTTGAACTATATTTAAACTACTGCAGGAATGCAGGCTGCCATTGCTTAAAAATACTTGAGAAAAACCAACAAAACTCCTAACATTAAAAGTTCGGTGTTAACAATTCTTACAGCCTAAGAGTCATGCTTAATATATAAGCTAATTCCTCTTCTGGAGATCTAGAATTTTTTTAAAAAATCATAAGAAAATCACTTAGTTTGGGGAGCCTGGGTGGCTCAGCCAGTTGAGTGTCCAACTCTTAATTTCGGCTCAGGTCATGATCTCAGGGTCATGGGATGGAGCCCCATATTGGGCTCTGCACTCAACAGAGAGTCTGCTTGAGATTTTCTCTCTCCCTCTCCTTCTGCCCCCCACCAAAATAAATAAATAAAATCTTTTTAAAAAATCACTTAGTTCAAGTTCTAAGTTTAATAGAAGTAAAAACAAGGGACATAAAAAGTTATATGTTATAAAAAAAAGTCATAAAGTAAGGTGGCTTGTCTAAGGTCAGAGCTAGTCTATACACTATTTCTTTTAGCCCTCTGCCTAAAACAAATTTTCATGATAAAGCCACCACATACATGGAGCTTTCTTATTTATTTAAATATATTGTTTAAAATAGTGCTCATTTATTTAGCCGGTTATTTATAAAAATAAGCAATGCTTGTTAGGAGAAAAATTAAAATATATACAAATATAGTAAGAATAAAATGGAGGAAATATTCATATCCATCAACTTTCTCCAGTTAAATAAGTTGTCCTTGTCACTTAAAATATAGAATTATCTTAATTCTCCATTTTTGTAACTTATGTTTATTGAGGATTCAAGTGTGCCTCTGTGCTGACATCTGGGTATGTATCAGCATAAGACATTGCCAGGATGATTCTATACAAATGCTCATATTTCTGAACTGGTTTCTTGCAGTCTGTCAGGGAATCGATAGCTAGGGTTTGATATACTAGTCATGGATCCTCAAAGATCATTTTATTCAATGCACTGTTGGGAGATAATTTCCCATGAGGCTCTTGTGTTTCTGCATATTTTGGAAGCAGGTCACTGACTGCCCCTTGAGCAGGCCACGTTTTTAAGTATTTTCTAATAGTGGATAGTCTTGCAAGACAGAAATAGCACCTTCCTCCAGAGCAAAGGGCAGACATGCCTACTTGCCCATTATAAAAGATTTGGTTTCCTGAACTCAGGGCTCCTGTACTGTAATACAACCCACTTCATCTCCAAGGACCACCTGCCCCCCTTTGAGTTGACCAGTGGGAACAGGACGAGGGGAAGTAGCACACAGGATGCTCACACTTGGTTACTTACCACCAGTGCATAGCTATTGCTGACTTGAGATCTCATGCCTTCTACCAGTGGACTAATTTGTGAGCTTTCCTTCTCCCAGACTCATGCCCTTGAACTATATAGAAGTAGGTAGGACACAAAATATCCTTAAATTGTACTTGTGAAAAAGAATAAAAATCCAGTCTCAGATAAAGTGGGAAGAGGGTCAAACTTTCATGCATTTTTATATTTGTAAGAAAATAAGATGTTGGGATCAGCCTCTCTAATTATAAATAACATAGAAAGAAAAACCATGTCACATATTTTAATATACTAATATAACATAGTTAAAATATGCACACATGCACACACACAACGTATAAGGAGAAATAAAGAGATTAACCTAGAAGAAAATACAACTTAATTCTTCACAGTTGATTTCTGCTATAAATAACTTAAAAATAACATTGATTCAATAAAATAACATCCTAAAGATAAGTTATAAAACAACAGAAGAAAGAGATTGAAAATATAAGAAATTGTCAACCAAACCCACATCTTTTTTGAAAGGAATTAATTAGAAAAAGCAAGAAACAGAATAAGCATCACTGAAAATCAAATTAATGACATACAAGAAATACTCTAATGCAGATTAAAAAGAAAAAACCATTAGAGAGAAACTCATAAATAGAGAACATAAGGATGATCGTCACATAAGAATATTTTTTACCCTTTATCTGATATGTCATTTGCAAATATCTTCTCCCATTCTGTCGGTTGTCTTTTGGTTTTGTTGACTGTTTCTGTATCCAAAATCTATAAAGAACTTATCAAACTTAACACCCAAAGAACAAAGAATCAATTCAAGAAATGGGCAGAAAACATGAACAGACATTTTTCCAAAGAAAACCTCCACATGGCCAACAGACACATGAAAAAGTGCTCAACATCGCTCAGCATCAGGGAAATCCAAATCAAAACCTCAATGAGATACCACCTCACACCAGTCAGAATGGCTAAAATGAACAAGTCAGGAAACGACAGATGTTGACAGGGATGCGGAGAAAGGGGAACCCTCTTACACCATTAGTGGGAATGCAAGCTGGTGCAGCCACTCTGGAAAACATTATGGAGGTTCCTCAAAAATTTGAAAATAGAGCTACCATACAACCCAGCAATTGCACTACTGGGTATTTACCCCAAAGATACAAATGTAGGGATCTGAAGGAGTATGTGCACTCTGATGTTTAGAGCAGCAATGTCCACAATAGCCAAACTGTGGAAAGAGCCAAGATGTCCATCGACAGATGAATGGGTAAAGAAGAGGTGGTATATATATACAATGGAATATTATGCAGCCATCAAAAGGAATGAAATCTTGCCATTTGCAATGATATGGATGGAACTGGAGGATATTATGCTGAGCGAAATAAGTCAATAAGAGAAAGACATGTGTCATATGATCTCACTGATATGAGGAATTCTTAATCTCAGGAAACAAACTGAGGATTGCTGGAGTGGTGGGGGGTGGGAGGCATGGCATGGCTGGGTGATAGACACTGGGGAGGGTATGTGCTATGGTGAGCACTGTGAATTGTGTAAGACTCTTGAATCATAGACCTGTACCTCTGAAACAAATAATACACTGTATGTTAAAAAAAAAAAAGAAGATAGTAGGAAGGGAAAAATGAAGGGGGGGAAATCAGAGGGGGAGACGAACCATGAGAGACTATGAACTCTGAGAAACAAACTGAGGGTTCTAGAGGAGAGGGGGGTGGGGGCATGGATTATCCTGGTGATGGGTATTAAAGAGGTTATGTATTGAATGGAGCACTGGGTGTTATTCCCAAACAATGAATCATGGGACACTACATCAAAAACTAATGATGTAATGTACGGTGATTAACATAACATAATAAAAAAATTTTTTTAAAGAATATTTTTTACCTACAGTAGAGAATCCACCAAATTGAACAGTTCCCTGTTATTTCTTCATGGCTAGAAGTGTGTTTAGTTATCATGTTTGCCATTAGTTACTCTCTCTCTTTTATTATTAGTATTATTGTTATTATATTCTCATTTGAATAAATGAAGGTATGATGTCAGTTCTGAGATTTTTAAAGATTTTCTTGAGACTTATTATGGAATCAATTTGAGGGGGATGGCTCATATATCCTTGAGAAAAAATATATATTCTGAATTGGCAGGATGTATTTTTGAAGTACTTAATTGTGCTTTTCCATTGTTGGAGACACCTCCCCATTATTTCTAGCATCTTCTGGTGTTGAGAAATCTCAAAATCTCCTAATTTCTAACTTTCTATATGGACTTGTTTTCCTCAAGAAACTTTTAGAATCTTTTCTTGGCAATTCATGAGATGTGCTTTACTGTACTTTTTTTGTTTTGCTTCATTTTCATTTTATATGTTTGGTACTCTCTGGGCTATTTCAGTCTGGAGTTCCATGTTCCAGAATTCTAGAAAATCTTCTTACATCATTTGTTTGAAAATCTCTTCTTCCATTTTTTCTCTTTATGAAACCACCATTACTGGGATATTGGATCTGGTAGACCACTTCTCAATTTATTTTCTTTATTTCCATCCTATTTTCTGTACCTTTACCTTTATTACTCTAAGCTTCTTCCTTAATTTTATCCTTCAACTGTTCCAGAAGTTAATTGCAAACATGAGGAGATAGAAAATAGGAGATACAAGTGGAAAACCTAGGTACTGAGTCCAGAAGTCCCAGTTTTTATAAATATTCCATGTGTTTTTAAGAAGGATGCATATACTGCGTAGGGCTAATATTTTTAAAACATAAGGATGCTTCAGCCTTTTGCATGTCTTTCCACATGACCTATTCCCCTATTCTGCTATAGCTATGGATTTACCTAAGGAAGGATGATGAACACTACAAAAGGAAAGCAGATATGTTGAGGTTTTAGAGTGTGCACCTGACCATGACCTAGAAAGCCAAGATTTTTCAAAAGTGAAATGGTTGTCTACATTACTTAGATTCCCTTGTTATATTAAGAATGAGATCTGGTGTGTTTGAATGGCCAGTTAATTATAAATCAAAAATAGGGAGACTTCAAGATATGATATACACAGAGATGTAGGGGAAAAAATCTCTCACGTTTGTTTCTTGGAGAGAGAGAGGAAGATACAGGGAAAGGAGATCAGAGACCAGTGTCTGATTCCAATTCTCCCTTAACCCCTCGATGTCAAAATTTGAGGGGAGAGGAGTGAGGCAGTTGGGTGCTGGCTGTGAAAGCAGTGAGAAGAAAAGGAATATAAGGTCGATGGGGTCCAGTGATCCCCTTCCCCTTGCACAGCCTCAGGAAGCTGCCACCCTCTAGGGACGTCCACATTTGGTTCTCAACCATGTCCCACTTGACATGAAAAAAATAGTTGCTGAACAGCAAAGGAGGTGGTTAAATGGATGGTACAGAGATCTCCGCTATGGTTCTTCAGAGTCTAGGTATGGCATTCAGGGCGGGGGGTTGGGGGGGGGTTGGGGCGGGTGGTGCCTGATTCAGCAAACAGAAGTTGATCCGTTTTAAATTTTAATTTCAGATGATGATAAGTACTTTGAAGAAAATAAAAGAGGGTAAAACATAAAAGAGAAGGATTTGGGAAACCAAACCTACCCTGAGGTACTGAGATTGACATGATGGCATCTGTGTGATTCGGGGGAAGAATATTCCAGACAGAGGAGACTGCAGGTGCAAGGGCCCTGAGGGGGCCTGTGCAGCTTCGTGGTGAGAGATGAGATCAGAGTGGAAGCTGGGGTCAAATCCCACGGAGCCTTCTCAATCATGATAAGGGAAGGCATCAGTGGGTTTTAATATGGAAGTAACATGACTAGATTTCAACTTGTAATGCCATTTCTGGCTATTGTGTAAGGAATCTGTTGGGACACAAGAGTAGATGCAAAGAGAACAGGTAAGTGACCATTTTGTTGGCCACACAAAAGATGATAATGGCTGAGATGAAGAGAAATGATTGATTAGGGAGATTGGAAGTGGGGCTGACAGGACCGGCAGGTAGACTTGAAGTGGGGAATGAAGCAAGAACAGAGTAAGTCAAAACCCCCAAATAATAGAGTCACCTTCCCCCTCACTCTTTAGCCAGAAGTGAATCATTGTCCAGAATGCCATACATTTTATGTGAATGTCTCCCTACAAGGTTGCTCTGTTTGTATTAACAACAGGTTAAGGAAAAGTCAACACTAAACAAAATCAGGCACATTCTGGAAATACGTGCTAAGCACCATTTTTCTTCTTGAAAAATTAATGGGTGATGTAAAATATCTTGAAATTCCTCATGGGCTACCTTATTCAAACTGGAAGTGAGCCCCAAAAGATGAAGGGATGATAGATAGCAACGTAGGTGTGCACTTAGGGAAGATGAAAGTCTCATCAGCAGGAGCCCTGACAACAGATCTGAGATGATGAGCTTATGCTGTCCCTCTCTCTGAGCCAGAGCTAACTTTCCCAGCCTTGTTAAAACATCAGTTCACTTTCAGAGAAGGAAGGAAGGAAAATAGGAGAGAGGGAGGGAAGGAAGAAAAGGAGGTAGGAAAGAGAGGGGAAGGAACAGAGGTAAAGAAGGAAAGGAAGGAAAAAGAAAAAAGAAAAGAAAGAAAATCAGTACACTAGGTGGCAGTGATTTCATGACTTATAAGATTTCAAATTGGGCAGACTGTGGGCTTCATTGCTAAGGGAGATTCTAGACCGAAAGGAGAAATTCATGAGTCCCAGAGAGACTTTTCTCCACTTCCACCTCCAATATCACATCTTTAGCAACTGCTATTTCCTTCCAAGACTCTCGTTAAGGCTGCAAAATTAATTTACATTATTAAAAGCATTTTTATACAGACACATTCGTATTTTTATCGACCGTTAAAGTCCCAGGCCTCAGAAGACCTTAGAACATGGTTCTCAACCTTGGAATCACCTAAGAGTTTGTAAATGGTAATGATGTTTGAGTCCCATTGAAACCCATTAAACCAGGATCCTTCTGTGTAGACCATACAGTGGAATTTTTTTAAAGCTCCCCAGATGACTCTAATATGCAGCCAGATTTGAGACATACTGAAGAACCAGAACACGGGCCAGCCACCACCATTTGTCCCTGAACTAGTATGGTCATAGCTATCCTTCAGTGTGACTTGTAGTAAATCAGCCAACACAGACTTGTTTCTCCAGTTGGCTCCCTGGGAGGCTGGAGGTCCTCTCAAAACTCAGTCTACCAGTAACTTGACATGTGAGCCCCCACCCAGAACCAGCAGCAGCACCAGCAGGACATCATGGAGGCCAAGAACAGGGGTTCGGACTCAAGACGGATGCCAGCATGACTTACTAGTTATGGCATCGGGCAGTGACTTACTCTCTCTGAGCTTCGGCTCTCTTCTCTGTAAAATGGAAATAATCATCAGCATCTTGCAGACTGTTTGAGGTATTAATCTAATATATGTAAAACATCTACATCCATCCCTGGCACAATAAATTACAGCTATTGGTCAGCAAAGCTCCTGCCGGGAACTCAGCAGATGCACCATCAAAGGGGCTTCTGGGTTCCAGAGACAAAGATGAATTATAATTCCGTTGCAAATAAAAAGCAGACAAGCTCATAAAACTTGAGGTAGAAAGTACTAGTTAGTGTCTATTGCCCACTGCAGCCATTGCAGCTCTCTCAGCTCTGTGATATTCTTTACTACCAGCCACACTACTGTTGCATTTCAAACCTGCATGAGTGAGCCAGGTGATGGTAATGTTCTCCAGACCCTGTCCCTTGCAGCGTTATATGGAATAATGCAGACCGAAATATCAAATACTCAGAGATAAGGGAGGAGTCGAACAAATCTTGTCTTGCCTTTCAATGGAATAGGGTACAGCCATTAAAAGGAGAGGTTTTGAAGAATTTCCAAAGACTTCCATAACGTTCACAATCTACAGTTGACCCTTGAAGAACATGGGGCTTAGGGGCGTTGACCCCTCATGCAGCCCAAAAACCAAGTATAACTTTGGGCGCCCCAAAAACTTAACTGTTAACAGCCTCCCATTGACTGAAGCCTTGCCGACAACATAAACAGTCAAGGAACATATGCTTTTTTTTGCCAAGTTGTTTTTTGAATATAGTTGACACACAATGTTACATTAGTTTCAAGTGTACAACATAGCGATTCAGCAAGTCTATATGTTAGGCTGTGCTCACCACAAGTGTGGCTACCGTCCATCACCATACTTCTATTATAATGTCACTGAGTATATTCCTTATGCTGTGCCTTTTATTCCCATGACATATTCATTCCGTAACTGGAAATCTGTACCTTCCACTCCCCTTCACCCATTTTGCCCATCCTCCCCATCCCTCCCCTCTGGCAACCACTAGTTTGTTCTCTGTACTTACAGGTTTGATTCTGCTTTTGAGGAACACAGTTTTTGTTGTTGTTGTGTTATGTATTATATACTCTATCCTTAGAATAATGGCTTTTTCTTTTCTTCTTTTTTCTTTTTTGGTATTTCTAGGCTACATGGTTTGTCTGCAAGTTTTTGCAAATTGTCACAGATGTCAAGAAAAATTTGCAATATATTTATTGAAAGAAGTCTACATATAAGTGGACTTGTACAGTTCAAATCTGTGTTGTTCATGTAATGTTAATTGACCCAAAAAGGATCAGACTGATTATGTAGGTCAGTTCTGACTGTGCCTGTGGGTGTCTATCTATGGAAAAATAATCACCTCTGATTAGAAGCCTCTCTTGAACTATACCCCACAGGCTGGTCTGAGACAAGTCAAACATTCCTTGAGGTAACTTTCTTCTAAGGAAACAATGATCCTATCAGTATATCTAATAGATGATAGTGTCTATCCAGTCGTCCTGAGTTCTTTAAGAACTAGGCAGGGGTTAATTGATTGAGATCGATTACATGAACAGATGAATTTTTTTTCTGAAAGTACTTACATTCAGATACTTTCTGAGCTCCTAAGACGCCTTGAAGGTTAAATTTCATCTATGTTCTGGGTCTCGGATTAGGGTTTTCACTATTTTTCTTCTGGTGTCCATATGATAGATGGCATTCACAGACTGGGCACACCTTCTTGAATGTACTCTGATTTACACACAATTTCCAGAGTGGTAATTGTAACATCAGTTATTTCATTAAAATTCTGGAAATTCAGATGATTTGTGCATACACTACTGCAATCTATTATTCATGCATTAACTAAACATCTAGCATTCTCTCTCTTCTAAGTTATGGAAAGGTGCTCTCAGTTGGGTTTCTTTTTGATAAGGAGGACTGCTTCTTCATCCTGTGATACAGCGGACACCACAGCTCTGATGCAGCAAGGGGAGTGAGCACCAGCTGCAAGGGTGTCGGATCTTACAACGATTGAGTGCCTTTCTCCTCGACTGCCCGATAGCCAAGGAAAAGAGCTCCTCTCCTCCACACCTTTCCTTTTCCTGATTGTCTTCAACAAAATCGAGGGCAACTTTTTCTCTGGCCATCAGGGCTGACCCAAAGCACAATGTAATTTGCTTCAAAGACGTGTAAGCAAGGAAAGAAAAGGTCCAATAACACTGGCTCATATGTAATAGATGTTGATCTCTCTTTCCTGCAAAAGCCTACCTGACACAGTGTCTAGGCTCTGTGAAGACCCCCAAACCCCTGATCCCTCCTTCTCAGTTTCTCCTTCACCCTAGTCCCCACTACCCCACCACCACACCTGCATTCCAACCCCTAAAAGGAGGGAAGGATAAAGAGAGTTGGAGGCATGGACTTTCCCCTTATGAACCCAGACATGACAGACATCACTTGCACACATAGCCTCTGGCCAGAGCTAAATCACACAGCTGCACCCAACTGAAAGCAAGACTGGGAAATGTAGACATGTTCTGTGCCTCTGAGACCAAAGCATATGGGGAGGGTGGCCAATGAAGGGCAGCTTGCAATCTCTCCCACAGTGAACACATATGAAGAACCCCAAGGAAGAGCTTACGGAAACTTTGAAAATGGATTCATATTCAGAAACAGTTGTGTTGTGACCCTTGTTTCTCACCCAGACTGAATTTAAGTTGCAGGTAATGCAAAACAAGTACAAAGAGGACTAGTGGTGTTACTAGATTGACTTACTTTCTGGAAATATAAGGTCTTTCCAGAACTTCTTTATTAATGTGAGTAAAATTTTCCCCCTTTCCTGCCCATCAGACAGAAATAGTCACACCTCAGAATGACTAAGTGTTTTTGTCGTCAACCTCAGAAGATAATAGCCTCAAAAAAATAACTGGAGGCCCCCTCTTTTTGTACCATCAATGTCTTAAGTGGATTTAGATACTTTAAATACCAGGGCCAGTGTTAATTTCCAGCCCCTGTTTTTCAGAGGTAAAGAGCAGTAATCAAATAGTCAATCAACCGGGACATTTAAAAATGAGATTTGTGCTCATTCTTCTACTTGTCATTCTGTCTTCCCAAGCACATATAATAAAAATGAGAAGCTACAAAGAATCACCTAGGAAGGTTGTTAAAAGCACAGATTCCTGGCCCCCTTTTGCCAATGCAACTCCAATGAGTCTGGATTAGATTCCAGGAACCTGTACTTTTCAAAAGCTTTACAAATTTTAAATTTAGTTTTTTAATTTACAACTTAATACCTGGTCAAATTTAAAGTTCATAAGATAATCGTAGGGATCTCATCCCATGTCATAAATAATTATATTGATAAATCCAACATATATAAGTAAACCACTATGAACTAATATCTATAATATTTAGAAATATTTTTCAATAATGCTATAAGCACATTTTGCTGTATGTGTATATATATATATATATATATATATATATATATATATATACACTAAATGTTCATGACCTTTAATAATCCACTTACTAAATTACTAGTAAGTAGCTTGTATTTTACATAAAAATGTGTTTATGGGGTTCCATTTTATGTTCTGTAAGAACTGAAAGAAAATCTTGAATATTTGTATTGGTCACTGGCCCATTGACCATTAAGAATCATGATCGTGATAATAGATACCATTATAGACAATCAGAGTAAGGCAATCTGTAAGTGATTGTACCCATCAGTTTTTTTTCTTTATTTTTTTAAAATTTAAATTCAATTAATTAACATATAATGTATTAATAGTTTCAGAAGTAGAGTTCAGTGATTCATCAGTACCCATTAGTTTTCTTTTTTTAGTTTTTGGCCAGAAGAACAAAAAGTTTCCCAAGTCTTACAACAAAGGGAATTTCCTGCAGGGAAGTGGTTACTTAGGTGGTAAGAGAGCAGAAAAGACAAACGGAGGCAGCAGATGACCCAGAAATTAGCAACAGCCAGAAAGCCAGTGCTGCCCTTAGGCTGGGGACCAAAGAAGAAGCAGTGCCACCTGGGACCTGGGACCGGCACCACCTAATGGAAACTATAATCACTTCAGGTCTGTCTGGTAGGAGCTGGAGTCTCAAGGAGATGCAGTTGTTACCAGACACACCACCTAAGACTGTGGAGTAGGAAAGCAATGATCTGTCTTGTCCCCTTGCCAATCCTCCAGTCTCTCATCAATTAGCTGCACCTGATGGAAAGCCGGTTGACAGAGGCAGCCTGAGCAACACATCCTGCAGAGGTCAGATGCTGAGGGGAACAGGGGCAGGCTGAGGACCAGCACAGACTAAGAGATGCTGTGAGGATAAGCACATTGGTGGTTAGGGGTGCGAAGTGAAAGAAAACATAACCCAAAGAAAGAATGTTGCCAAAGATTAACTATAAGCCAAGAAAGAATGCTTGATAATGAAGTTCAAAATGGGACAACGGGTAAATCAGGTTTTTTGCTTCTGCTATAAATTAGGCTCCCACATCTAAAAAAGTGCTGGGAAGAGACAATGCATTATGTAAGGATATAGCATATATCAAAAGTCGTACTCATGTCATCTTTATTAAAAACTGTTCTTTATTCATTTAAATGTCTTATGATTGTTAGATTTCAAAAATATGAATTTATCTGAGGTAAATTATACAGACCAGAGAAAAGGAGGATAAAAATATATCTGATTTTAGAATTTAAATTAAGAGAAAACCATGAACAATTATATGCCAACAAATTGGATAACCTAGAATAAATGGATAAATTCCTAAAAACATACAACCTTCCAAGACTGAATCATGAAGAAATAGATAGTCTGGACAAACCAATTACTAGTAGTGGGGTTGAATCAGTGATCAAAAACCCCCCCCAACAAAGAAAAACACAGCCTAGGACCAGATGGTTTCACAGATAAAATCTACCAAATATTTAAGGAATAATTAATGCCAATCTTTCTTAAACTCTTCAAAAAAAATTGGGAGAAGGGAACACTCCTGAATTCATTTTATAAGGCAAGCATTACCCTGATATGGAAGCCAGATGAGAATACTACAAGAAAAGAAAACTACTGTCCAATATCCCTGATGAATATAGATGTGAAAATTCTCAGGTAAATAATAGCAAACCAATTCCACAATACATCAAAATGATCATTCACCATGATCAAGTGGGATTCATTCATAGGCTGCAAGATTGGTTCAAAATATGCAAAGCAATAAATGTGATACATCACATTCATAGAATGAAAGATAAAAACCATATGATCATCTCAAGAGATGCAGAAAAAGCATTTGACAAAATTCAACATCCATTCATGATAAAAACTCAGCAAATTGAATATAGAGGGAATGTACCTCAACATAATTAAAGGCCAAATATGACAAACCTACACCTAACATCATACTCAATGGTGAAAGCTTTTCCTCTACAATCAGGAACAAGTCAAGGATGTCCACTCTCACCACTCCTACTCAACATAGTACTGGAAGTCCTACCCAAAGTGATAAGGCAAGAGAAAAAAAATAAAATTCATCCAAATCAGAAAGGAAGAACTAAAAATGTCTCTGCTTGCAGATGACACACAATCTTATGTATAGAAAACCCTAAAGACTCCACCAAAAACATGTTAGAACTAATAAGCAAATACAGTAAGGTTGCAGGATATAAAATCGACAAACAAAAATCAGTTGCATTTCTAAACTTGAATGATGAACTATCTGAAAGTGTAATAAAGAGAAACCATCCCATTTACAATAGCATCAAAAACAATGAGATGCTTAGGAATAAATTTAACCAAGGAGGTGAAAGATCTGTGCACTAAAAAGTACAAGACATTGATGAAAGAAATTGAAAAAGATACGAATAAATAGGAAGATATCTTGTGTTCATGGATTGGAAGAATATTGTTAAAATGTCCATAATATTGAAAGTGATTTTCTTTCTTTTTTTTTTTTTTAAGATTTTATTTATTATTTGAGAGAGAGAGAGACAGAGCACAAGCAGGGAGAGGGGCTGATGGAGAAGGAGAAGCAGACTCCCCGCTGAGCCAGAAGACAGAAGTGGGGCTCGATTCCAGGACCCTGGGATCATGACCCAAGCCGAAGGTAGATGCTTAACTGACTGAGCCACCCAGGTGCCCCAAAAGTGATTTTTATATTAAGTGCAATTCCTATCAATATTCCAATTGCATTTTTCACAGAAATAGATAAAAATCAATCCTAAATTCATATGGAACCATAAAAGACCTTGAATATCTAGGGCAATCTTGTAAACAAAACAAAGCTGGAGGCATTATACTTCTTGATTTCAAACTATACTACAAAGCTGGAGTAATCAAAACAGTATGGTACTGGCATAAAAACAGACGTGGATTGAGAGCACAAACACATGAATATACAGTCAATTACTATCAAGAATACTCAATAGGAAAAAGATAGTCTCTTTAATAAATGGTGTTGGTAAAACTGGATATCCACAGGCAAAATAATGAAACTGCACTGCTATCTTACAACATACACAAAAATTAACTCAATATGGAATAAATAATTTAACGTAAGACCTGAAACTATAATTCTCCTAGAAGAAAATATAGGGAAAAACTCCTTGACATTAGTCTCTTGGCAAGAATTTCTTGTATATGATACTGAAAGCACAAGCAACAGAAGTAGAATTAAACAAGTGGGACTACATCAAATTAAAAAGCTGTGCAGCAAAAGGAACAATCAACAAAATGAAAAGGCATTCTATGAAATGGGAGAAAGTATATACAAATGACATATTTAATAAGTGATAAATATCCAAAATACATAAGGAACTCATAAGAGTCAATAGCAAAATACTACTAGTAGTAATAATAATCCAATTAAAAATGGGTAGAGGAACTGAGTAGATATTTTTCCAAAGAAGACATACAAATGGCAGATGAAAAGATGCTCAGTACCACTAATCATCAGAGAAATACAAATCAAAAGCACAAGGACATATCACCTCTCCCGTGTTAGAATGATTATTATCAAAAAGACAAGAAATAACAAGTGCTGGTGAGATGTAGAGAAAAGAGAATATCAGTGCAGGTTCATCAGTTGTAATGAATGTACCATCTAGTGGGGGATATTGATGTTGGAGGATGTTGATGATGGAGGTGGCGGGTATATGGGAAATCTCTATAACTTCAGCTCAATTTTGCTGTGAACCTAAGACTATTCTAAAAAACAAAATCAATTTTTAAAACACTTAAGGAATATTTAATGCAGTGACTATAACTATTAAATGAGTTTGTCAAGGTTATAGAACACATGGTCAGTAAGCAAAAATTTGTTGTGTTTCTTTGTAGAATCAGAAATTAAACTTTCAAAAACTTTCTGCTCACATTAGTGTAAAAAATATAAACTATTCAGGGATAAATTTAAGAAAAGACATGTAACAGCTGCATATTGAAAACCACAAAACACTGCTGAGAAAAATTAAAGAAAGTATAAATAAAAGGAGAAATATACTATGTTCATGGATCAGAAGACATTGTCAAGATGTTAATTTACTCCAAATTGATTTATAGATCCCATGAATCCTTATCACAATTGCAATTTTTGGCAGACATTGACAAGCAGATTTTAAGATGTACATGGAAATTCAAAGGACCTATAGTAGTAAAAAAAATCTTGAAAAAAAATGAAGTTGGAGAACTTCCTTTCCTTACTCTGACACTTTTATAAAGCTACAACAGACAAGACAGTGTGGCATTGGCATAAATATAGACTAATAGATCAACGGAACAGAATAGAGAGTCCAGATAGAGACCCAAACTTATGTGGTCTATTAATTGGTTTTCAACTGAGACACCAAAGCAATTATATGGGAAAATGTGTGATATAAGTGCCTGACATTAAGGTTTTGATTGCCAAGGCTCCATTTCAAAAGACTTCCATCCTGAATAAACATATTGCCAGCTGTAAGGCACAGCTACCAGCAAAACAACCAGATAAGGAACCAGATTGCTCCTCCCATGAAACTCCTTCTTTTAAGAAAGTCCTGGGTGAGCTAGATAACTGACTGTGTGAGTGATCCCACTTCTTCCCTCCTGCCCCCAACTCCCACTCTCATACCTTACATTAACGAATAAAGAATGAACCACAAAATCCTAGGCACCCCACCTTTAGACCCTAATGAAGACAGAACCCCAGGTTCACACTCTTGTCCTCTCTCTACCCCAGACTTTGCTGTGTGGGCTCTTGGATATGCCCTCTACCTTCCAGGACTTGTGAGTAATTAATCTTCTTCCCCAAAATATCCTAATGATTTCTTGCTAAAGTGTGTCCTTTGATCATACCAAAGATTATAAGAGGTGGCCCAACCACAAATAGTGGCTGTAGTAGAAGAAATGTCTGGGGAACTTCCTATAAGTGATGCGTGTGTACCCAGATGGGTGCTGCAGACATTCTTAACTGAGTGCACTACCATCAGTAGCCTCAGGATCCATGGAACAGTAAGTCCTTTAACAAATGGTGATGGAACAACTGGGTGACCACATGGAGTAAAATGTATTTTGATGCACACCTCACACTGCATGCAAAAATTAATCTAAGGTGGATTAGAGACCTAACTATAAAAACTTCTAGATAAAACTATAAAACTTCTAGGAAAATCAGAAGAGAATATCTTCATGACCTGGGGGTAGACAAATATTTATTAGACAGGATTCAGAAATTACTAACTATAAAAAATTTTTTATTGATATATTTCATCAAAATAAAAAACTTCTCATCAAAAACACTTAAGTAAATGAAGAGGTGGGGCTCCTGGGTGGCGTAGTCAGTTAAGTGTCCGATTCTTGGTTTTGGCTCAGGTTGTGATCTCTGGGTGGTAGATGGAGCCCCACATCGGGTTCTGCACTGAGTGGGGAATCTGCTTGAGATTCTCTCCCCCTCCCTCTTTGCCCTTTCCCTTTGCTCTCCCTGTCTCTCTGCCTCTCTCTAAAATAAATAAATAAATCTTAAAAAAGAAAATGAAGGAGACAAGCCACAGACTGGGAGAAACTATTTGCCTCACCTGTATCTAAAAACAGACCCTGTTCCAGAACATATATTTAAAAAATCCCTCCAACTCAATAGTAAAAAGACAGTCTGTTAAAAACATGAGCAAATCATCTTGAATAGACACTTCACAAAGGAATTTGTATTAATAGCCAATATGCATATGAAAAATTCCCAATATATTGTTATTGGGGAAATGCAGGTTAAAATCACAGAGAGATATTATTGCACACCTAGTAAAATGGCTAAAATTTAAAATACTGAGCAATCGGAAATTGCATGTATTGCTGGTAGAAGTGTAAAATGGTGCAATCATTTCAGAAAAAGTTTAGCAGCTTCTTGTAATCTTTCTCCCCTATTACCCAGCAGTTGCTCTCCTAAGTATTTACTGGGGACAAATGAAACCATGTGCCCACGCCAAAACTTGTAAACAAGTATTGATAAAAACTTTATCCATAATGGCCCCAAGCTGGAAACAACCTGAAGTACATCAACTGATGAATGAATAAACCTTGGGAAGATTAAAAAGTGAGCATATTCAGTTACACAAATGCCCCTTATAAAGAGTAAAAGTGTGCTCTAGTCAAGTGAGAGGGCTCTAGGGAAGTTTCAGGTTTTATCATTCAGCCAGCTCACCCGATGCCTAAGATAGTGAAATGATTATCTTGAAAACATTTGTACACATGGCTTCTATCAAATGGAGTGAAATCAGTAAAATTTGCTGAAGACCTACAAATGTAAGAAAATTATTTCAGCAGAAAAACTGCCGGGTTGGGCTAAAAGGGACGAAGAGAATGGGCAGGCGGAAGACTGTTGCACTCCCAAAATTCTCTGCAGGAAGATGGCTACCAAAACTGCCTGACTGCAAACACCACCTCCATGCAAAAGGAAGGAGGATGCAGAAGATAGAACCAAGATCCCAAAGGGCACACCTAGGAGCCAGGAGGAATTATTCCCAGGCCTTGAAATCTGATCAGTGAATTTCCACTCCCTCAGCTGGAGTTCAGAACTGCCTTTAACAGGTACGTAGGTTTTGTCTTCCCTTTTCCCATTTTTTGAAGCACAATATCTGCAAGTATTATTCTATGGCTGTCCCGCCATAGCATGTTGGGAGCAAATAATTTATATCTTCAGCTTCACATGTGCACAGATGGAGAAAATTTGTGTCCTGCTGTACTCAATGGATTACACCTAGCAGCCTTATTCCCACCTGGCACTGGTTTTGATTTTGTATATGGGCTGATAAAATTTAGATGAGATTTTGGACTTTGAATGGATGCTGTAGTGGGGTGAAACTCTTGGGAGCCTTAGGAGGTTTGGATGTATTTTGCATTTGGGAGGAACCTAAATGATTGAGAGCCAAGGAGTGGAGTGTGGTAGGCAGAATTCTGACATGATCTCCAAGATTCCTACCCCATGGCATGTACACCCTGTATAATCCCTTTCCTTGGTTGTAGGCTTGATCTGAAGAATGAGCAGGTGTGTCCCCATGATCCAGTTGAAAATCAGTTGACTGGGAGTTCAGCAAAAGAGAGATCGTTGTGGGTGGGTCTCATCTAATCAGGTAGGCTGTTAGAGAGAAAGGAGGCAATGGTAACCACGCTCCTCCTGGCCTGGAAGGAAGAAAACAAGAAGCTGTCTTGTGATCTACCTATGGGACTACACACAACAGGGAACTGTGGGTGGCCTCCAGGAGCTGAGAGCAGTCCCTGGTAACAACTAGCAGGGTAATGGGATCTCAGTCATACAATTGTAAGGAAAGGAATTTTTCCAACATCCAGTGATCTGGGAAGAGGACTCTGAACCTCAGCTGAGTGTACCAGCCCCTGCCAACACCTTCACTTCAGCCTTGTAAGACCCTGAGCAGAACACCCAGTTACGCTATACCCAAACTCCTGACCCACAGACACTATGAGATAATAAATTTGTGTTGCTTTGAGCTACTGAATTTGTAGTAATTTTTTATGCAGTATAGAAAATTAATATATTTTCCTTAAAAGAGTGATCTTTAGAAAAAAAAAATATGAAGCTGTTTCCTGCCTCTTCCTTGAAATCCTGCAAAATATACAGAGAGGCTCAGAAAGAGACAGGGATGAATGAAGTGATTTACCAGCATCTAGTCATGACTGAGCATGGGGAGTATACAGAGGGGTGTGCATAGTAACCGTTTAATAATTTTTGAAGTTCTAGTATTTTAAGATAGACAAATGGGTGAATGGACAGATAAGGGAGGCACAGAGCTCTGCCAAGAATTTTTCCCCTGAATCAACTAAAGTGTTGCTACCTACAGTATCTTTGTGGTTGTTCTCTATTCTGGACTTGGCAGATTCTCTACCTCATTCTTTTTAAATAGTTCCCTCAGAAGTAATGCATTCCTTGACAATGTTCAGGGAATGGAAAAGGTGAAATCGTAATTTAAAAAGTGTCAAAGTGTCATCACTGTGGCAAACCCACTTTCTATGATGTAACTAAGTCAGAATATTTTTCAGGTCAAAATACCCTCATTCTGATGCCTTGCTTCACCTGCATAGATCGTCCCCATGGGTTTCTTATACCTTTATTGAGGGATGACTCCAGACACCCATATTTTTAATTGTCATTTGGGTATGGTCATAGGGCAACTATACTAAGATCTCAGACAGGTGAGAGGTCTGCCTTTCTTTGATACAGTAAGGGGAGAGGGATCGTGAAGGGGAAGGAGGCCAAGGAGAACAGTACGAAGAATCACCCCAATTGCATTCTTAGATCATTTTTAGGAAAAAGGACACAGAGAGGCCAAGAATCTGGAAATGGATTCTTAAAAAAATGACCTGGTCCATGTATCACCTGGAAAGTCTTCATGTAGCCCACATTCCCCAGTTTTGAAATTATAAATTGAAATATTCCTAAATAAAAAATCTAGAAATATAACTTCTAAAAATACGGGCCAGGGCAAAACAGGTCTTCCCCGGTTCTCTTGACCTGAAAGAGACATTTAAAAAACAATTACTGGAAATTACTTTGAAAGAACTTGATTCAAAACAACCAAGGTCTTTTAGTTTCATTTTAGCTACACACCAGAAAGCCATATGGGGTGTGCGCGTGTATGTGTGTGTGTTTTCTTCAGTGTGTCTATATACAAATACTCTGGATAAGAAAGAAAACTAGCAACTTCAACTGAGCTGATAATACAACTTTGAGTAGTCTTGTATTAGTCAAATCTTGTCTAATATGGTGTCTCCCCTGATATATCTGGTCAGAAACACCCAGCTTAAGGAGGGTGTTCAGTCAATATATCCCATCGCTCCACAGTAAAAACCTGAGCATAAGGCTTGATATTACTTTATGACTCAAAATAACATAATTCAAAAAGACAAATGCATCCAAGGAGATGACCTCTATTTTGATAAGATCTTTAAAAATAACAACATTTTTGTCCATTTCATTGTGACTTACAGAGTAATTAAAGTCAAGTTTTGGTGAATGGCAGTAGGAAGTAATATATTTTCAGGCCCCAAAGTGAAACTATAAATCTAGTCTTTGCTATGGCTTAGACAGAAAGAAGTATTCGTAGAGTTTCACTACACCAAAACTCTGTGAGCAGTTCATTAACCTTCAGATTGTTGCCATTTATTACATCCAAAGACAAGGAAATCAAAACTTAATCCATCTTGGGGCAGCCAAAGTAATGAAGATAGGTCAATAATATTTTCTTGATTCTGAACATAACATTTCAGCTCTTTGATAGAAGTAGCATGGCTGACTGAGTGAAATGCAGCAAGGAATATCTTTCATATGTTATTCTGACTCTTCCCTGGCTTTGCTTGCATGAGATAACCTGCTTTCAAGCATGCAACTGGCAAGTTCTGTTTAATTTAGAAAGAGTCATGACCAGGAATTTTCAGAGCAAATTTCAAAAGCTGTACTGGGGACTGGAAATTAGCCCTAAACTTGGAAGATGTTTATCAGCCAGGTCTTACTGTATTTCATTCAAATCTGTAAGTGGCTATTACATACCAGTTTATACTTAGCACCAGCGATAAAAATTATAGTAATAATAGCTGCCATTTTAACTTTTTATTCTACACCAAGAACTGTTCTTAACATACATGATTTTGTGAAATTCTCACAATAACACGATGAGACAGATTTCTTTTTGCATTCCTCATTTTATATACAGAGAAAGTAGTAGGAGAATTGGGTTATCACAAGGAATCAAGGTATACGGGCATGATGAACTCAAAGGAATCTACATCATAGAAGTAACAACTTCACATTAAAAACAATTTGGTTTCAAAAAACCATAAATTTAATCTGTCACATTATATAATGTTACTGATTTTTATCAGTTTTACACTTTTGCTACTTTTTTGTTTTTTGTTTCAAGTTTTTACTTAAATTCTACTTGATTAACATATAGTGTAATATTTGTTTCAGGAGTAGAATTTAGTGAGCACTGGTGTTATATTTAAGTGATGAATCACTTTAACTTACTTTTTTAAAAAAAGATTTTATTTTTTTATGAGAGAGAGAGATTGAGAGAACAAGCAGGAGGAGGGGCAGAGGGAGAAGCAGATGCCCAACACGGGACTCGATCCCAGGATTAGCCAAATGCAGACGCTTAACTGACTGAGCCACCCAGGCACTATTTTGCTTATCTTTATTCTAAGTTTCATGTTTAAAAACCATAAACATAAACTTTATAACCCATTTATATAGGTTTAAATAATGTAAGTCAACAATATATAAGTATTGGGTTTTCTTTGAAGGGATTTGTGTTTTCTTAAGTTTGTGGAGCACATTTGATACTGTAAGAAGATATAAGCAAGAGCTGATGATGCTTACCTTGGAGGAGAGAACAGAGAAGGTGGAGAAATAAACACATCAGAAGAGTCTTCAATTATTTAAAAGGTTGTTGCCCAAAGAGTCAATGCATTATTCTTCATGGCCTCATAATAAATGAGTAGAAGCTACACACACACACACACACACACACACACACAATCAATGTTGTGGCAAGATTGGAAAGATGGAATGGGCTACCTTGGGTGGAAATTAATTTCCTTTCATTGGGGGCATTTCAACATAGAATTTCATGACCAGTTGGGTTCTTGGGTGTAGACTGGAAGGGTAGACCAAAAGGCCTTTAATGTCCCTTCCAGTGCTGAAATTCTCTGTCTCTTAAGGAAAGAGTACTGAAGCTAGGAAAACAGAAGATTGACTTCATCCAGTACTATTTCTCCAGGACTACATCTGTTTGTGATGAAATCTGGAAAATAGGCAGTATCTCAAAGACATAGGAAGTACCAGCTAACATTTAAAAAGCAAGTGGTTATTATTCCTAAGAAAGCTTTTTAACAACTGAGATGAAAAGCAGGGAAGAAAAGGATTAAGCTAATAACATGTCATTGAATGGGTAGGACAGCTTCTCTTCTTGACATGAGAAAGATGGTCCTCCAGTTACTTCTTCAGTCCTCCAGTTACCTCTTTCTTTACTACACATTTAGATGGAGAAACTAGTTCCCCAGACTTCCCTTCCATGATCCACTATATTCTTCAGAAAAATATAAAATTGGTTCATTCTCCATCCCAGAGAAGTCCTGATAGCAAAAAAATCTTTATTGACAGACAGTAGAGAAACTGAAAGGAAACACAACACACCACTATTTTAAAAGAACTGGCAGAAATGAGAATCTCAGAGAAGTAAATGAGCCCAGGGTATTAAAGCTGACAGAGAACAAAATGAGTTTGGTCACAGTGGAAGTGTCCACATTCATTTCATAGTCCAACATCCATACCTGAAAAAATTGGTCAACTTAAGTATGAGTAAATAAACAAATACGAACCTATTGAATATCTTCTTCCTTTTCTGCAGTACAAAATTTAAAATTTTGCTTTGCAATTTCAAAGTCTTGTAAAATGTAGATAGATGAGAGAAGATACTGAAAATTATTTTCTGTTTCCATTAAAAATTTAGGTAACATTTCTGTAAAGCCATACTGATTCAACATATTCAACTTGAATTCTAGTGTAAAATAAATAAAATAAGCCAGATATTATTTTTCCTTGGTTCATATTTCATCAAAGAAAAATGGGTAAGATATCCCCAAATTATGCCTGAATAATCATCTATTCCCCTCCCCCAGTGGTCCCAGCATGAGTCTATCATACCAGATCCTCCTCATCACCCAGTACAAAACACATTCTACCTCTCTCTCTCATACTTCTTATTACCCAACTCTGTCTATTTTTCCTATTTTCCATAGTCACCTTTGGAAAATTGATAATATACTTCTTCAGTTTGTTTATTATTCATTGTCCCCTCCTGATAGAATAAGGGATCTATGAGGGCAGCGATCTCTGCTGTTTTTCTCACCAATTTATCCCATGTCCAAAACAGCCTGACACGTAGCAGGCACACAATCCATATTTGTTGATGAAAAAATGCCCCTCGTCTATTTCTTACCTTTTTTTCCCCACAAAGTTGTAAATTCCTTAGAAACAAGAACCATTTCTAATTTGTGATGATGTCGCGGCACACAATAAGCACTTAACAATGTTGAGTGAATTGAGGAAGGAAAAAAAGAGCAGCCACAGACATTCAGAAGCTGGGCTGGCACTCACGGGGAAGCCGTTTTATTCTCCTGTTAGACATAACCTCACAGAACACGAACCTCAAATAAGGTGACTCTGAGACCAGGATAAAATGAGATGAAGCAATATCATAATTCTGTCTAAGCACAGACGAAACAAGGTCCCTATGCCACCCACAAATACCAGACACTCCTCCATCTTGCCTAAAATAAGAGACTTTACAGCTTTATTTTCATTTGAGTGTTCCCTTCCTATACGTAAGATTTATTGAGGTACTCAGTCTTAGACATTATCCAATCTAGAGAAAACCTCTATTTTCTTAGACCCTCTTCCAATTCACCCTAGTTCTATAAGTGGTTCTTTTCAATACTTTCTTATAGGGATACCCCATTTTCCCTCATAGTGTGAGTTCTCACTCATTGCAATAAGTAATAAGTTCAATTTGTTTCACTACTGGTGTTTTTGGTGGCCCTTGGCTGAAAAGCGTTGACAGAATAAATGAATTAATTTATGCAAGCATTTCATAAATTATCTCCATAGGGATTTCTTAATATCCTGAACTTTACAATTTCCCAAAGCTATTAGAAGGAAAAGTAACCCCCACTCTTCTCCAGAAAAGGAGATGTTCTCCCATCTCCAGACAAACTTCAGGAGACTTATTTCAGTAGGATTTTGTGATCTAAAAGTAAATCCATAAATCAGGGATGAAGGATGTGAAACCCTTATGGAGCATTTTTAAATTACAAAATCATATGTTGTGTATTTATTCACAACCACAATGCCATCGCTTATAAAAACAATTAATTCAACATCTCTGACCTATAGACAGTTACTTTTCCAAGGTATTGATACATCAAGGGCTTTAGCAGTTCTCTGAAGTTCAAAGTAATGAGTATTACTATAAAATCTGTGTTGTATAAATGCAGAGAAATGGCAATAAAGGGGGGACAGGGAAGGAATAGGGATTTGGAAAGCATTCTTGAAGGCCATGATATCCAAGATAAGCAATGCTTGGACACTGTTTAAAAGAGCAATAGGGAAGAGAGTCTAGCATAAGCCAACTTCATCTTCCATCTGTGCAGAAGGGACCAACCAGGCATTTTAAAGGAAGAATGTAGGATTCAGGGGGAGCGGGGATGGAGTAGATTGGAGCAAACAGCGAATCTTGAGTTTTCACAGTAGGAACTTAAGGAAGACTAGGGTCATCCTGAGGACCTTGAGCTGTTAGAAACTGTGCTCTGTTGTGTTTGTTTGAGTCTCCTAGTGTGGGTATTTGGACAAAATCTTTTAAGCTGAGGGTCTGTAGTCCTTATTGGCCTAGTCAAGAAGAGGGCTCAGAAGAGCCTGAGTTTGGTTAAAAACAGGGTCTTTGTCAATAGTAAGATTGACCAAGCAGCCCTGGACTTCAGTGTCCCCACATGACTAACATAAATACAGTATTTATTGCCAAAATGGTAACTAGGTTGCTGGTGTAGACGGTAGCAGACATTGAAATTGTCCTCACAACATCCACACTACCTTCCTCTGTGTGTAGCATCCACACAGTTTGAATGTGTCTGACCCCATTCTCAGCTAATGGGGGCAGGAAGTGATGGGGAGCTTGATGGGTCAGAACCAGTTAGGATAGTTCCTTCCCTCTTGGTTCAGGTGTCCCAGTCTTAGCCGGTTGGCATACACCATTCCCCTAGCTACATGGACTCACAGGTGTGGGCTGGTTTGTGAGACCCTCTCTACTTATGCTGGATGTCAGTGAGAAGTCACCCACTCTGTTTTCAGGAGTGCTGTCTAGCTCTGATTGTTAGCCATCTCCTTGCAGTGAGAGACATCAGCCCGAGGATGAACTGGGATATGGAGGACAGCTCAGTGTAAAGAAACATCCAGGACTACAACCAGAGCTCTGATCAAAGAGTGCAGCCTGCTCTGCCTTTAGCCAATAAATCTCCCTTTTTGTTTAGGACAGTCTGGGTTTGCTATCCTATGGTTTGAAACTAAAAGCATCCAACGGAAATGTAAATTTTAGTATGACCTTTTGAAAACAAACAGTACAAACCCAATCAGGGGACAAACTCTTCATTTGTTTTCAACAGAACTGCAACAAGAAATGAGAAACACAGAATCATTTTATAATTTAATAGTTTGGTGTTTCAGATATAAGAGGGAAATTTCCAAACCTATTACTCTGTGTGGAAAGATGGGAGGTAAGTGGAGGCCCAAGAGTGACCACAGATGTCATCTTTTGTACTGAGTACATTTGTTCACTGGGCACCTTTTATTTTCCCCAGGAGTAATTGGTTGCTCCTAAGTATACGTTAAAATAAAATTAGTTGGTGAATAATAACCCCTTTTAAATTCATGTACCATAATGATGTCAATTTATTGGAATAGTTGGCTTAAAAGCCATTGTATTGAACTGGGCATAAGCACATTGACATGCAGGCGCCTTTTATACCCCTGTGCTCTCTACCCTCTCATCCATTATCTCCTAATTAAACAACAAAGGTTCTCTGGAAATGCCCCAGTTAGACATCATTACTAAGCATTTTGCCATGATTTGCTGGATTAATGTGATTAATTATACAACCTGCAGCAATGAGTCAAGACCTTGGTGAAACAGTTGAAAATGAGGTGTACAAATCCCTTTGTAAATTGCCTTAAATCAAAGCCAGTTCATGTGTTATTGATAGACTAGATTACTTTAAATGTCAGTATCTCTCTTTCCTTCACAGTCATTGCTCTGAAAGGTGATTGGATGATTTATAGCTCTTGGGGATTAACCCTCTGGAACAGCGTTGGATCCTTGTTCAGCTTCAGAGCAGCAAGCATTTAGGCTGTGTCAGGAGACTCGGTATTGTATTAGGTCTTCTCCTGATACAGATTAAGAGAAGAGTAAGAAGAAAAGTCCACAAAATGTACGTCACATGCTTGATAACCATTTATGTCTAAAAGGATTGAAGAAGGGGTGCCTGGCTGGCTGAGTAGGTGAAGTGTGCGACTCTTGACCTCAGCGTTGTAAATTCAAGCCCCACGTTGGGTGTAGTGAGTATTTAAAATCTTTAAAAAATTAAATTAAATTAAATTAAAAAAGGATTGAAAAGGAGACTTAGTGGTTTAAAAGGTAGGCTCTGAGGAGAAATCACCAGAGCTCAGATCCTGGCTCTTCTCCTTCCAAGTTGTATAATCTTAGGGAACATATGTGATCCTTTCAAGCCTCATTTTCCCATTCTGTAAAATGGTTATAATAATTGCACCTATCATGTCATGCTGTTTTGAGAACTGTGTTTATAAAGTACTCAACCACAATGCTTACTAATGTTCCATAAAAGTTAGCTCACAGTTTTATGAAGAAGAATACGATAATCTGATGTAAAAAAAAAATTGAACATTAATACAAATGTGTTTATAATTACATTTATTCTTCTTACAGACTAGTAGCATCTCAGAAGAGGTATTTAGGGCATTTCTAAGATTTGAAGTCTGATTTAAGGTAAGTCTTTCCAGTGTGGGGCTGAATTAGGAGGGAGTAAAGACCAAGATATAATAGTTCAGAATTGCTGACAATAGCAGTACAAAGATTTCTAGACAAGAGGTTCAAATAGACTCAGGGCATAAATTATCATTTGCTATTCTCTAAGGAGAGCTGATGGGTCTTTCAGGAAATTCTTGAAATGAGTGATAAGGTCACTTGCAACTTTTATTTTCCTGAGCAAGAGCTTCCTAACAGAGCAAAACTGTATTGACAAACAGATTGGAATAATAGTCACATTAATGTGGACAATAAGCTGTGTGAACTTCTGATTTTACTGTAAAACAAAGTAGTGGTTAACTCAAAATTCACTTCCATGGAAAACTTTCTAAGATTAATTTTTGCAATAAATTTCAATTTCAAATTTTATTTTGTAAAAATGCTGTTAAATACCTGTGTGTTCATTTAGTACTTCCTCTGTATGTATACAAGAAAAGGAACTGGGAAGGAAAGAAGTCAACCTTAGATTATAATTTTTCTTTAGAAAATCCACATTTGCAGAATTAAGAAGCTACTTAGCATGATGAACAACATAGAATTATATTAAAGGTCTGGTCTCTTTATTTGGGATATTCTCAAGGTTTGATTTGGGGTTACACTCCTGAAATCTTTTTTTGTTTCTTTTTCTGGATGTGAAGGAGAAAAGCATTAAAGAGAAGATGGCAACAACTCTTTCTCTTTATCAGTCATTGGATTCTACTGTATTTTCTTAGCATATAAGCACCCTCTTGGCTCTACACCCTCCTTATTCAATTCATAGTCTATAAATCAATAGACAGGCACTCCCATTGCTAATATTTCAAATCTATTGCCCTTTTCTTCCTGAATTCCACTTATCTTGCAAAACCCCACCCATTGATGAACCCAATTATTGCAAATGGAGAGCCATGCTTACTTTTACTTAACCATGCAAAATTCTTGGTGATTTTTATAACAGTAGTATGGACAGTTTGAAGTATGTGAGCATTGGCTATTTCCTCACAAATCCACTGCCTGGTTATAATAAAAATCAAGGCACAGATTAAATACTGCCACAAACATAGACTTCTTGTGCACAATTATTTATTAGCAAGCAGGTGGCAGAGGTTCTATAGGTTCAGCTCTCTGACCTTTTAGAAGTCCGTCTGTATCTGGCATGAAACTAACTTGACAGACACAACCCTTATATTTGTCATTAGATAATCAGAAAATCTTTAACCAATGTCCAGACATGGGTCCATTTAGGGATATACTTTGCTCCTGTAAGAATGAGTAATGCCTTCAAACTATTTTAGGCAACCCATATATCTTGAATACCACTGATTTTACCACTGGTAGCCCATTTCCAACAATTATGTTAATTCATGAGCCTCTAATTTCACAAATAGAATGCGTTTTTAACATTCATTATGCTAATAAAGAAAAAAAAGTCCTAGTGTTGATCAGGAATAAAAAGAGCTACATTTCTTGCAGTAAATGCCTATGAAGTGTGGCCTGTCTGGCGTCCTTGAGAGGTAAATCTCTAAGATGACTACTGACTGCTCCTCTAGCAGACTCTCAATTTTTTTAATCTAGAGGAAATTTTAAGAGATTTTCAGATACAAAATGCTGAAGAGGCATGATATATGTGGCATACAGTATATGCACATGGAAATTTTTTCTCTTGTTTAAAATTAAAAATAACTGGGCGCCTGGGTGGCTCAGTCGTTAAGTGTCTGCCTTCGGCTCAGGTCATGATCCCAGAGTCCTGGGATCGAGTTCCGCATCGGGCTCCCTGCTCAGTGGGGAGACTGCTTCTTGCTCTCTCTGCCGCTCCCCCTGCTTGTGTGAGCGCACTCTCTCTGACAAATTAATAAAATCTTTTAAAAATAAATAAATAAAATTAAAAATAACTTTAACCAATCTTTGTTGAATAAAAGGAAAAACATAGTTAAGCTTAGTTTACCTTCCTTAAAATTTAGCCCTTCCTTTCCTTTTAGAAATTTTAAACACTCCTAAAGCAAATATAATAAATTTCTGTTGAATAACTGGTTTAAACCAAAGTGGAATTTAATTTTTTAAAATCTGGCTCAATAGAGAAAATTTAAAGAAAGATTGTAAATTTACTTTAATTAATGTTATTGGTAGTGTGAAAATGTATTGACAAATAGTAAATAGCAAAGCTTCTAAAATCATAAGCCAAAGCAAAATGAATAAAAATATAGCTTAACAAATTATTTTTACATAGCCCTTTGAAAAACATTTCTTACAAAGTGATACAATCAAGCTCAAATATGGGCCTAGCAATTACAAAATTATATGTGTTGATTTCTTCATCTTTTTGAGAAACCTACACATGCATTTAAAAGGTGTTATTTTTGAAACTGAAAATAAAGGACGAAATTTACCTCTTTAATTTGAAACTGCTTGTGCGGTGTGGCATCAAAATTGAATTCTGAGTCGAACCTGAGATAAGCACACACAGATTTCATTTTCAACTGAAATGGGATGATTTTTGCTCTTATTTTTGTAACTGAAAATAAAGGATGAAATTTACCTCTTTAATTTGAAACTGCTTGTGCGGTGCCGCATCAAAATTGAATTCTGAGTCAAACCTGAGATAAGCACACACAGATTTCATTTTCAACTGAAATAGGATGATTTTTGCTCTTGCTCCACATTTGTGAGCAGTTGAAATCAGCAGTTAAATGTCCATTGCTTTCTGTGACTGGTGGGACACTCTTTTTACGCAGAAATCCAGCACTGGTAGAGGGAGAGATCAAGAGTGTACAATTGTATACTTCTACATCTCACAGACTTTTTCCTCTTCCCCCAAAACCCTGTTGTCAAGCTGAGCAAAAGATAGAGAGAAAGGCTCCCTCACCTGGTCATGCACTTGTGTTTAAAGAGAGGGAAAATACAGTTCAAGTTTATTCTGCATTCTTCTGTTTTGTTTTGTTTTGTTTTCTTCAGTAAGAATTGACATCTGCTGGTAGCCTTAGGCCCAACTAACAATGCAAACATCTCAAGATTTGCTCTGCAACAAAAATGCCGTTTCCTTCTAAATCCAAAAATCTTGACATTTGGGATGAAAATGTTTTTCCAGGGTTTTGCAAAGACTTGTTCAACTGATTCATGTGATGAAAAACATCTGCTTATTTGGCGAGTGTCGGCAGCCATCTTGCATCTTGGAAGTGCTCTGCAAAATGTGGTCTTCTGTGTTCTTGAAGTTTCCCCTCAAGCACACTAGTGAAATTTTTGTTTGCGGGAGATTATGTCTCTTCATTGGGGCTTTCATACAGTTTTTAAAAAATTCTCAATTGAACTCATCTTTGTCTAATGAAGCTAGCCATATTTGTGGCATCCAAAAGTGTTTGCATTTCCTTTCCAAGAGTTTTTGATCCAAGCATCTCTTTATGAACCAGTCACAGTGTTGTGACAATGTCAGGATTTCCTCTCTCCTTTTACAAAAGAGGGAAGTTCTCACAGAGCCAACCATGGAAAAGGCATTATCAGTACAGATGTCAACATGATTCCTCCAAAACCGTTGCTTTGCTTTAAGACACGAAGACAAAATAGAAAGTACATCTTGGCTTTGGCTTGTTTGAGCAGCTTTTTGAAGCTGACTGTATTTCTTGGATTTTGTCATTATTTACAAACCTTATAAATGACACAATTGGTGTCAAGCTAGATGAAGAAGCTGTTTTTATCAGTTTATTATACAAAACCTTTTCAGCATCAAGGGGCTTGTCACTAATACGTCAACTTATCATACAGTTTGAGAGTAGAACCTTTCCCATTTTTCATGATGTAAATTGTCCTAGAATTTAAATCAGTATAATTTTATGTGCTGGGGATTATTAGGTTTCTCACCAAAGGTGTGATTTTTTTTCCTTTTTTGGGCAATAAGTTCTGCTACTAAGAAAGTTGCTTCCTGAACCATCTCTCTGAAAGAGAGTCTTTAACCAATACTCTACATTGTTTCAAGATTCCAATGACTATTTAAAATAGTCGACATCTTTCCTTGTTGGATTTCATACATATGAACCTGTAGGCTTCTTGGATGTTAACCATCCCTATGACCTCTTTCACAGCAAAACCACTTGAAATAGTGCTCCCCACAAACTCTTTCCACTTCCTCACCTGTCAGCTCACCCTAAACTGAGTTGCATCTCTGTCACTTCACTTTGCCTGCTCTTGTCCAAGTGACCACTGTCTTCCAGTTACCAGATATGTTGACTATTTTCTATACTGATTCTCCACCACCTCTTAGCAGCATTTTCGGTAATTTACCATCCCATCTTTTATTTATTTTTTGCTATAAGAATATTATTTTTGTAATGGCTTTGTTGAGATACAATTTATATACCACACAAATAGTCCATTTAAACCATACAATTCAGTGGTTTTTAGGATATTCTCAGAGTTGGGCAACCATCACCACAATAATTTTTACAACACTTTTATCATCCCAGAAAGAAACCCTGTACTCTACTGTGGCCATCAATCCCTAATCTCTCCAGCTCCCCTCCCAGTCCAAGGCATCCAATAATCTACTTTCTGTCTCTATGGATTTTTCTATTCTAGACATATCATTTAAATAGAGTTACACAATTTGTGATCTTTTCACATAGCACGTTTTCAAAGCTCATCCATGTTGTAGCTTGTATCAGTACTTTATTCCTTTTGATTGCCCAATAATGTTCCATTGTGTGGGTATATCATATTTTATTTCTTTTTTATTTCTCTTGGGTGCATGCTTAAGAGTACAATTACTAGGCCAAATGGTAGCTCTATGTTTAACCTTTGAGGAACCACCAGACTGTTTTCCAAAGTTGCTATGCCATTTTACATTCCTGCCAGCAATGAATAAAGGTTCTAATCCCCCTCTCCCTTTTACCAACACTGGTTCTTGTCCATCTTTTTTATTATTGCCATCCTAATGGTTATGAAGTGGTATGTCATTGTTGTTTTAATTGGCATTTCCCTGATGAGTAATAAGCACTTTTCATGTGCTTATAGGTAATTTTTATATCTACTTCAGAGAAATGTCTATTTGAATCCTTTGCCCAATTTAAAAATGGGTTACCTATCTTTTTATTATTGAATTATGTGTTATTTATATATTCTGGATACAAGTTCCTTATTTGATATATGAACTGCAAATATATTCTCCCATTTTGTGAGTTGATTTTGCACTTTCTTCACAATTCTCTTTGAAACACAAAAGTTTTTTTTTTTTTTTTAAGATTTATTTATTTATTTATTTATTTATTTATTTATTTATTTGAGACAGAGAGAATGAGAGACAGAGAGCATGAGAGGGAGGAGGGTCAGAGGGAGAAGCAGACTCCCTGCCGAGCAGGGAGCCCGATGCGGGACTCGATCCCGGGACTCCAGGATCATGACCTGAGCCGAAGGCAGTCGCTTAACCAACTGAGCTACCCAGGCGCCCGAAACACAAAAGTTTTAAAGTTTGACGAAATTCAATTTATTTCTTTTCCTTCTGTTGCCTGTGCTTTTGGGGTCATATTTGAGAAATCATTGCCTAATCCAAAGTCACAAAGATTTATCCCTTTGTTTTCTTCTAAGAGTTGTATAGCTTTAACTCTTGCATTTACATGCATTTTGAGTTAATTGTTGTGTACGGTGTGAGGTAGGGGTCCAACTACATTCTTTTGCATGTAGATATCCAGTTGTCCCAGCACCATTTGTTGAAAAGACTATTTTTTCTTTATTGAATTGTTTTGGTGACTTTGTTAAAAATCAATTGACCATAAGTGTGAAGGTTTGCTTCTAGGTTCCTAGTTCTATTCTTTTGACCTATATATCTATTTTTATGGCAGTACCACACATCCTCTTGTAACACATTATCCTCTTGGCTTCCAGATCACAAAATTTCCTGGTTTTTCTCCAAAATTTCTATCTCCTATGTAGGTTCATCTGTTTCTGCCAGTCATTCTCTAGTATCTAAATTTGTCTATCCAACAAACTTGTTTAACTCTACTTAGATATCACATAGGTATTTCATACTTTATGTGTCTGAAACTAAACTTTTGCTCCTGCCACACACCAAAAATTTCTTATCCAACTCATTCCATCATAATGACATTTTCCACCCAATTTAAGTTAGAAACCTGAAAATCATTCTTGTCTCCATTTCTTAGCTTCATCTCCATTTCTTAGCTTCATCTGCATCAGTTAGGATCTAATCAAGACACCCCACTAGTTCTTTTAACAGAAAGAATTTAATATAAAGAATTCTAGCCAGATATTAGAGAATATGAAAAGGCAAAAAAGAAGTACTGAGATATCACAATGATAGTAAATGCAGGGCACAGTTATAGCCCTTGTGGCTGTGGGAACACAGGAATAAGGTTGGAATTATTAAAAGTTTGGGGTAATGAGAAGCTTGGAAGAGATATTCCATGAAGCAGGGATTTAGACCTCTAAGGAGGGGTCACTAGTTAGCTGTTGCTGGTACCTGGGAGTGAGGGTGGGGATGGTAAAGAAGCTGAATCTGGGAGTGTTAAGAAAACTACAAACTAAAATTCACTGTTACAGCCAAGGTGTAGAATCCTGACTAGAGCAATGTTGACAGGAACAGGAAGGAGCAAGTCCCTATGTGCCTTCCTGTATCCCTTTAATGTCTCCTTTTGGCAGAGCACAAGTTGGGAGCTGACAAAGCAGTCATGTAGTTTTGAAGAATCTCCATCTCAGCATCAAAAAAGCAAATGAAGAAGGGTGGCTTTGAAGCTAAGAAACAATAGTTTAATAACCAGGGCACTCCATTCTTTTGATTATTCAGATTCAGACCTCTCGTTGTTCCTGCCTATGTACTCTGGACCTTACCTGAGCCTCTAAACTCAATCCCTAACTCAAAAGGCTTTCGTCATTTTAATTTTCTTTCAGATCCTCAAATCCACATAATAAATTCTTGCCTTAGGATCATCACACTTTGCCTGGACCATTCCCTATCCCCGTGCCAGTTTTTGGTTTTTGTTTTGTTTCTGTTTTTGTTTTTTGGCCTGGCTCCTTCCTTTTCATCTTTAAAGTCTTAGCTAAATTATCTCCTCCACAGAGTGGGTTTCCTTAACCACATAGTCAAAGTAGAAACTGACCCTTGTTCATAGCACCTTGTTCTTTTCCTTTGTTGCACTTATTGTATATTTTCATTATATGTTTATTTTTGTGACTGTTTTATGTCTGTCTCCATCAATAGAATGCAAGCTTCATACTTACTGTGTTCATCACTTCATATATACCACCTAGCACAGCTCCTGCCATTTAATAATGCTGAATAAATATGGATGGAATGGATGCTGTACTGAACCACCTCATTCTTGGCAGGTGGGTCGAGTTCATCCACAAAAGAATCGATTTCAGGTTGAGTAAGTGTTGGATCAGTAATTGTGAGTTTGTGGGTGTGTGCATGGAGGTGCTTGAGAAGCCTAGCGGGGAGAATAATTTTCTTGCCTTCATGTTAAACATAGTGCACCAAAACGAGAGTTGCATTAAGAAAATATTTAAGAAACAGAGTCATAATTACCTGGGAAAAAACACCCAGAAAATGGCTATCTGGAAGGCGTGGAAATAGGCAAGATATGTTTTGATTATGGACACTCTGAAAGCCAAGCAGAGCATCCAGAGCAACCTGATTTCCCCTGAGAACCAGAAAAGGGTTAGTTTTTGGTACTCTAGCACCGGAGTAGTTTAGCTAGCGGAAAGTGCTCCAATAAAAACTAGGGCTCACTGGACTACGTTAACAAGGAGGTTGGTGACACATCTACTCAGAAGAGGGAAGGGAAAGTTTGGGAGCTGAAAGTAAAAGAGAGGAATAAGGAAATGGTTTTTTTTTTTTTTTTCAAATTGACCTGCAGTTAGCTCCTTTTCTTCTTGTTTTTTTACTCGCCTATTCTCAAGTACCCCCAAAACAAAGTATTTTCACTACAAGGACTAGTCTCCACCAACACCCTTCAGCAGATAACGTGGGGAATTCATAACTTGAGGTTGGGGCTAGCTTCATGGGCGTGCAACCTGCACAGTTGTACAGGACCCCAGCCTCACGAGGGCAACACACTTGATCTCACGTTCTCCTGTTGCCATCTTGAAATTCAAATAACTTTTGAGCAAGGGATACTGCATTTTTATTTTGCGCTAGACCCTGCAAATTATAAAGCCAGTCTTGCTTATAGCGTAATTCTGGGCCATATTATGCTAAATGCAAAGCCATACATACGTCCTTCTCAACCCTGGGTTTCACTGGAAATGAAATTGGAAATTTCATTCGTTGGAAATTCTTTTATCAGTTTGAATCTAGAAGGTGCTATGACCCAGCACCCTTTCCAATTCCTGAGATTTCCACCCCTGCCCTCCACTACAGGAAGCTTCAGTACTGCTTTACAATAACCACGGATGGGAATTCATGCTAGCTCGAATTCCCCAAGATGAAGGTCACAAACCAATAGATCCTCTAAAGATGATCTTGCACATCATAAATGAGGGCAGGGGCATCCTGTGCTTTGGGGATATTAAAGTGTATGTGATTTAACATAAACTGCCTCCCTCCTTTCTCTACAGCCTCAGATCCCTGGTTGCACACAGCTGAAAACCCAGTGTGAATTATCAGTATGTTATAACCAATCCTAGGTTTCTTCTTAAAGGTTTGTGTGGTAAAAACAAAACATGATGTATAAAGCATTTGCTAGTTCTCTACGTGTTTTACCTACTTTGTACCTTTTGATTACCACAGTAAACTGTGTCGCTGGCAGGGCGGATCTTATAATCCCGTGTGGCAACGCTGTCAAGGGCAGAGAGTGGAAAGAAGGCAGGCAAATCAGGGTCGGATCTTGGCTAGATGGCTTTCTTGTCTGTAAAATGGGGTTTTAGAGAGATCAAATGTGACGGTGTATAAAATTCCAAGGGCAATGCCCAGCATGTAATAGGTACTCCACGTATGGGAGCTTTGGTTGTGTGCGTGCTTTCTTGGGAAATCGGGGACCAACACCATCCCAATTAGAACCTGTTGGGTCTCCTCAGAGAGGACTGCCCAGACCTGGCTCTGCAGTTCCCAGACTGCATCACACTCTCCTGTGGCCTGTTGGCTTTCCACCTGCTGCTCTCTCAGAAATTGCTGCTGCCTCTTTTCCATCTGTCTCACTCCCACTTATCCCTAAAGACTACCTACTGGGCCCCCTTTGCTCAACCTTTCCCCAGATGGAGGTGCCCCTTCTTTGGGCTCCTGTCTCCCTCTCTTCTCATCTCTATGGCTGTGTAATTTTGCACTGTAGCTGTCTGCTCCTGGGTTTGCCACCTCTGGTGTCTATACTTACCAGTGGGGCAGGACCTGTGTCTTTAATCTCTGCTTCTGCAGTCTCTGAATAGATGCTCAGTAAATATTTATCCTTAAATGAATGAATATGTAAGTGAATAAAAGAAGGCAGGAAGGAATGAATTAATTTGCTTTGTGGGTGTGTGCCCCCTAGTAACAGAAGCGAGGAGCAAACCAGCCTCTCTAATAACCTGGAGATATGCCAGTACTCCCTTCTGAAGCTGAAAGCAGCAGGGCATCATTTCTCTAAATAAAAGGAGTTCTTGAGTTTTCAGGAATCTGGCCTCTGGCCACAAGTATAGAAATGGCAGACTGCTGGATCTGGTTTGGGGGAAGGAGCATCATTTGATTGCAGAGATCATTTTTCTTGGCACTTGTCAAAGAAGAGGACAGAGACATCTGCATGCCCCAATGACATCACTTGGCCCTGCCTTGCACAATAGAGGAAAAAAACTGTCAGGGCAAGTTTCCAGTTTATCTAGACATAGCTGAGCCAGGGCCAGGATTTTCCACCGCTCTCCCCACCCCTACTGATCCCAGCACTGAAAATGGTTCTTGGAGCTCTGAATAAAACTGCCCTCAAAGAGCCAAGCTCTTAATCAGATTTGCAGCCGTGAATTCAAGGCACTGTTATCACCTCTCTCTTTCCCTTTGTGCCTCCATTCTCCCCCAACCCAACTTCCACCCAAGGAAACCGCTGTCTTCAATTTGAGCGCTGTCATCCCTAGACATTTCTTTGTACTTAAACATTATATGCACATATTCTTAAAACCATATAACACTGCTTTATATTTTTTAAACTTTATATGTTATACCATGTTGTATGTGTGTATTCATCTTTAATTTTCCTTAAACTTACTGTGCCTTCCCAATGTGACATTGTAAAATTTATCCACATGGACAGTTGTAGCTCTTCTTCATTCATGATATGTAGTGACATGCCCTTTGGTAGTATCAACTCCCTTGAGTGAGTATCAAATGTGACAGAGATGCCCGTTCAAGATGCCCAGCGTGTGTTATATGAGATGAGGCTGGAGAAGCAGAGGACACGCTACATACAGGGCTCTGCCTATTTTCATCTTGGGGTACCTGGGTGTGTCATAGGGATGGGAGTATCTGTGGTATGTTGTACCACATGCAGATGAGGTTGATCTTATTTCATGAGCTTTGTTCACACCTTGAGTAATTCTACAATTGGATAGTATCTTACTGCCAGAAGAACACTAGGCTGGAAGTCAGGAACCCAGATTCTTGTCCTAGTTCTTGGTAAGAACTTGCTTGATCTTGGGCAAGAGGTTTCACTTTCTGAGCCTCCTGGTTTCCACATGGAGTATGAATGATTTCTATAAGATGCACAGGTCTGAGGGAAACATGGATGTGATTATTGGGTGAACTGTGGTGAAATTGTTGAACTTGTACAGAAGGACCCAGTGCTCCTCTCTGCAAAGGGATTTTGCAGATGGGACTAAGTTAAGGATATTGAAATGGGAGATTACCCTGGATTAGCAGGTGGACCCATTGTGATCACAAAGGTTCTTATATGAGGGAAACAGAGGCTCAGAGTTGAACAAAAAGGAGACATGGCACTAAAAGCACAGATATGTGGGTGGGTGGGTGGAGGAGAAGCAGAGAGAGTTGAAGATGCTCCATTGCCGGCTTTGAGGATGATGGAGGAGACACGGGTCAAGGAATGCAATGGTGTCTAGAAGCTGGAAAAGCAAAGGACACACTTTGCTTTTCCAGAAAGAACACAGCCCTGCCAACACCTTGATTTTAGGACTTCTGACCTCTAGAACCATAACCTACTACATCTGTGCTGCTCCAACCACTAAATTTGTGGCACTTTGTTTTAGCACCAATAGGTAATTAATACAAAGGGTGAATGAGTTCAACATGATAAATCCATTCCAGCATTTCTATCTCCTTAAGTATTTTGATTCCTTTGTGAGCCTTGAGCCAAGGCATTTCTGGTACCACTAAGTCCTTTAGTGTGGGCTACAACTTCCTGAGTTCATGTTTCAGTCAACACTCCAAGCAAATGTTGAGAACCATTCTCAATGACTTGAGCTTAACACACTGAATCCAGAATCTCAGTTAAGTGCCCCTATTTGATAAATTCAGCCTAATCTATAATTATGTTCTTTTCTTCTATGATCTTTAGAATCCTGCTCCCATCCTTCCCTGGTTTCTATTGATATTAATTAGCAAAATCTTGCAATTTGTTAAGTGTGTGAGCCTGTTCCTTTCAGGTGAGACTCTGTGCTTACCCACTGAGTCTTTGCAGGGATCCTGACTCCAGTGCTGTCAGGAATGGAGAAACAGGGGATCTGGAGGCAGTGAGAGAAGAGGCACCCCCTTGTTAGGTCACCACCTCAGGTGAGATCTTTACATGAAGTGACAGGAGCAGAGGCTCTGCTTCTGCTGGTGATGAAGCTCTGACATCCTCCTTCCTATCTTCTCTTTCCTAACATGGTTCTCTTTTCACAAGAAAAGACAGTGTGAGGCTGGAAATGTTGAGCCCCTACCATACTTCAGCAGCCCACACAGGTAGCTGGTGTCCTTGATTTGTAGATGCATCAACCTGTGGCTACAAAACATGAGAAATGTTTTTTAAGGGCATTCACAGAAGTTTCTTGGCTCTCTACTTATTAAACATAGAATGTAAGCCTTGCATTAGCATATATTGTTTTCATTAAGCTTTCTGGCACAGTGAAAAACAAGTAGCTCATATTTTGAAGGTACGGTATCTTTATTGCTTTCAAATCCAACCAGATAAGATTACCATTCCCAGATCCCCCCATTTTCTTGGGAAGACTGATATTAATTACTATTAGGGTAAAAGTTCAGTTGCAGAGAATAGACTGCACACTAGCTGATTTAAGTAAGAAAAGATTCTTATCACAGACTATTAAACACATTCCAGAATCATTAGGGAAACTGCGGAAGCAAATTCTGGGCTGTGCTTCTAAGAACAACTTTTAAATTGCACTGCAGTACCTGGCAGCCAGGAGAGTTGCTGCTTCTGCTGCAATCAGACATGAAGAAGCTGCGGACCAAGGGAGGAAATCTGCCTCTGCACTTACTGGTTCCAGAACCAAAGTGGCTCTGCTAGGAGCAGAGGAGGTTCATTGCCCACCTCACATTCAAATCCCAAGCAAATGTTTCTGCTCAGCAGATCTAAACCATATCCACCCCCCCAAAACAAAAAACAAAACAAAAAACCTGAGCAGCAAGGGAGTTCCAGGAGATGTAATCTTTAGCATCCCAGCATTTTTTCTAGGAAGGCTGTGGGAAGAAACCCATGCACAGTGTTGGCTCACTGCCCTGGAGGATTCCTGAATGAAGTACCAACAAAGATCTGTCTGGAAAACTCAGTGCCGGTAACCTCAGCCAAATGGCTGCATTGGTGAGTTAGGGACACACCCGGAATCTCTTCCTGGCAGTGGGCTGGGAGAGGGAACCAGTGCTGAGAAGGAGGCAGGAGTGAGGAAGGCAAGTGAGGAAGGCAATTCAGCCTCAGTGCATATGTTCTTTGACTCAGAAATTCAAACTCTGAATTGTGTTCCATTGTTAGCTTTTTGTGTTTTAGATTTTCCTTCATAGTTACTTTTATCTTATTTTTCTAAGTCCACCAATTTCATTCCAGAAAAAAAAGGCAAACAAGATTTTTCTCCTGTATTCAAGATATGCAGTGGGAGCAACAGTGAGCAAGAGAGATTTCCTTACCAGAGGGGAATTCCTTCCAACTAGCTTCTCAATTTAAGAAGTCTCAGTTTATGTTGAATTTGGCAAATGGGAGCCAAATAGGAGCTGTTTTTATCTTGAAGTTTGTATCTATACAATTAACTAAGTAAAAGCTAGCATGCCACATGAATGCTAATTAATCACGCCTCATTTAAATAACAACAATTAAGACATTGTTCAAGCTGTCCTGGTTTGCATATGCAAATGGTGTTTTTCACTGCTACTGGAAACTCATCACAGCTGCATGAAAAAATGTCTGGTTTATGAAGTTTCCATCAATCTCCACATGATAATGCTTCGTTATGCTGAATTAATTAGCATCTGCAAATTAACAAATTTGACTTTCATGTCTACCTTTAACTCCTAGAATTGTACAATGAATCCCTAAGAGAACTTGTGAAGAATAATCATTTAATATTAAACCAAATAATAAAACATTTAAATTGGGGAGCACACATGTGAAGAAGTTGGAGAACAAGCGTGCTTCTGACAAATGGAACATACGGAGCCTTTTGATTTATATAAGAACAATGATTCCTGAGAGCCCCCAACAGTCCATGTTGGCACAGATTCTCCAGTGACTAAGACTGTTCTTTTTCTGTTTTTCCATAAGCATTTTAAAGCTTTGTGTTGTTTTTTTAAGCGGAAATCACCAAACTACCTCAGAATTTTACAATAAAGCATGAGAAGGGTTATTACTTAGTCGTTGATATAACAGGGTTGCATTAGTGTTTTAACATCTCCAATGGTCTATGCAACCAAAACCACTTCTCCCTCTGTAGATTCACACCAAGAAAAACTAGTTTGTGCCATTTATTTGGATGTATATTGGAGATCTGTATACCTTAAAAGAGAAGCTACCTCTAAGCCCCCAAACCCAAATCTTAGGAAAATATCCTCATTTCCCCCGCCCCCACAATGACTCAGTCTAGAAGTCAATGTGCTCTAGAAGTAAACTTGGGTATTTCTAAAAATCCAGTATGGATAATTCAGTAAAGAAATAGTATCCAACTTTTCTCTCAATTATGCAGGTCCAACCACAAACCACAGGGTTCTTCTGGGTCTTAAACACTGGGTGATTGACATAAGACTTTTTCCTAGGCTGAATATGTAGCCCTGTCTGCAGTAAAAGGCTTCATTCCTCAGTGCTGTACTATTAATTGATTTGTAATCTGCTAGCACATCTTCTTTTTTAAAAATTTTTTATTGTTATGTTAATCACCATACATTACATCATTAGTTTTTGATGTAGTGTTCCATCATTCATTGTTCGTGCATAACACCCAGGGCTCCATGTAGAACGTGCCCTCTTCAATACCCATCACCAGGTTAACCCATACTCCCACACCCCTCCCCTCTAGAACCCTCAGTTTGTTTTTCAGAGTCCATCCTCTCTCATGGTTTGTGTTCCCCTCCGATTTCCCCCCTTAATTCTTCCCCTCCTGCTATCTTCTTTTTTTTTTCTTAACATATATTGCATTATTTGTTTCAGAGGTACAGATCTGTGATTCAACAGTCTTGCACAATTCACAGCACTCACCATAGCACATACCCTCCCCAGTGTCTATCACCCAGCCACCCCATCCCTCCCACCCCACCCCCCACTCCAGCAACCCTCAGTTTGTTTCCTGAGATTAAGAATTCCTCGGGGCGCCTGTGTGGCTCAGTTGGTTAAGCAACTGCCTTCGGCTCGGGTCATGATCCTGGAGTCCCGGGATCGAGTCCCACGGCAGGCTCCCTGCTCAGCAGGGAGTCTGCTTCTCTCTCTGACCCTCCCCCCTCTCATGCTCTCTATCTCATTCTCTCTCTCAAATAAATAAATAAAATCTTTAAAAAAAAAAAAGAATTCCTCATATCAGTGAGGTCATATGATACATGTCTTTCTCTGATTGGACGTCTTGGCTCTTTCCACACTTTGGCTATTGTGGACATTTGCTAGCATGTCTTCTTATGTTTATTACCTAAGACACAGTTCCAGAGAGGAATTCTTCGTGAAACACCTTGTCAGTGATGATTCAAAGTACAATTGTGCATCTTAATGATTTCTTGGTGAACAGATGTTATTCTGAATAATCAATTTTATTATTCATCTGCTTCTCTCTTCTATCTTTCACAGATAATATTTATCAACTGGATAATCTATCTTGATAATCAAGAAATTAGTCACATATGCTTGTGGTGTGTGGGGAAAAATTTCCTGAGACGAAGAGAGGTTGAAATAAATTATAACTGACTAGGCAAACTGACTTCAGTATTTTATTGATTCTCATAAACTATTCAAAAGCATCAGATGTTACCATTTCTTGCCTCGCTGAACACGTAGCAGAGGGCTCCTGAGCAGTGTTGGAGGCATTGGTAGATTCAGCAGCCAATAACATCTATCTCCATAGCAAGAACAACTTCTTTGGCCTGGCTTCATTGCCTGGTCCTATAAGGAGGGCAAAATATTCTCTGTCTTCCCAGAATATGTGCTGACTCCCATGAGAACCCATGTAGGAAACCCACAAGCTTTTAAGTACCAGATTAATCAACCACGTTTAGTAACTTTCACATAGGCACACGCAAGAACTTGCTTCCACACTGTTTTTGATAATCTATTCTGGAGAGTTCAACTTGGTTAATTCATGTGCCAACTCCAGTGAACTAATAAAAGCTTTCTGGAGCCCCGCATTAAGAAGATTCTGAGGTCATATATGAATTTAATAGGAAAGAACATAGGTCATACATCATTTTTGCCTCTTCTCACATCTTTTGCTCTGGTATTTGCCCCAGCAAACACCTCTGCACAGGTGAGGTCTGACAGCACCTCACTTTACCTACACTGTGCATCTTTCATCTTCTGTCCAGGGGCATCTTTGCTCCTGTTGACTGGGGTGTCTGCAGGAACTGGACTAGCCCTTCTACCAGAGGGCAAACTGTTGGGGCAACACTTGACTTGGACTGGGAGCCAGAGGCCAAGTACTCCAGTTCTGTCTTGGACAAGCAACTCTAAAGAACATTCTATATTCTTCCTCAGATGATCCTTGGGGTTGAGCCTCAGTTGCCCACAGCAGGAACCAGCTCAACAATGCATTCATGGATTCCCTCTTTCACCCCCTCAACTCCCCATCCCTATTCTCTGAAACCTCTTCTCAAAGTAAATTATTGAAATAAAAATTCTTATTTCTAGTTATGCTTTTTTGTGAAATCCAAGCTAGGAAAAAAATGCCACACTAAATTATTGGGGTTAGCCATGAGTGAAGGGTCCATGAGGAATTACAACTCTAAGCTACATAGTTTCCATGTGGAGTCTCTTCCATCCTTTATAATGACTTAAATTCTAATAATAACAGGGCAGCGGACTGTGCCCACATGGTTGGTCAGCTGGAAGTTGTCTTCATTAGGTAAGGTTTAGAACCAACAAAGTGTTTTAACTTTGGTTAATTATCTTTGGTTCATTATCTTTAAAAAACTGAGACAAATTGTTCATGCCCGTCATCACCAACAATACCAATAACCTTATCTGGGTATTTTTTCTGGGTGTGTACTTTTTCAAAATACGATCTAAGTGTTGGGGAAGATCAAGCAGAGAAAAGTAACAACACCCGTTTCCAAGACTAAAATGTAAACAATGAAAAGAAGACCCAAGGGCAAAAGTTAAAATAATACCACAAAATAGCATATTCTAAAAGCTACATAAAAAAAATAAAATAAAAGCTAAATAAATGACATGAAGAAAGGCCATTATCTTCAGAGTGACTCTCCAGGGAAGAGGTGGGAGTTGACTGGAGGTACAAAGCTGTATTGCACAGACAAAGGAGTAGATTGAAACTTCCATGCTGAGGACTGGCTTGGCCAAAGAATGGCATGGGAATAATTAGCTAGTTTAGGAGAGGACATTTATGGAAATATAAGGAGATAAATTTGAGGAGATAGGGTGGGACTAGACTATAGAGAAAGATAAAGATCAAAATTAGAATCCACAAGCAGAGGGTCTTACTATTTATTGACTCAAACTCTTATCAATAATGCCTGATCTTTTGGATCAGAAGCAGTGAGAAAATATCCCAGGTCATATAGGAGAACACAAAGAAGACCACAGTCTGCTCTAAACCACACAACTGCTCCCCCCATATCTTGGGAAGAATAAAAAGTGAGTGTGGGAACTTTAAATAATGCTTGAACCCCAGAGAAGCAAAAGGCAAGAACTTACAGTTTCAGCCTGCAGCTTCCAGCCTGGATACCAATGTTTTTTCTTTTAAAGATTTTATTTTTTGAATGGAGGGAAATCGGAGGGGAGGACGAACCATGAGAGACTATGGACTGAGAAACAGACTGAGTGTTTTAGAGGGGAGGGGGTAGGGGGATGGATTAGCCCGGTAATGGGTATTAAGGAGGGCACGTACTGCACGGAGCACTGGGTGTTATACGCAAACAATGAATCATGGAACACTGCATCAAAAACTAATGATGTAATGTATGGTGACTAACATAATAAAATAAAATTAATTTTAAAAAGATTTTATTTTTAAGTAATCTCTACACTCAATGTGGGGCTCGAACTCACAACCCAAGATCAAGAGTCACATGCTTTACCGACTGAGTCAGCCAGGCGCCCCACCAGTGTTTTTTCTGAACAAAGTCACTGTTCTTTACAAAAATCATCTCTAGATTCCAAGACTTAGGTGTTCTAAGATGCTTACAAAGCATTGAAGTCTTAACCACCTCATATATTAAAGAGTTAAAATGATTCAGCAGGTAAGGATGGAGCAGGAAAAAGGCTTTAAAGTCTGCACGCGGAAGATGGACTGAGCTACCACTTTTTTATTCTCTTTTATGTTTTCCTTTTTATTTTATATACTTAATACTATAAAAAAATGCATTCATTCCACAAATATTTTATGAATGCTTACTGTGTACCATGGGAAGGTTATCAGAGCACAGACATGGAGTCAAAGCTGCATCCAAATCCACATTCTTCCATTTTAGCAAATTGTGTATAGTTTCTAGCCCTCAGTTTCTTTTATGTAAAATGGAGAAATGATACCCACCTCATAGTCTGTTGTAGGAACTGTGTCTACAAAATCCCTATAGTAAGTGACCAATTAAATGAAGCTTAAAATTTCCTAAGTTTTATTTTCAATTTCATAAAAAAAAATAATGCACTAGGGCATCAGCAAATTTCCTATAGTTTCAGCATTTGATTAGAACTTAAATGTCTCTATTAAATTTTTACATTTGGTTAGAACTTAACTTTAGTTAGAACTTAAATTTCCATTAGATTTTTACATTTCTGTAGGAAATTCTAACTTACTTGTCATTTGGGGATGGCCAAGTCAATTTCCATGGATTTGGTTTCACTGCTTCCCCTCCGACTTGAAAAGCAGATAACAACTGAAAGACTTTTTATTTGTTTCACGTGTTTCTACTCAGATCCCTTGGGATGTCTGCCTTCTATCTTCTCAATCATTCAAAAAATCTCCCCAGCAATCTTGAAATGTGCAATAATTTTTTTATTGCTCTTCCCATTCTGCTTTGAGTTTAATTCTTCAAGATTCCGTTATTTAAGCTTTTAGTAAGTAATCATTATGATTTTATTACAACAGAAACTCAGCCTGTGAATTTTCTACAACTAATTGAAAAAGGCTTTTTAATACTTAGATTTCCTTAGGCAAAAGATAATACAATGGATACAAATTCCAGAAATTAGCAAAAATCCTAATATTCATAATAAACCTGTTGTCTTTGATAGTATTGTGGTGTTGTTTCTATGGAATGAAAAGCTTTGTATAAGTTGGAGAAATACTTAAGAGTGACATTATCATGTCATTCTTAACCTATTTTTTTAATCTACAGAAAAATAACAAAAAAGCATATCAGAAACATCATAGTCTTAGTTTCAAGAAATACTTTTGTCAGAAAATGGAAAAAAAAATGTACTGTATTTACCCACAGTTGACATGTCTCCATCAGTTAGAATGGAGGGCAAAGGTGCATAGCAGAACATGATTTTGATCAGGAGTTTGAGGCATCCAACAAAAATATATTGACCTTATAGTGTCTCTTTCCAAGGATGCTGTGCAAGTAAGTATTTTCTTCACAAGAGACAAAACCAGTCACTGTTCAAAACCAACATGGCTAGGTTGAAAATATCAGCAACATCTGTGAATTTCTTTGCAAACCCATCAGCAGGAACAGGCGGTAATTTAACAACCAAATGAGCAAAGTAAATGGCTCTACAGAGAGCTCCTTTATATGGGATGGGCTGTGGGGGTTGATGCAATCAGATTACTAAGGCTGTCCCACTGAGTGTGCAATTTTCTTCTCCAGATACAATGCCAAGCATAGTGGCTGACACTGTAACCACCTAGGTCTGAATGTTCCCTACTTCCTGCCACGCATCTGCTACTCCACTCAAAGAGGACAGCTCCATGTTTTCCAAACCCATTATAAACTCACAGCTTCTTATCATTACCCATGCTATTCCCTCCTCCTAGAATAACTTGTGCTTATTTCTTCCCTTGGAGAACGCCTACTCGTTCTTCCAGATCTTGTTCACAACACTATCTTCCCTCGGAAGGCTTTCTAAATACCCTGCCACTCCAAAATTCATATGTTGAAGTCCTAACCCCCAGGACCTGAGAATGTGATTGTATTTGGAGATAGGGTCTTTATGGAAGTGATTAAAGTTAAGTGAGGTCATATGGGTGGGCTCTAATCCAATATGGCTGATGTCCTTATAAGAAGAGGAGATTCTGGGCGCCTGGGTGGCTCAGTTGGTTAAGCGATTGCCTTCAGCTCAGGTCATGATCCTGGAGTCCCAGGATCGGGCTCCCTGCTCAGCAGGGAGTCTGTTTCTCCCTCTGACCCTCCCCCCTCTCATGCTCTCTCTATCTCATTCTCTCTCTCAAATAAATAAATAAAATCTTTAAAAAAAAAAGAAGAGGAGATTCTTCTTATAGCACCTAAAAAAACTTAGAGTCAATTTCATGTTCAATCATTGAAAACTTCACCACGTGATATCAAGATTAAGGCAAAAGTGTTTGCCTTCCCCCTGTGGTGGTGTTTCTATGGAATGAAAAGCTTTGTACAAGTTGGAAAAATACTTAAGAGTGACATTATCAGGTCATTCTTAACCTATTTTTGTGGAAGTGGAATCATCATGTAGGCACGCGCAGGGGGAAAACCACATAGGGACAGAGGGAAACCTAGTCTATAAGCCAAAGAAAGAAACCCACCCTGCCAACACCATGCTTCCAGCCTCCAGAACTGTGAAAATAAATAAATAAATTTCTGTTGTTTAAGCCCCCTATCTGTAGTGCTTTGTTACACAGCCCTAGCAAGCTAATCCATTTCTCCAGCCCCTCCCACTAGAATATGAGTCCCCAAGACCGGAACTATGCCTCAGTCCCACAATATGTTCTCAGTCCATGCTTACTGAGTGAAAAATGCTGACAATGAGACAGAACAGGGGAACATAGTCAAGGAGTCACTTGTCATGTTGACAGAGATGTTCACCCCTCTTCTAATCAAAAAGTTTAAAAACAGCCTCCTTACTTCTTGCTAACTACGAATCTGATTTTTCTTTTTTTTTGCATTTTTTATTATGTTACATTAGTCACCATACAGTACATCATTAGTTTTTGATGCAGTGTTCCATGATTCATTGTTTGTGTATAACACCCAGTGCTCCATGCAGAACGTGCCCTCCTTAATGCCCATCACCGGTCTGATTTTTCAAAAGCAAGGATTTCAAGATGAAAAAACCAGCTACTGAACATGGTTGCTTTTGTTCTGCTAGCTAATGTTCGGGCAAAGGTCAAAAGACACCTGTCAATACAGATTAGCTGACATCAGCAAGCAGTCCTGTCGGCCTCAGTGGTGAGTTGTACATAGAATTGCTTGTATGGATAAATTTTTCCATCTCACACTCTGAAAATACCAGTCCTCTACTTGGATTAGGAAAACCCTGAAGTGAATATCTTTAAAATGGCATTATTCACAAGAGATAAGATACAGGAACAACCTATGTATTTGTCAATGGTGAATGGATAAAGAAAAGGTGTTATATATATAAAATGGAATATTATTCAGCTTTAGAAATGAAGGAAACCCTGCCATTTGCGACAACATGGATGAACCTGGAGGGCATTTATAAGTGAAATAAACCAGTCACAGAGACAGACAAAGACCATTTGATCTCGCTTATATGGGAATCTAAAAAAATTAAAAGCTCGAACTCAGAGAGACAGAGAATCGAAAATTGGTTGCCAGGGATCGGGGCTGGGGGTAGGGGAAGAGGTTGGTCAAAGGCCATAAGCTTCCAGTTGTAAGATGAATAAGCTCTGGGATGTGATGCCCAGCATAGTGACTATAGCTAATAACATCGTATTGTACACTCTGAATTTGCTCACAGACTAGATTTTAAGCCTTCTCAGAAAAAAAAAAAAAAGAACAAGAATGTAATTTTGTAAGGTGAGGGGTATGTTAATTAATTTGACTGTGGGAGTCATTTCACAATGTATATGGATAGCAAATCATCATGTCGTACACTCTAAATATATTACAATTTTATTTGTTGGTTACACCTCAAGAAAACTAGAAAAAATAGTTGTCAGTCTCTGCCCCATCTACTCTATTATTTTAATGATAACTTTTTAGCTATAATTTATTTATTGCTATATTAAAATCCACTAATTTTATGTTAACTTTGTGCATATAACCTTTGAAACACTCAACCTTATAATTTATTTACAGATTCTTTTTAGTTCTCTAAGTACACAATCATCTCATCTACAAATAATGATAATTTTTCCCCCTATCCAAGCCTCATATGTTTACTTCTTTTTTTTTATTTTTTTATTTTTTTAAAGATTTTATTTATTTATTTGACAGAGAGAGACACAGCGAGAGAGGGAACACAAGCAGGGGGAGTGGGAGAGGGAGAAGCAGGCTTCCCGCAGAGCAGGGAGCCCGATGCGGGGCTCCATCCCAGGACCCTGGGATCATGACCTGAGCCAAAGGCAGACGCTTAACGACTGAGCCACCCAGGCACCCCCATATATTTACTTCTTACCTTATCTCACTCTGCTGGTTAGAACTTCCAGGATAATGTTGAAATGTGGTGAAAGCAAACACTTCTGCCTTAATCTTGATATCACGTGGTGAAGTTTTCAATGATTGAACATTAAATTGACTCTAAGTTTTTTTTTAGGTGCTCTTCATCAAAGAAGTACTCTTCTATAACAAAGCTAAGAGTTTCAACATGGATGGATGTCAAATTATATCAATTGTTTTTCTGCATTTCTTAAAACATGGGCGATTTTTCTCTTTTAATCAGTTATGATTACTGATACTGATTTTCTAATGTTAAACTAATATTGCAACTAGGCATGATGGATTATAGTTTTTAAATATTACTGGAATTGTTTTTCTCATAACTTGCACGTATATTTATGAGTAAGATTGGACTGTGATTTTCTGTATGTTCTTCTCAAATGTGACAGATGAATTCATAAAGAAAATGTGGTGTATACATACAGTGGAATATGATTCAGTCTTGAAAAAAAGAAAACTGTGCCAGATGTGACAATGTGCATGAACCTGGTGGATGTCATGCTAAATGAGATAAGCTAGTCAGAGAAGGACGAATACTACATGATGATTCCACTTCCACAAGGAATGCAAAATAGGAATCAAACTCATAGAAACAAAGAGTAGAATGGTGCTTGCCAGGGACTAAGGGGAAAAGCAAGGAGCAGCTGTTCAATAGGTTAAAGCCTCAGTAATGCAAGATGGATTATGTTCTGCTGTACAACATTTTGCCTGTAGTTAACAATACTGTATTAGGCACTTTGAAATTTATTACGAGGATAGATATCATGTTAAGTTTTCTTACTGCAATAAAAAGTCAAAAAAATCCAAAGTAGCCCTACTCTTATGCAATTGGTTGGAATAATATCTCCTACCTTTTCTTTTTCTGCTCAATAATAGGTATAAGATTTAAGTTATTTTATTAATTTTATTATTTTTTAAGAGGTTTTTTTTTAAAGATTTTATTTATTTATTTGAGAGAGAGAGAGAATGAGAGACAGAGAGCACGAGAGGGAAGAGGGCAGAGGGGGAAGCAGACCCCCCGCTGAGCAGGGAGCCCGATGTGGGACTCCACCCGGGACTCCAGGATCATGACCTGAGCCGAAGGCAGTCGCTTAACCGACTGAGCCACCCAGGCGCCCCTAATTTTATTATTTTTAACAGATGTATTAAGGCACAATTTACCTGCAGCAAAATTCATACATTTTAATTATACAAGTCAATGACTTTTGCCAAATGTCTATCAAGTACACCCAATGGAGGCATGGAGCATTTCCATCTCACTCTTCAGTCTCTTGCATCTCCACGCTGTCAATTTCCATCCCCCAGCCCCCCCCCCCAGGAAACCACTAATCTACCTTCTATCACACAGATAAGTTTTGCCTGCTCTAGCAGTTCACATAAATGGAGGCATGCAGTATGTGCTCTTCTGTGTCTGGCTTCTTCCACTCAGCGTAAGGTAGAAGGCGTTATTACCAGACTAGTTCTTGTTTTTTTTTTTTAAAGATTTTATTTATTTATTTGACAGAGAGACACATAGCGAGAGCAGGAACACAAGCAGGGGGAGTGGGAGAGGGAGAAGCAGGCTTCCCGCAGAGCAGGGAGCCCGATGCGGGGCTCGATCCCAGGACCCCGGGATCATGACCCGAGCCGAAGGCAGACGCTTAACGACTGAGCCACCCAGGCGCCCCACCAGACTAGTTCTATGTGGGAGGTTTTGGTGGTGGCAGCACCAAAGCCCTGCTCCAGGCTGGTGGGAATCATCCTTCCCATCACGTCCTGTGTACGATCCATTTAAACGTGGCTTCTCCCAGCTGAAGCCCACACTTGCAGGCATCCTTTGCAGGAAGTCTTTGACAGTGCTTCTCCACATGCTACAGTTTGATGTCCTTGAGATTTCATGTTGTTGTTGCTGTCTGCCTTGTTGCTTTTAGGGAATTTCTTTTTTTTTTCTTTTTAACAAATGAATTACAGAAAAAGTTTATTTGCTGGTCACTGATTCTTGAAATACAATTCCACATCCATGATATAGACACAAAAGGACGGTTATTAAATCTGGCTAACCCACCAAAACCTAACTTAACATGGTAAAAGTGATCACATACATATACTTCTCTCTCTCCGTGTAATGTGACTTCCAGTTTCAAGCAAACGACATTGAAGTGCCCTTATGGGTTGAAGGTGCACGTCTAACAAAGAACCATGTAGGTAGTCAAGCAAGATTTGATTTTATTTGATGGTAACAACGAAAGCTGCCTCTTTGTCCTGGTCTCTAGTTTTCTTTGCAGATTTCATAGCTGTCTTTAGTTACTCTGCCTGGATAGGAAAGTCACCATTTACTGCAGCTTTTAGGCAATTTCTGATAGAAGACAGTGGCTCTGTCATTACTGTGCCTTTTTAAGACTGGAAGTCAGGGGGTTTAATACCTTAGGTTAAAGTTTGCTGCTCCCACTGCCTGGGAATTCTTTGTTGCTCTGTGCCCCCTCCCGAGACATCCAAACCTCTGGCACGGATTCCTCATTCGTGTCTTATTTCAATGCCACACTTTCCCACACCACCCTGGCACCTGATCTCTATCACATCACCCTAGAGTACCACCTCTGAAGCATTTCCGATTCTCTGAAGTGATCCTGTTGCCTTAATTTTTTACTTGATTTCAGTCCCGTCCTATAATGGAAGTGATACTTGAAATAATCCCTGACACCAAAAAGGCTTTAATAGATATTTGTGAATGAGGGCACTAAAAAAGTTATCAACTGACCTACTGGTTTTATAAATTGGTCTCCTATATGTTTCTTTAACATAAATTGGTCTCTCCAGGGCTGATCTTTCTTGATAGATTTTGATTCTATCAAAACCATGAACACAAAAAGTCAAGAGGACTCCAGGACAAAGCAGTATCTAGGCTAAGTAAGGAAGCTACTCCTTTGTCCTTCTGTCTTTCTCTTTCAACCCAGACCTGTAACTTGACCAAAACCGAGAAGCACTTTATTCTCAACAGCAACCTAGACTTAGGATCTTTTGTTGGCAGTTACTTCTCTCTCTCTTTTTTTTAAAGATTTTATTTTTTTAAAAAATTTATTCAAGAGACAGAAAGAGAGAGTGTGAGTGCAGGGAAGAGCAGAGGGAGAGGGACAAGCTGAGTGCAGAGATCATGACCTGAGCCTGAGCCGAAACCAAGAGTCCAGCGCTTAACTGACTGAGCCCCCGAGGTGCCCCTGGGAACAAAACCTTTAAGTTACGAGCCCCCCAGGTGCCCCTGGGAACAAAACCTTTAAGTTACGAGGTGCTATTTTTCTGAAACTATCTTTAAGAATGAGCACCTGGGTGGCTCAGTCGGTTGGGCGTCTGCCTTCGGCTCAGGTCATGATCCCAGGGTCCTGGGATCGAGTCCCACGTCGGGCTCCTGCTCTGCAGGGAGCCTGCTTCTCCCTCTGCCCCTCCCCCCCGTTCTCTCTCACTTTCTCTCTCTCTCTCTCAAATAAATACATAAAACCTTAAAAAAAAAAAATGCCCACCTGTAGAAGGCAGAACGGCACCTCCCAAAGATGTCCATCCCCCGATGCCCAGATAGAACTAAGATTGCAGGTCTTATAATAGAGATATTATCCTGGATTATCTGGGCTAACCTAGTCTGACATAATGAGCCATGAAAGGCAGAGAATTTTCTCTGGCTGGAGGCCAGAGCTGTGGCAGAAGGGGCGTCAGGGAGATTCCAACAGAGAGAAAACAAGGACATTGCTGATCTTCAATGTGGGCCCTCCTGTGAGGACTAGAGAGAAACTCTGGGGCAGTTCCCATCTGACAACTAGTAAGAAAATGAGGTTTCAGTCCTACTGGACTCTGCCACTCACTAGCCTGAACGAGCCTGGGAGTCAGTTCTTCCAGAGCCTCCCAACACCCTGATTTCAGAGAAACCAGCTGAGTCCACCCTGACTCTGGTCTACAAACTGTGAGAGCACAGATTTGTTTTGTTTTAAACTAAGTGTATGGTAATGTTATAGCAGCCATAGCAAAAAAATCGACACTCTGTTTGAAAATAGTAGTTCCTTGACTCAGGACTATTGATTAATTATCAATGAATATATTTATTCATTGACTTATTACTGATCTTTATGGAGGTGATTTGATTCCAGTTTTCTTTTTTTTTAATATTTATTTATTTGGAGAGAGAGAGAGAGAGAGAGAGAGAGAGAGAGAGAGAGAGAGAGCAGGCAGGGGGAGGGGCAGAGGGAGAGGGAAAGAGAGAATCTCAAGCAGACTCCCCGCTAAGCACAGAGCCTGATGCAGGGCTCGATCTCACGACCCTGGGATCATAACCTGAGCCAAAATCAAGAATTGGTCGCTCAACAGACTGAGCCACCCAGGCACCCTGGTTCCAATTTTCTGAAGGAAGAAATTCCATTTAAAGTAAAGAATTTGCTCTCTGTTTTTACATGTAAATATATCAAAAACTTGTGACGTAAAAGGACTAATTCCACAGTTATTCAGGACCTAATGCACAACAACGCGACTGTAATTAATAGCATCACACTGCATGCACATTGAATTGTCATGTTGCACACTTTATATACAATTTTTTAATCGTCACCTATACCTCAATAAATGTGAGGGGAAAAAGAAAATAAATAAGTAAAAATAAAGAATTCGCTCTTTATTTTTACTTATAAATGTGTTAACTTGTGATGTGAAAGAACTAATTAAACCTACAGCTATTTAACTCTTTCGCATAAATATATAAGTAGACGCATTTCATTTATATGTAAACGTATCATGATTAGCTGCCTTTGATTAATTCATCCACATAACAAGTATCGGTTGAGTGACTATTATGTGACAGGGGTATGAGAGAAAACAAAACAACACAAATAATCTCACTCACATGGAGCTTATGTTCCAGGAAGGGGGAAGAAACTGGTAGGGGAACTTACAGGGAAGAGTGTGTATGGATGGATAAGAGGTCTTAGGGGCTGTAGCGTGATCTGGGCAATACTCACTGAGAAACTGATGCTCAGACCAAGACCCAAAGGAGCTGAGACTTGTCTGGCATGTGGAGGAGGGTGGGGAGGGCTGAATGTGTGGGGAAACGAATGTAGTGGGTGCACCAGGGAGGTGGCTGAGGCGTAGGGCTGGGCGAGAAGTGAGCCTCTGGAGGGCTGGGGCGGGGGAGTGGCATGCCTGCCTAGGGCATGGCCAGGGCCACTCTGGCTGCTGGCTGATGGCAGGCTGCTGTGGGGCAGGAGGGAAGCGGGAGAACCACTTAGGAGGACCTCCCCAGCGCAGTCCTGCATTGACACGGAGACATATTTACCCCACACATCTGTGCTTGTGTATAAACACGTACATGCTGATAACATCTCACCCTGTGGCAGATAAGAGCTTGACAGACTTCCAACAGTCACTCTGGCTTTCTTGTTATACCTACATAGCTGCTCCCTCTAAAACTGAACCCACATGTGAAAATCACCTGTATTTGTTCCTCCTGACACACTAAAGAGCTTTACTTGTTCAGTAAGGCAACTCACGATTGTGATAGTAAGAAAAAATTTAAATTACCGTGTATTTATTCCTCTATTTATGCATTTTTCTCTGGCAGCTTTAGCAGATGGCTTCTTGAACCAATGCTTTCGATTTAGTCAAGTGGTCTCTCCCTCACTAGGAGGTAACCCAACCACCTGGACAGAGGACTTCCAAACTTCAAATAATAGTGTCTTGTGAAAGCAGAATTTACATAAGAATTTACATGAAACTTATCCCACATCCCTAATAGGTTTTGATGCTTACATTTCAGAAAAATGCAAAGGATTTTTGTTTTGTTTGTTTGTTGCATTTCCTGCTGATTCACTGTGAAATCCATCATAAACTTAGTTGTGCTCCTTAAATACTTATTGAAAAATTAATTTTGCTATAAAGTCAACTGATCACAGCAGAAGACAGAGCCAGTCGTGAGAATAACTGCGAAGGTCAAATGCGGGCAGAAAAGCTATTTCCAAATGGGCCCATTTGCTTCAAGATAGGGTCTGCTAAGGACATTTAGGGCTGCTTGGGAAATGCAAAGGGTCACCTGGAAAGACATTTTCTCCAAATTTCCCAGAATCTGAGTTGAAAGAAGAAACAAGTGGCTACTTAAATACATGCTGGAGGATTGCAAAGGTCCAAGGTCCTGAAGCTCTCATTGCCATGTGGCCTCAGGTCCATTGGAACTGTGACATGGAGGCAGTTGGGCCCTATTCTCAACAACTTTTGAAACTTGCAACAATTAACAGTGTTCTCAAGAAAAAAAAAAATGCTTCAAGCCTGGGCTTTCATGTTTAAAGGAACTCCCCACAAACACTCTTTCTGAGCTACACTTTTTTCTATCTTCTAGTGGAAATTATAACCACAGGTTACCATGTTTTCTTTCCTGTGTTTGAAAACCACATGTGTTTTAGTGAAAACATTAGGGTGAACAATGAAATGTAAGACTTTAAAATACCAGGTAGCTGTCACTGGAAATGGAAATGTCTTACTTATGGCTTCCTCTGCTGCAATAAATTCTAGTAAGTTGAAAATGTAACTTTTAGCCAATCTCCACGCCTACAAATCAATTATCTAACTGATATCAGTGTAATTATCTGGAGTAAAAAAAATAAAAAGTACAAATATTTGTCAGAGTCAAGTTACTTTATACCTTATGGATTTTTAAAATTGCAATGAACATCATGTAGTCCCTCACAATGGAAGAAACAGAGCCCCCGAGAGATGTGCCTCCCCCATACCCACATGGCTGGTCAATAGTGAAGCCCAGTCATGAATCTGGATTTCTACTGCTCTGAAGTCCATGCACTTTCCACCAGACCACCCTGCCTGTATTCTTAATGTAGCAGATAACATTAGAAGGGGAGAGGGGTACGTGGCGCGCTTACTTATAAACTTCCACATGTCTTACTTAAACTAATTCTTGGCAGTCCAAGTTTCAGTTCCTGCTTGTGTCAGTTATTTTTCTGGTTTAAATTTCTCTTATATTTCCACCTATAATGTCCATGGTAGCATCATACTTCCCTTGTTAATTTACCCTTATCATCAGAGCAAGTTGAGTTGAACTGAATCTTCCTTGTCCTAGTAACGTTGTATAAATAAAGTGGCTTCTCGTACAAAAGGTTGTAATGCCTCCTGATGGATATAATTTTGTGATTGTATTTAAGATTAAAAGTTGAATAAATCACACCAGCTTCCTGAAAATGTTCATAATGCATCTTTTGGAAAACAAAAATGCATGCCTACTTTGTGCATATTTGCATTAACACAGCAAAGATCCTATGAAATACATTTTTCAGAATATAAAGTCTTAAAAGATGTAAAAAATAAATAAATAAATAAACAAACAAACTAGTTCTTACCTGTGAGGTAGATAAATGGAAGCAAAGAAGTGCTGTAAAATGTATTGAGCACCTACTCTGCAAGAACTTTAAATGTCATGGGGAGCCTTTTATAATCAAGACTTAGCTCCTGTTGAAGGTAGAGAAATAGGTGATGGTGCTGCTTTTTTTTTTTTTTTAAGATTTTATTTATTTATTTGACAGAGACAGAGGTAGGGAGAGCAGGAACACAAGCAGGGGGAGTGGGAGAGGGAGAAGCAGGCTTCCCGCCCAGGAGGGAGCCCGATGTGGGACTCGATCCCAGGACCCTGGGATCATGACCTGAGCCGAAGGCAGATGCTTAACGACTGAGCCACCCAGGCGCCCAAGGGATGGTGCTTCTTTAAGGCTGAGGGTCAGAAACCAAGTTCACATTTACGCTTTTCTGAAAGCATAGCTTGAAAATTCCCTCTATTTCTCTGAGTTCCTCAGCAACACCAGAGGCACCTGCAGGACCAGGTTATGAACAGACACCTACCCCTGTACCAGACACCATATTGCTCACGGGGTTTTGTGATGGGGAAGTGAAGGGAGTGGGTTGGCCAGAGCCCGCAGTCCCTTTCAGCCTAGACTGCAAGGACCTTCCTCCATCCAGCTCCCTTGCTCCTATGATGCCCCTCTTTCCTCTGCCCAACTGGCCCCTCAGGGTGGCTGCTCCTTGAAAGATTCCTGTTTCAGCGCCTGACCCTCGATATGGCAGTTTTAGAAACAATTTTGCCCGCATAATCCATGCCGGATGAGAAAATGCACACTATCTGTAAAGGAGGGTCTGCTTCACGAGTCACCAGTATCATTCCAATCACTTGGGAATGATAACCACAGATCAAATCGCTTCTTCGTGAGCAAAGAAATATTTGAAAAACAATAACAAAGGAAAGTGAGTGCTCTCAAAAGGTAATTTATACCAAGCTAATAGAAGTTTGTCTTTCTGCAGTATAGCAACTTTTCTTTGGAAATAAATATTTTTAGCTCCTTAAGTAAAGAAGTACAATGAAGTACAATTGAACAATTCAGAAGACAAGCAGACAAATTCTTTTCTTTTCTTTTTTATTTTATTATGTTATGTTAATCACCGTACAGTACATCATTAGTTTTTGATGTAGTGTTCCATGATTCATTGTTAAGCAGACAGATTCTTATCAGCCAACCTTCCTTCTTAATATTCTTTATCAATCCTATTTTCTATCATGTAAACCTTATCTCTCATTAATTCAAGTAAAACTTTTCCAGATGATTCTTTATTGCCCTTGTTTATACTTTATGGCCGTTACTTCATGATACTTTAATCTCACAAACATGCTAGCTTCATGTTAAGTGGTCATAATTACTCCCATTTGTACTTTGTATTCTTGATTGGATCACATTTAGAAATTGGCATGAACTGCCTCTCACCCAAGTTGAAAAATATTTTGTCTTTTTTTTTAATTCTCGAGGCATTTACCCACCGATTATAACGAGGAAATTAAACTTTTCTTTACTGGGTTTTTGCCTTTAATAGAACAAAGATTTTGTACCACCTGCTCTGTACAAGGCGTGGTGGGAGGGACCCAGGGACGCAGCATAAACCCATACAGAGGGGTTGTCAATGGGATGCCACTCAGCAGGATGTGTCATAGGATTTCAGAGAGAGAAAGAGAGAGATCACTGTGAAAACAAGAGGTGGGGAAGAGGAGGAGCCTAGAATTAAAGGAAGGGGGGTCCAAAAGGACTAGAAACACCATCTTGTCTAACTCATTCACTCATTAAGCAAGAAAAAAAGAACTCAGTAAGTATCAATGATTTGGGGTCATACTGTCATTAAACTTAATTTGTTGGCTTCCTAAAAGGCACAACGAGAGAGGAAGATAGAGAAGTAGAGACAGAAACAGAGAAACAGCAAGAAATAGAGAGACAGAAGCAGGGAAACAGAGAGAGAAAGAAAGAGAAAGAGAGAATCACAAAGAGGCAGAGAGAGGGAGAGAATTAATACATCTGCACTCACTGTCGCACTCACTGAATTAATCAGCTCTCCATTATCTGGGACACCATGAACCCTGTTTCTGCCTACATAGAAAGGGCTTTATGAATATGATAATATTGCATTCCATTTTCAAATAACCTTTTAAAAAAATTCAATCTATTTAAACTAAAACAAACAAACAAAAAACAGTCCCCCCACTTCTCCTACACCCATCTCCCACCTCTGGTAACCACAGATCTGTTCTCTGTATCTATGAGCTTAGTCTTTCTTTTATTTGTTTTAGATTCTGTGTACAAGAGAGATCATATGGTAATGTAATTTGTCTTTCTAGCTGACTTATTTCACTAAGCGTAATGCCCTTGAGGTCCATCCATGTTGTTGCAAGTGGCAAGATTTCATTCTCTTTTTTAATGGCTAAATAATATTCCATTTATATATATGACATTTTCTTTATCCATTCATCCACTGATGGACACCTAGGTTGCATCCATATCTTGGCTATTATAAATAATGCTGCAGTGAACATGGGGTGCAGATACCTTTTTGAAATAGTGTTTTTGTTTTCTTTGGATAAATACCCAGATATTAAATTGCTGAATCATATGGTTGTTCTTTATATAATTGTTAGAGAAACCGCCATTCTGTTTCCCATAGGGGCTGCACCCCTATGGGAATTTACATTCCACCAACAGTACATGAGGGTTCTTTCCCTTTCTCTACATCCTTGCCAACACTTGCTTTTTCTAGGCTCTTTCAAATAACCTTTTTATTGGGGTTGATACAGCCAGGAAAGTACAGAAGCCACAAAAATGCAGCCAGATGGATTTTTACAAAGTGAACATATCTATGTAAACCACTTCTTACATCAAGTGATCAAAATATCACCAACACAGCATAAACCATCCTAACCCCTTCCCAGACACTACACCACCCACGTCCCCAAATGTAATAACTACTATCCTGACTTCTCATAGCATAAATATATATTACCCATTTTTGAACTTTATGTAGATGAAATCATACAGTATCTTTTAGACCAGGCTTCTTTCACTCAATGTTATGATTATAAGATTTGTTCATGCCGTAGCCCTAGTGTGTTAATTTTCATCACTGCATTGTGCCCATTGATTGACATATCACAGTTTAATTAATTCATTTTACCGTGGATGGATGTTTGAGCCATTTCCAGCATGAGGTGATTATAAATAGTGCTGAAATGAAAATGTTGTACCTATCTTTTAGTGCATATGTGTATACATTTCTGTGGGTTGTGTGTTCCTAGAATGCCTGGATCATGGGATATGCATATACTCAGCTTCAGTAGATACTGCCAAGCAGTTTCCCAAAGTGGTGCTAATCTGCATGAGGATTCCACTTTCTCCACAACCTCTCCATAATGTACATAATGGACTCACTATGTCCAGGGAGTCACAAAATAGATGGTGGAATTTTTGGAATTTTCTTTTTTAGCTAAGAAAAAAAAGGAAGAATTTAAGTTTAGAACCACGGAAGCAGTCTCCATTCTGTCCAAATGAAATCATAAGGAAAAGAGGGTGTAAATCTACAAAAAGTAAGTAAGTAAATATAGAGAGGTTTGGAAAAACAAATACATGTACAATAGTTTGTTTTTTAATTCTTTTAAGTTCTTTGACACTCTATGGAACATGCAAAAGACCACAATAACCTCAAGAACCTACATCTAAACACTTCCAGTTGATTTCTTGTTTGGTTTCTTTAGTGAGGTTCTTACTAGGTTCTTAGGAAAAGTAGAAGCTGGGTAATAACATTTAGCAGCTAGAATTTTCTGCACCTTGCTGTGTTTCACCCAGAAGCCTTTTTAAGGTCTTAAGTTTTTAAGTCTTTTTAAGTTCCCTTGGCAGGTCAAGTCACAAGACATGAAAGTCCTCAAGCAACAGCTTTCTTGTCTTTTGCCTGGAGACAAACTTTCTTAGTGTGATTAAAATTAATCCACATTTCTGCAGCCCTCCCAGATTTATGTAACACCTAAACTTATTTACTTAATCTGGCAGTCAGATTCAGTTGCTTTTGCCCGACCAAAAGTTTTTTCCTCTAGCTAAAAGTGCATGATCCAACTAGTAAACAGGGAGCTGGTTGTTTTCTTTCACTGTGAAGAGGACACTGCTTAAAGCAAGTTACATTTGAAGAAAAAAAATAAGCCATTCTGTAAAGTTATAAGGGCTGGTTTAAAGAGTGGCATTGTTCATTCGTGAAGGTATTTTGTGTAGGGGAGAATAATTTGTATTAGTTAGTAAAAAGCAAAGTAGCTAGTCTTATTTGGAGCAACCAAAGCATTGCAATCATCTGCCTAAAAATCGTATTTGTAATTCCTTGACAAATAAAACATCCATGAATCAAGTAAAAATCAAACAATTAAAAAGATTTCATGGACTGTAAATGACACATATGATGTAGGTAGTTTTAGCTTGTGTCTCAAGACTTCTGCTCTCAGCCATGACAAGAATAGAAGACCAAAGAAGTAATAGTTATCTTTATATTTTGAGCTTTTGAGGGAATTAAAGTTTCTTTTATACACATGTTTATATTTTTCAAATTTTCTATAATGAATATTCATTACTTTACAATCAGGCAACAAGTAAAATTTATTTTTAAAATAAAATAATTCCCCAAATTACATATAGTTAAAAGATGGTAAGGAAAAACACAATGTTCGTTGCCTTGGATTGGGGAACTTTGAGCAATCTTGTTTCTGTGTTTACCTTTCTCTAATTTCTAGATGTGTGTGTGTGTATGTGTGTGTGCATACAAGTAACTGTGTAACTTTTATCATAGGAAAAATAATAAATGGTATTTTTCAAAATCTGCTTGTGGAATATGACTCCCATTTTTAGCCTTTGTAGATGATGGCCAGAATTCTCCAGACACAGTGTAGTGGGTCCAAATGAGCCCACCTGGGTTCTGATTCTGGCTCTGACACTCTTGCTGTGTGATACTGGGTAAGTTACTTATCCTCCCTGAACTTCAGTGTTCTCATCTGTAAAGTGTGAATAACAACACCCATATTATGGGATTGTTATCATGGTTTAACAAGATGTTTATGTAAAATACCATGGTACAAATGCTCTACAAATGGCAGGTGATCATTCAAAGTACAGCATTCTCTTCTTAAGGTTTTCTAGGGATCAAAGTACTTTAGAGGTCTTGTCTACTCAATTCTCCCTATGAAATCTGCAGGATGTAATATGAATATCTCCCCTTTTACTAATTTTAAAACAAACAGAGGACAGAATTTTTGAAATAATGTATGATACTTGTGGTCTATTTAGAAAAATAAGCATATCTTCTAATCTGAGATACTATGTGTCTTTGATTTTTTTTTTAATTTATTATTGGAATATAGTCGACATACAGTGAACGCCACATCAATTTGGGGTGCACAACATAGTGATTCTATACATTTAGCTTTGGTTCTTGAGCATATCTCCATCAAGTTCAAATAGGAGGTGTGAAAACATTAGTTTTTCATCATTTTAAATGTTGTATAAATCTACAAATAAAATAAAAGCTATTGATATGATTACTTAGAGATCACAGGTTTTTCTTTAATCATCAGAATACATTTATCCAAGTACTGGGCAATTGAGTGTGTATGTGAGTGTGTGTGTTTAATGTGCAAAACTGAGACAAACCATCTACTCTCCAAAAGATAAGTTGAATCCCAAATGCAGTGCTTTACTTCTTTTGTTTGCTGACTCTGTCGAGTAACAAGCAGAAAAAAAGAAAAAGAAGAAGAAAATGTCAGCTTGGATCTACTTACAACTTATGAGCCAATATAAGTTTAAAAAAATAATCAGTCTCGAAGGTTGCCATTTGGGGTTAAAAACAAACATTTCATGGGTAAGATAGTTGGGTTGTGGGATGAAGTGTGACAATGCAACAGAACACATCTAACTGACTCACACAACAGCGAAATATAGTCAATTTAGCCTCATTAGGCCACTGTTCTGACTAGTGAGAAAAAAAATTACTCATATTTTTGTTCCACAAAATTTGTACTTTAAAGTGAATGGTTGAGACTCTGGTGTAGGGAGGAAAGCTGTACACAAAGAAGAAGGTAAAGATTTTCTGTGTTTCCTGTGCTATCAGTGTATGACTCCTTGACAGTATTTGATTTTTTTATTCCAGTGAATATATTTTTTTATTTTTTTAAGATTTTTTATATATTTATTTGAGAGAGAGTGTAAGAGAGAGCACAAGCAGGGGATAGGGGCAGAGGGAGAAGGGGAAGCAGGCTCCCCACCGAGCAAGGAGCCCAATGTGGGACTTGATCTCAGGACCTTGGGATCATGACCTGAGCTGAAGGCAGACGCCCAACCTACTGAGCCACCCAGGCACCCCTCCAGTGAATATATTTAAATAGCAATGAGTACTAGAAGCAAATTATATTACATTCCCCATCACTGACAACCAGAACTTGCTTTTAATTGGCATTTATTTTCAGAATTTTAAAGCTGGAAGAAACCTGACAGACTATCCCACGTAGTCCAACATAAATTCCGTGTGTGTGTGTGTGGTCAAAATAAAACCATAAATGGTGTGTTTGAGGGTATGGATGAAGAAGAGAGTAGTGAGGGGTAGATGTGGTGTTTGCTTTTTTTTAAAAAAGGGGATTGAGAGAATAAAGTGGTTTACTCTAAAGTAATGTGCCTTCACTAATAGATTTTAAAATCCTAGGCAACTGCATTATGTCAAATTGTAGAATTGTAATAATCAAATTCATAAATATGACAGGTTTCATCTTGATTTCTTCCCCTGGGATTTACAGATTAGTCCTCAGATTTATTAGTCCTCCCTGGGGAGAATTTCTCATCAAATGTTCAGTCTTTTGGACTTTCAGGTTGCTTTTGCTTTTCAGTGGAAGAGAATTACAGAAAGGGGTCTGTATAGATGACTCTATCTAATCAATACCTCTTTAGTTTCAGACAGAATTTTATATGCATTTGGGCCATACTCATTATGCTGATATCCTTGGACTCACCAAATCCAGAACTGTATCTGGGGGTCCTTAGAAATACTGGACCTTTCCTTTCTCCCTGATTTCTACCCTTAGACCTCACAAACACACCAGAAGTTTATTGTGTTAACTTGTATCTCTGCTATAACAACATTGAAAATGTTACAATTTGCTATCTGATTCAGATACCTATGTTACAGTTAGAGTCTCTTTGTTGTCAGTGATGACTTAAAAAAAAATCAGTGCTATAGGATTTCAGAAGCCACAACTAAGAGAAGACAGCAATACAGTGTTTTTATAACTCCTCTATCTTTTAAAAAAATGGGATGGGGTGGAGAGGAGACACTATCATGCTCAATTTCATTCTTCTGTAATGTAATAATAGTTGATGTTCAAGAAAAAAAATGACCTCTAAATGTTCTACATCATTAAAGATTGAATTCTGCTTTATTTTCTATGGCTGCCTTGTTAAGAGAACATTTTGATACATTGGCCATATATACATCTGTTAACTCTTTTCAGAATACCATGTTAATTAGGACATCTGTAATCATACACAATTCCTTTACTGTTTCAAGAGCCAGGCTATAATTTCAGATCTTGTCTTGTTTCTGTGTATATAATGGCAAAAGTCATGAATTTGGGGCTCAACTGACTAGGAGTCAAGCCATACCCCATTACTTACTGGCTCAGTGAGACTGGCAAGTCATCTGTTTGATCTCTAAGGCTCAGCTGTCACATCTGTAAAATGAAGAGGATATTCCCCGTCTCATGGGATTCATTGTAACAATCAAATAAAATAAAGTGTTCCACATCATGCCCTGGCACATGACATAAATGCACAATAAATATTAGCCACTATGAGGTTACTCATCACCCTTCTCTTAAATGAAGATATAATACCTACCTCCCATACCTTGTCTGAGATTTTAAAACTAGCTTAACATTACTAAGCATACATAACAACAATGGAACTTTCAAAAACATCACATTATGAATACTGTTACTTTTTTACCTCAGGATAGAATCAGGATTCACCATTTCCCCTCATGGTTTGGAAGAGATGGTATCACTCATTACCAATAGAAATCAAGGTTTATTTACTCCCTAAGGGGAGGGCCGGTTTTGGCTTCAGTGTTTAGAGCTCTCTTCTTGCAACAAAAATTTCTAACTTCTAATTATCCTTTTTCCCATTTGAATGCATAAAATTAGATTGAATAGGAAAAAAAAAAATCTCCCTTTCCCTTGTCCAAGCTGTGAATTTAAAATACCTGTTTTTCTTCTGCACCTCTGTCACTTTCATCTATAGCTCCTAGAATAATTTTGACATTTTGTGAATAAATTTACACTAGACTCCACATGTTTCTCAGGTCTTTGGTTAGGGCAGATCATTGTCTTCTAATTCCATACCAATTCTTCTGAGGATCCAGACTGACTAAAAACAATCTCTGCAAGGCCTTTGGGAGACTGACAGCTGGTTAGCCAACTTCTCATGAAATTGTCCAAATTGGTTTCCCTCTGAGTGGTGACTTACTGCAGAGACAGAAGTGTCCTTGTTAAATAATCCCTTGTTCAAACTGTCTGTTTGTCATGTCCTACTTCTCCCCAAATACCATCTTCCTCCGATTTGAGGCTCATAATAAGAACATCGTCTCTTTAATTTCTTTCCTAAATCCTTTATGGAAGGTGAACCTCACAGATGCAAGATGTGGTCTCTTCTGGAGACAGAGGATAATCGCCAACTAGGTCCAAAATAAAAGCAAGGTGATGTCTCAGGCTCTCTTTTGCAAATTCCCAGTTGAAGGAAGATGGACTGTGATCTCTCCAGAGATAAGATTCTTGAAGTCGTTTATTTCTTAGCTCTGGATCCAAAGCAGGAATCATGCCTGTTCCGGCTAAGGGGGACTGAAGCTGCTGTACCACAGTGTGCATTCAGCATCATTCCAGGAAACTTTAGGGCAGAATCTGAGGGGGAAAAGAAGTACACAGCCGAAAGTTTGAGTGTGTTTCAGGTAATGAGTGGAACCTCCCCACCCACATGTAGTCCCTCTCCAGGAAAGGCCATTTCCTCTTCCAGGAAACAAAGGTGTGGAGAACTTCTGAGCAGCAGCTGTGTTTATAAAACAATGAGATAATGTCTGATATAAAACAGAAATACCTTGTAGCCTGGGGAAGGAGGAGGCTAGCCACACAAGACGCTGGGATCAAAAAGATCTACCACTATCCCTGACACCTAGCATGTAACAAGAACAGATCTGGATTTTTTTCTTTTAAGTGGGATTCAAGACAAATAAACAAACACCCACAAAAAGCAAAAACCTCTTCCTAGACATAAAAGATTCAGTCTTTAGATTAATGGGGTTCCAATTGTAAGACTACGTGGTTACAGAATAGTAGAGTGGCATGGGGCCCCAGAGACCAGTTGTCCAAAGGAAAGCCCAGCAGAAAACAGAGGAATTGGCTACAGAATGGAGACAATATTCAACGGTGCTTCAGGGGGCTGCTTCACATGGGCCTGAGCTTGAATCCTGGTTCCGGTACTTTATTCATCACATTGCTTGGTACACACATTCTCAGGACATGATCATCATTATTTGGAACTTCTTTAAAGCCACTGACTATAGACTACATTAAAAGGACATATGGATTCCCCTTGAACTTCTATAGGTCCGTAACCTGTTTCTCGAATGGTCAATGAAAACCCCAGCAGGGGGACCGGTGGGTTCACTATCTTTTGGGCATTGCAGCATTGGCAGTTGGCCATCTCTTCTTGATGTAATAGGCTCCATTTAAGGACGGCTGGAGAAGAACCAAGAGGAAGGCATTTTGAACTAGGAGGTTTCTCTTTTGCAGTCTGGAAAGAGAAGCTGGACTTCTCAGTGGGGCTAATTCTGCCCCAGCTCTGCCACCTTGTTCCCAGCCATACCTACCTTTTGCCACCAAATTTTGATAGCAAGTATACAGCAAGTGCCTACTATGTGCCAGGCTCTCATGATGCCATGGTGAGCAGCACATCTGAGGTTCCGTCCATCCTCATACCTCCTGGCTAGAATTTCCAAGAGGTGGCAGCCTTTGTGCTGGTTGATTGTGCCTGAGGGTCAATTCAGTGCTGTTAGATGTTAACAAGTGTAGGAGAGGGGCTAGTTTTCAGGGATTACATGTTTATCCTTAAAAGGTGTATGTGTTTGTTTTGCTAAATTCATATAGCTTAGGGGTAAGAGTCACCATATCTGGTTTCCCAGCACAGCTTGCCACAAAGTAGCAGTGTAAATTGCTCAAGTCACCAAAACCCTCTGGGTCTACATTTTTCATCTGTAGATTGAAAGTTTGGAATTAGCTGTAGTAAGAGGTCCTTTTCAGCGGACGCTCTATACATCCATGATCAGAAAAGCCTACTAAGCCAAGGTTTTGCTCTTTTATACCTTTTAAATCTTTCTCTCTCAAAAAAGAAATTATTTCGCAGACTTATCTGGTCTTAGCACATGATAGTCGCAAATGTACTGAATCAAGTACATTTTAATCATGTGTGTCATAATTGAGAGAGAATAGCTCTGTAATAATATCGGTAACCAGACATACAGTTTTCTAACCTGAATGAAAAATTAACTCTGTGGAGTATAGGAAAAACCACCCCGATTATCCTCATCATGATTACCAATTATTCTCATCATGATTACCATTAGCATCACCAACAAGGTGTACAAGTCTTCAAATGACAAATGCACTCTGAGGACATTACGTTGCAGTTTCAAGGGCTGTCAAATTTAAAGCAATGCAACTTTGGAAATTATACATAAGACCCACAGTGTGCAAAAACGGAAAAAAAAATAAAATCGTAGGTAGGGCTCAACCTAGAAAAGATGATCCACCCAAACCTCCTCGCGTAGGTCACTTTAAAAGAAAACTTCAGAACAATGTTGATGAGCCCTTTCTGGCGTAAAAACAAGACAAAACCGACGAAGTTCTTTTTACCGAATGCCCTTGATCCTTCCCTTTGGAAGGATCCTTTTCGATTTTCAGTTTGGTGAGGCGCAGAATCCCCGCGCGCTCGGCCCGCGACTGGTGCTCGGCGCCCCTTCCGGCGACCTTCCGCCTCCCGGCGGCGGGGGCGCGCGGCGGGTCCTCCCCGGGGCCGAGCGGCAGCCGGGCGAGCAGCGCCGGGGAGGAGCGCGGCCGCAGTGGGAGGGGACGCGGCGCGGGGCGCGGGCTCCTGGGCGGGCGTCCGCGGAGCCCGCTCGGGCGCTCGGACGGCGGGGTGACGAGCGCCCCCTGGCCGGCGCCGGGCCCCGCAAGTGCCCGCGCGGCCGCCGAGCAGCAGCGCGCTGGGACCCCGGCCGCCCCGCCTGAAGGTAGGTGCCTGGGCGCCGCGCCGCCGGCCGGGGGAGGGCAGGGGGGTCTGCGCGGGGCCGGGAGCGCGGCCCGGCGAGGCGGGGGGGAGGCCCGTCCGGCTCCCGCTTTGAGACGTTCCGGGGCGGGGGGCGCGGGCTGACTGCCAAGCCGCAGAGCGACTAGAGCGCAGCGAACTTTGGCCACTCGCTTCCGGTGGTTTCTTGCGTGCGGGCGGCGCGAGATGCTACGGCCCCTGGCCGTGTGGACGCCACCGGGGCTGGGGCTGGGGGCGCCTTCTCTTCCTTCTCGTTTTTTCCCCCCTCTTACCTGAACTGATTGGGGTGAGAGGGAGGGAAGAAGGTGGAAAGTTTTATATCCTTGGCAAACATTTGAAGGAGAGGTGGTTGATGCAGATGGTGACCTGTCCACAGGAGAGAATAACTTGTTTTCTTGGGGTTTGCAAGAGCAGCAGACAAGGCTGCCAAGACTCACTTCTAGACAAACTCAAGTTTCTTTTCAAGGGCCTGGGGTAGGGTGAGGCGGCTCTGTGATAGATACAGGAAAAAAAAAAAAAAAAGTCTGGCGCTCAGTCCTGTAACCTCAAGTGAGCCTGTTTGTGTATCAGCATTCAGGGCCACGTGTTAAGAAAGTAGAGTTAAATATCTGTATTTCATCGAATTTTTAAGAGCCCCAGTTATCAGTGTGAAAGGGACTGTTGACGCCAAAGGCTGGGGCACTCCCTGTAGTCATGAATGAAGAGAAGCCCAAAGGCTGGCCCCACTGGAGACTGATTCTTTCTGCCAGGAGCGTGCCATGGAGCTGCGTTGACCTTTGGGGTTGTCCTGCTCAAAGTGGCGCTAAGAAAAGGTGGTGCAGTCATGGCACAAGCTGACGAGGCCGGGGTGGTAACGTGGAGGGAGAATCGAGACCCCGCTGCTCTCCCCCGGCCGTCCATGGTGAGGGTGCAGCGCCCCGGGAGGGTGTGGTCCTGCCAGCGCCAGGTGCCCACCCCAGCACGAGTCTGGCCGCAGCTGCCCTGGTTCTCTCCATGCTCCCCTTGCACCTCTGTAGAAGCCGTCACCACCACGGCCCCTTCCCTGGCAGGGCTGTTTGGCATAGGAGCCCTGCTCCGCAGCTCCTGGGTCCACCCACACCCCAACCTTGAGAATCACCATCTTCATTTGTTTCCTAACTTGTCTTGGGTAACTTGTAAAATGGCAGGCTTATTGCGGATGCTTAATCTCTTTAAAAAATGCTGTGTCTAGTGGGAAAGAGGGTGACGTTTACTAATTTGGTTGCAAATTACTTTTGAAGTTTATGCACAGCTGTTTAAAATCCCTCTGAGATCAGTGCCATTGTTTGAGGCAGGTGTCTGCCACAGATTGATCTTGTTAGTCCCTTTCTTCTGCTGATTGAACGTATGTATATTTAAACCCTGGGCATAGGAAGACCTTCTCAAACCTTCAAAGCCTCAGCTGTGAAACTCCTCCCAGTTAGTGATTAAGACTAAATTAAGTTGTTTTGTTTGATTTGGGTTTTTTTTTCTTCTGTCTCTTAAACATTTATCTCTGATTTCAAGAGTCACCTGTTCAGCATCTCCAGCCTTTGTTTTCAACCTCCTGTGATTTTCTTGTAAACTTTTAAAACGTAAAGTTCCAGGGAGGACTCTGATCACCACCCTCCACTTTGTCATGTTCACTTCCGCCACCGTCTTGTGCTATGGTGGCTCAGAATGCCAAGTGGTGCTTGGGCAAGCTTCTTTGTCAGATCTCCTCCCGGGCCCACCTTCCAAGGACAGAAACTCTCTTATCGAGTCTGCTTTGAATGTACATGGGTCAGCTACTGGAAATGCAATTTCTTTTGCTGTTGCCATTTCTCTTGGTCCTTCTTATCATCTCAAAGATCCCTTTCAACACTAATCCTCAGTTTCACTTGTTCAGAACAGGTACTGGAGGTTCCCTTGAATAGCGCATTTGTCTTTTGTCATTTCTGTAAAGGTCCCTCATTCCGTTATAATATATCCCCTTTCTTCTGTGGGAAACACACGATTCTTCTGTATAATGAACTTGATGTGTTATCTAAAATTCTCTGTGGACTGGGTCCAGGATTTTTTGAGTGTGGGCTTACAGTGCAACTCTGTAACTGGCATCCAGGGGTAAAGTCCTCAAATCCCCTCATAATGCAGGATTTAATGATAGGACATTTGCCTTCCTTTATAATAGGAATGAGAATTAGTTCATCCTGTTTTTAATGCATTTCATGTTTTGGACTTACTGATTATGTTGTTTGCCCCTGAGAATATTGCATGTGACTGTTAATAAGGGTATATTTCATCTCAGGTGATTTTCTTTTTATAGGGTTCAACCTTTTCTTTTTTTGAAGTAATTTTCCTAAGTTGTTTAAAATGAAGAAATTGTTATATGATGAAAAATCCCAGAGAACACAGATGTATCATGTGATGCTATATTTATATAATTTTGTTGCTCCAAATCAAATTTGTCATTGAAAGTAGAGAAAGTAGTCTATGGTGACATACATAACATTTAACTTCTTCTTTCTGTTTCTGTCCATATTAAAATTTCAAATGTTTCATTTTCAAACAGCACTGCATCTCATTTTGCCCTTTCACACCTATTCTGCTTGTTACAGAAGAAATCATGAGAAACTCAGAAAAACATTGAGGCAGAAAGGTGAATCAGAAGGTTTTTTCTTGCAGTAAGGGAAATATCTTCATTATCTTAACACATCAAGCATTTATACACAAATTCACATTGCTCTGTTGTCTAAAAATATCCTTGGGGCAAAGTGAGAATCAAAGACTTCAAAAATTAAGGAATAGTTTACCCCAGCCTAGAATCATAGATTTCTGCTCTGGGATTAAATTAGCAGATTTGTAAGGTACTACTTTGGCGGGACATACTTCTACAGGTTGATGTTAATTTTTGAGTTAAGCTAGTAATAATGATGATTAATGATAATGATCAGAGCCAACAAAAGCAAAAGAGCATGGTTTTATTGATGCATTAGTACTTATATGTACCAGATATGAAACTCAGAATTTTGTATTTGACAAACATTACTATCTCATTTAATCTTCGCAAAGCTTTTATAAATTAGATATTGTCATCACCATTTTCATTTTATGGGTGAAGAAACTGAGGCTCAAGGAAGTTGTGTCACTCACCTGGCTCTTAGAGCTGGTATGTGCTAGAGTCAGGTTTGTCTGATTCTGACACAGAGCTGGACAACCTACCAGTTCAAGTTCTTTTTTTTTTTTTTTTTAATTGTGGTAGAATTGTACACATACCATAAAATTCACCATCTTAATCATTTTGAAATGTACAGTTCAGTGGCATTAATTACATTCATACTGTTGTGCAACCATCACCTCCATCTGTCCACAGAGCTCTTTCATCCTGCAAAACTGAAACTCTGTCCCCATTAACACTCCCTGTTCTCCCTCCTTCAAGCCCCTGGAGCCCTCCCTTCTACTTTTTGTCTCTATGAATTTACTACTCTAGGCCCCTCATAGAAATGAATCATAGAGTGTTTGTCTTTTTGTGTCTTGCTTATTTCACTTACCTTCATGTCCTTCAGATTCATCTCTGTTGTAGCATGTGTCAGAATTTCCTTCCTTCTAAGGGCTGGATGATAATCCATTGTGTGTATATATCCTGTTTTGTTTATCCATTCATCTGTTCATGGACACAGGTTGCTTCCACATTTTGGTTTACATATAAAAATGCTTTGAACATGGGTGTATAATAGCTCTTTAAGTCTCTGCTTTAAAATCTTTTGACTGGATTAAATGGTAATTCTACGTTTAATTTCTTGAGGAAACATCATACTGTTTTCCACAGTGGCTGCACCATTTCACATCCCCACTGACAGTGCACAAAGGTTTCGGGTTCTTCACAGCCTCACCCACACTTGGTATTTTCTGATTTTTGTTTGTGTTTTGATAATGGTCATCCTAATGTGTTGTGAGGTGGTAACCAATGAACTTTTTGCAAAATTGCTTGATGCTAGATTCAGGGGTCTATGGGCTGATGCTACTCCTGAATTTATTGGTTTTCCCTCCCTCTCCTGTGCTTGTAATACTTTTCTCTAGTGCAGAATCACTGGAGGAACTACTATTCAAGCATCCCCTGAAGGACTAGGGAACCCATAGGCAGGAGGGCTCCTGAAAGATAAAAGGTCCCTCTGGGCGCCTGGGTGGCTCAGTTGGTTAAGCGACTGCCTTCGGCTCAGGTCATGATCCTGGAGTCCCTGGATCGAGTCCCGCATCGGGCTCCCTGCTCGGCAGCGAGCTTGCTTCTTCCTCTGACCCTCCCCCCTCTCGTGTGCTCGCTCTCTCTCTCTCTCTCTCTCACTCTGTCTCAAATAAATAAATAAAATATTTAAAAAAATGATAAAAGGTCCCTCTAAGTAGGGTTGCCGCCACCTACATGAAGGACCTCGTGATTTATAAATAAGTCGTTGTTGAGAATCAAGTAAGCATGGTGTTAGTGCTAATAACTCTAAATATGTGGAACAGACCCTTTGCAGATTAAAAGTTAAATTATCTCCTATATGCGATCAAAACAAGACAAACTCTCAGGACAATGGAGAGAGCCAAAAGGTTGAGGGCTATACTTTAATTCATCAGGCTTTTGTTATGAGGCTCAGAGCCACACACTGTACGTATAGTCCATAGGGGAGATGCACACAAGTCAAGAGGAAATTATAATAAAGTGTGATAATTTCATCATGTATTTATATTGCCATATGTCAGTTTATAATATTATGGTGGGCAACTATATTACATATTTGTTTATTTCTTGTCTATTTCCTCCTCTAGAACGGGGCTAGTGTTTCATCCATAGCTGTATCCCCAGGTGCTATAGCAGGACCTGGCACGTAGTAGGCCCTCAGTAGATCAGTGCAGAGTGAATGTGGATGTGCTGTCCTGGGGATGTACATGGGAGTACCTAGATTTAGGGTGTCTGAGAAGATATCTCAGGAAAAGTGATGGCTCAGGGAGGTGGCAGTGAGCCAGGTGAGAATGTTCCAGAAGTTGGGAATGGCATTTGCAGAATGGCCTGACAGCATGTGAGCATGACAGCTTAGCGAAGGAAAGGAATACAGTCTGGTTTGAGCACAGCAGGTGAGTGCAAGAGAGCAGGGTAAGCCCGGAGGCTTCCCCCTAAGTGTGTCTGTGGCATTCACTACCACTCTTTAGGTAAAAGTACAAAAAGCAGACCCTTAACTACCCTTGGCTCTCTTATCCTCTTGCTCATCTCCAGCCCCCTGAGCCATTCACCCTGAATGAGGACTAAAATGAGTGCCTAGTAAGTAGAGTGCTGTCAGGACACTGGTGTTTCCAGAGCAAACCAAGTGCTATGAGTTTATCATCAGATAAGATGACTCTTCACAGCCCGGGTGAGCAAGAAGCCAAGTCTTTTATGAACATAAGCTGAAATGTCTTTCTTGCAGTTTTGGGAAAAGTTCATTTAGTTGTGTGTTTTGTATTTTCCATTCTGTGGTCCATTTCTGTACTGATTTCAGTGATAGAAAAATGAGCCTCTTACACCGTGTTTTTTAAACTGCAAGACATGATCCATTATTAGATTATGAAATTAATTTATTGGTTTATGATGAACATACCTTTAAAAATGAAATAGAATATGGGTGCCTGGGTGGCTCAGATGATTAAGCGTCTGCCTTCGGCTCAGGTCATGATCCCAGGGTCCTGGGATCGAGTCCCGCATTGGGCTCCCTGCTCAGCGGGGAGCCTGCTTCTCCCTCTGCCTCTCTCTCTCTCTCTCTCTGTCTCTTATGAATAAATAAATAAAATCTTTAAAAAAAATAAAAAATAAATAAAAATGAAATAGAATAGAACAGAAAATACTATGTCCCATTTTGTGCAGCAAGAGTAATTACTTCATGCAGTTTTAGGTCATGGAATTTAGGGCATATTCAATCTGTTTCTTACCTAAACATTTGAAAATTATAGACTTATGGCATTTAGTTTTCTAGACCATTCCTGTTAAGTCATAGAATCACATAAACTCAGGGCTGGAGGGAAGAAGGAAAAATAGAAAGGTAAGTGATATTTGTTGAGCATGCACTGTGCCAAGTGCCTGGATACATGGGATCATTTACTCCTAAAGTCCTTTGCATCAGGCGGGTCATTTGTGGTTTACAGAGGAAACGGGAAACGTTGAATCTTGTAGAAGTTAAAAAACTTGATTGGGGTCACACAACAAATTACTAGCAGTGAACCCTGATCTCTTGGCTCCAAATTTAATGTTCCTTTTATGTCTCTGTGACATATGTAGATTGTATTCTCCAAGTTTGTTTATCAGTTGGCTGTTTGTGGGGGATAATTTCTTGGGGCAGGTGTTGTAACCATATTCCACATTGTTAGGAAGAATATAAACTTTGAGCTATATCCCATCAGCTTCTTAAAGGACTAGATCAGTTAGGTAGAAATAGTATTGATTATATAGGCCAGGGATCATTCAGCCTGAAGTTGACAAAGATGAAAACAGCTACTCTTTCCTCCCCCAGAGCTTTCCCCTGGTCCTGGGAGAAGATGAGCATGAACAGTGCCATGTGAGATGATATGCTTTCCTTTCTAAAGCTAGGACCCCTGGGGCTATGGCTGAATCCAACTATCTACTTTCCCCAGTGTGGATACAGAGCTTGATGAGTTTTACTGGACAAAATTGTGCAACTATGCAAATTCATGATGCTATACATGATTTCCATCTTCAGCCAGGCTCTCAAGCTTTCTCCCATCAATTCTGCTTGCTTTCTACAGCAGCCACTTTAGACCTTCTTCTGACACCCCATCCCCTTACTCTCAGTATATTGCCATACTTCCTGCTTCACTGAGAAAAATGGAAGTTTTCCTGATGAGAACAGCCTGACTTTGTGATCACAGGGCTATAACCTAACTTCATCTGGGTCTCCCCTCCCATTCTCCCCTCCTTTTTACAATGAAAAAAAAAAATGCCTCACCCCCTGGCTAATGTTCCTCCTCCATCCCATTGGTGCTCTGGGATCCATCTGTTCCTCATTCTTGGGCCTCTCATTCTCTTGATTCTCTCCTCCCTCATCTGTGTTTTCCTTCTCTCCCTCATCACTGGTTCCATTCTCACTGCATCAAACATGCTTAAATCCCTTCCTTCTTTGAAGGAAAAGACTGTCCTTCCTCTAGCTACTTTCTTCTCTCTTCCCTCCTCACAACCAAACTCCTTAAATTGGCCTCTCTGCCTGACACTCTGTTTCCTCACTCCCCATGTCTTGGCCACAGGCATCTGGCTTTGCCTCTACTAACTCTTAGGAAACTGTCACTCACGCTCCCTATTGCCAGTCCTTGCTGAATTCTCCTCCTCTATTACTTGACTTCTCTGCAGCAGACCATGCACTGAGCACTCCTGCATTCTTGGAGCAATGTTTCCCTTCCATTGTTCTTCCTTCTCTTCTCCTTTGCAGTATCCTCCTCTCCTTTCTGTCCCCTGGAAGTCTGATGATCCTCAATTATCTCTCCCCATGGCAACCTCATCCCTCATTCATCTTAAGAACCACCTCCTCACTGACCACTACCCAAAAGTTACCTATCCGAAGTTCTACTGATCATCTTCTTCCACCAGTTGATTGACACCTTCAATACCAAATGCCCCGAACTGAAAACATCATCTTCCCCTTTCTCTTGCTGCAAATATTTCCCTCCCACTCTTTTCTGTACCTGACATTGGCATCACCTCTTCTCGCACAAGCAGAAATCTGGGTGTTTTTCCTTGACTCCTCACCTCCATAGCTCATGCAAAAGCACCTTCTATTAGTTCCAGCCCCTGCATCTCTTTTTTCCATTCACCCTTTACCACCTCCCTTTCCCCACTCTGTTTACAGGCCAACACCATTTCTCCTCTCTGTATTACTTCTGGAACTTCCTACCTGGCCTCTGTTACTATGGATAGTTCTCCCTGTTGCAGCTGGAAGAACCCTTCTAGGACCCAGATCTGAGCATGTCACTCCTGGCTTTAAATTCTCCAGTGGCTACCCAGTACATTTGGACTGAAACCCCGACTTTGTAACATGAATTAGAGGGTTCTAGTTGATCTACACTCTCCTGTCCTCTCAAGCCTCATCTCTCCAGCAACACACTCATCACATTCTTCCAAGTCTGAGCCTCTTTGGGTTCCTCAGTGGTCCCATGCATCCCGTTGCCTCATGAACTTTTTACTCAACCTCTAAACCCCTCCTTCCTTTGGAAGATTCCTATGCATCTTCAGTCCCTAACTTAGATATCTTTTCCCCTAGAAAGCTTTTCCTCATTCTGTAAATCTGGATTTTGTTTCCTTCCACATGTTCTTAAAAGACATATGAGATAATCCATATAAAGTGCTTAACACCATGTGTAGCATTTAGTAACCAGACAGTAAATGTTAGTGATCACAGCACTTAGAATATATTGCCATTGTTTGTTTACTTTTAGATTTCCCCATTAGGTTATAAGTTCTATGAAGGCAGATGCCACATTCCCACATATTCTCCTTTGAATCCCTAGCATCTGTCAACATATTTGACATATAGTAGGTCCTCAATAAATATTAGTGGAATAAATAAATGAGCCATAAATTTTAGAACCTGTTAGGTCTAAGAGACTGTGTGCTAAGTGATAGGAGAAAGGAATCCCAATCTATGGGGCTTAAATATCTGCACAAGTAGGATCATTATCATCTTGGCCAGTCCTGTGGGTCTATGGATTTATCTGGATAAATGCTAGAAAGTAAGAGTTGGAGGTGATGGGAAACATTTGAAGATGCTGAAAGGCAATTTGCTGTAAGATAAAAGCTCCATCTCCCCCGCTTTATGGTGTGATTTTTTTCTCCCTCCATCATTCTCACAGTTTCTCACTTTAATGACCACTATAATGCCCACAATAAAGGGAAAAAAGACTAAGTCAAGAATGATCAGGGAATAAAAGGCAATATTAAAATATTCTGAAATATCCTACAGGCAAAAGGATGAGGCAATAGGTAAACATTAAATGTAGATATACCAATAACTCAAAAATTATTTTAATAGAAAGAAAATATTAAAAGATAAAAGAGGTAAAAGGTTTTTAATGAAACGATAAAAGATTTTAAGGAACCTTCAGAAAAAAATCATAGTCATCTTAAAAATTCATTAAAGCAGGTAATAGCAAGAAAGGTAAAAAGTAAAAGACTAAATTCAAGAATTAGGATGACAAAAGTGTGCCAAAGATAAAATCACTGAAAGCATTTAAAGAAAAATGTTTTAAAAGTAAAGAATAATTTTTAGGGGGGCTCACTTAAAGGTAGAATAACCAAAAAATATTGAAGCCAAAGGAAAAAAATACCATAATCTTCTAAAGAAGATAAAAAATAAATCCCAATAATAATAAAACTAAATGGGCACATGCAGAGGTTCCTAACAATAAGTAAGCCACAGCTAAAACAATGTTAAAACTGGAGTTTAGGATTCTGGCTTGTAGCAAAAAATGCCCATGTAACCTCTGTGGGATTTCAGAGGCAGGTTTCAAAGTATACTTTGTTGCATGAATGGCATTGTGTTTCAGGGAAAATACACTGTGAGTTTCTTTGTGACATTTCCCTCCTGGGGAGTGTTGGCATTAGGTCAGCTAAGGGTAACCAAATAGTTAACTCACCTTTGCTTGCAGACTAAGGGAGACACTACTCACTGTCTAAGACTTAGCCTCCTCTGCATTCCAGCCCCATAATGGCTTCACCATCCAAGGTATCCTGGTTTCCTTTGGGAAATAAGAAAATAAGGTAGCCCCCTAAACTTTTAAGTGCATTCTTCCCTCTGTTTCTGAAGCACTCTTCTCAATCAGAGTCTCTTTGGCAACTATGAAAACAGTGTCCTTTTGTGTTATGCCTTTGCTGTGTAGCTTGTAATGTGTTTATCCTCTTTCTTCTACTTTCTTATGTCTCTGAGGACTTGCAGTTTCTATCCAGCTCATAACCAAAGCTCAATAATGATATTTTAATTCCGTTATTATCTCCTGAGTAAGCTCACCTAAGGACATGTGCCAGGTCTTTTCTTTCTTTTTCTTTGGCTCATGACACAAGAGCTCAGGCTGCATGTGGACGTAAGGTCAGGAAGCCTCTCAGAGTCAGGGAATGTATTTTATTTTCCTCCAGCTGTCAGTGTGAAGGATTCTATGAATATCACATTTCTCAGGGCCCTAAGCTCTGTAATTTTTGTCCATATCTGCAAGGTGAGGTTTAGGGATTTAACTGAAAAGTGGTTCATAGAGCCAGGTACATTGTGGCAATTTGCTGTGCTGACTTCTGGTAGCCAGTCCCTAGTTTGGCATCTGCTGCTTCCCTCCCCTCACTAGTTCTCTGGTGCCTTCTCTGCATATCATTCTCCAGGCTTCTTGGTAAGTGGGGTCATATGGTAGTCAGCACACAGGATATTAAGAATCTGAATTAGAGCGTCCCTTTCAGTGGAAGAGACTGGAGAGGTTCTATGGGGTCTTGTGGCATTGCCCCTTGCCCCTCACTTTTGTCCTGCTTTTCCAGGGCCACACCAGTGTTTCATGGCCATCCAACTGTGATGGCAGATAGGAGGGTCATAGACATGGCTGTGAAAACACAGTTCTCAATCCAGTTTTGCCATATGGACACAAAGATGCGTGAGTTAAATGAGGGGTCTCTAGGATTCCTCCTGATCTTAATATTTTGTAGCTGTTTTCTGGGTGTTCCTTTGATATCCACATGTTCTAATCAGGTGTCACCGGGCACCTGGGGTGATACAGTATTGGATAAGTGCCAAGGTTCCCAGGCTCCGGCTAGCCCATTTGTAAGCATTGGTGAATAGCCTGGGTGATGAGTGAATGTCATCAAGAGAGGTATGTGTAACCCTTCACCCATACGTGGAACCGTAGTCACCTGAACTCCAAAGCCGTTCAGCTACAGTTTTGACTTTGTAACAAGAAAACATCTTTCCTTCAGTCTTAGTGATGATAACATGCCAAATTTTCTCAAATACCATAACAACCAAGTTTTCTCGAAGTACTGGTTCTCCAAAAGGAATAACCTGACTTCCTCAGTGGATTTTGTTTCTGGAAGATAATGAGGAATAGCCGCCAGATAGAATCTTCTCTCCTCTAAGAATCAGAATTTTAAAAAATTTCTTCTGTGCTAGTCATTCAAAAAGAAGAATAAATTAACATGGATTTTTTAATACATATTGCTACTTAGAAGGGGTGATATTCATAGTAGCCATAAATAAACTCTTTTATAAGAAGAGCTTGAGGGGCACTTGGGTGGCTCAGTCAGTTAAGCATCTGCCTTCGGTTCAGGTCAGGATCCCAGGGTTCTGGGATTGAGCCCCACGTCGGGCTCCCTGCTCAGTAGGGAGTCTGTTTCTCCCTCTCCTGCTGCTCCCCCTGCTTCTGCTCTCTTGCTTGCTCTCTGTGTCAAATAAATAAATAAAGTCTTAAAAAAAAGGAGGAGTTGAATCACTCTACCCCTTACATATAACTGAGCCAGTCCTAGATAGTTTTATAAAAATCCTTTTAATGTTGATGAAATACTGCAGTGAGAAAGAACTTGCATAATCCCCAATTCTGAAGCGGAGGCCACATAAGTATTTGCTAAAGGCACAGCCCAAGGTTCTTGTACCTTCCTTCCCCTGTTCCAATACAAAGAAGGATGTTACTAATGAGATTCTTTCCTAGTTCCTAAGCATCGAGATTTGTTAATGTTTATAGTACACTTGAGATCTGAGTAAACATGATTTAGGAGAGTAAGCCACATGACCAGTAGGAAAAGGTTTTTTGTTACCTATTAAAATAAATGCGATGTATTTGGCATATAAAAAATGCCTATATTGCTAAGCATAAATTAGCATGTAATTTTAGAAATTAATGAACTGAAACTCATCCATTAACAGTTTCTCATGGGCGGAGCTGGCCGAGAGAAATGTCTACACATGACATCATATTTGAATTTTATTATTTCAATAGAAATGAAAGGAAGAAGGGCAAGCCCCTTCTCATCAGAGAACAGACTACAAGTATTCAGAACAGAAAGGATGTATGTTTATTTAAATATATAAAATCGATTTTCTCCTGGAAAAATATTGTAGATATTTTCTCATGGAGAAATAATCTAATCCTTTGGGTTTAAATATCTAGACCTAGAGAGAGATCACACTATTTATCATACTGTTTATTCAGATACTGTACTATCTCAAGACACTTCACAATACAGCTCTGAAAGCAAATTATAAAAAATCATCAAACATCCTGTAGGTCCAATGAGTGAAACATATATTTGTTTGGATATTTGTCTAAAAACTACCAAGAGGGAAATTTAGACTGAACTCCAGGGAATTTTAATCCACAGACCACATTTTCTTAGCCTTTTGCAAGGTAGAATCAGAGGATTACATTTTCTAAGAACCGCTTTTTCAAAAGCTTGAGCACTAATCAGCTAAGTGTGACATAGGCTTGAAATGAGATTTGGTAACAAATAATCAAGGGTGAAGGACAACTTAACATGTATTGACAGTGGACCAGTGCTGTTGCTCTGAATTTGTCAAAGTTGCAGTTTATTATTTATCTGACATGTATTTATTTGGCTCACACTGTTGCTTTGGCTATCAATCACTGTGTAATGAACTTCCCCCAAAACTTAGTGGCTTAAAACAACATCATTTCATTTGTTCGTGATTCTGTGGATCAGGAATTTAAGCTGGCTCTGTTCTCAGGGCATTACCTGAGGTCTTGTGAGACTGTGGACAGATAGGAAAGGGGATCACTCATGTATGGCTCCTAGCAGGTATGGCTAGAAGACTGGGAACACCCCACTCCCTCTCTTTCTCTGTGTAGCTACCTTGAGCTTCTTTTCAATTGATTAGAGCCTAAGAGTGAGTGTTCTGAGTGTGCCAAGGCCAAAGGTGAGATGTCTCAGGGGGCAAACTGAGAATTCACAGAGCATCACTTCTGCCCCATTTGCCTGGTCAACAAGTCAAGGCCAGCCAAGGTCAAGGGCAGGGGCAGTAGGCTGCACTCACCTGGGGTGAGGCCGAGCAGCACTGCAGAAGAGCTGTGGAGGAGGCAATATGGCCATAGCCCTCTTTGGAGACGTGGTCTAACACAAGTCATCAGGCTGTCTGGGAAAACATTTCCTGAAGGGGAGCTCATGTAGGTCTTCGGAGCGGGAGCCTCTATGTCGCTCTTCTCATGCACACCACACCCTGCTGACAGAGGAGCTAACACACCATCTGAAGGCAGCTCTCCACTTGACAAGTCCATGGTTACTCCACACCACCCATAGAATGCAATTCACACCCTTGGCACGGCTTGCCAGGCCCTTTCCACCCTGTCCGCCACCTGCTCCTCCAGCCTCCCTGCTCAGAGTCTTACATGCCCTCTTCTCCAGCGGCCTCTTGGGTAGCAGTGCTCCACATGGGACCATGGGCTGGCATGCCCTGCTTCCCACCAGAATCCCGCCCCCCAACACTAACACATCCCCTGTGTGCCTGGGGTCCTGCAGTGATGGCACTGCCCCCTCCCCAACCCCACTGCCTATGCATGCAGAGCAGGCATCTGTCTCTTGCTCCGGCATCCAGCCCCTGCCTTTAGCAGATAGGCCCCTTCGTGAGCGCTTGGTACCATTTACTGATGTCAGCATCCCAGCGCAATGGCAGAGCTGTGGAGTGCCTGCCAGAGGCTCCAGAGAACCCCAGACAGGAAGACAGTGGGTGTGGTGAGGAGGAAGGTGAGCTGGGTGCTAGAGCCCGAGTGGCAGGTGCAGTACCACCAGACTGCAGATGGAGAATGCGCTCGATAAGAAACAAGCACAGTCAGCAGAACAGAAAATTCGATTCGATGTGGGGAAGAGCAAGGCGTGTCCTGGTTAAGAAAGCACAAAACAGCAGAGGGCCTTACGTCAGACCAGCCCCATGGTAGAGGTGTGTAGAGGTGTGTAAGGAGCACCCCTCCAGGGTGCCCCGGACCTGAAATGGGACACCCCGATCCAAGCGCTGTGTGGCTCTCAGCAAGTGACCATCCATCCTGGGAGGGCAGAGGAGAAGCTGAGCAGAGAGAACGGAAGAGCGTGCTTCTGGGAAAGCATGTGGGGACCGTCACCCCTAAAGGCGAGATGTCACTTGTGTCTCTTGGGGGAATACCTTCATCCCTGAGCTCACTTGACTGGATCCCGTGAACATGATACTGATGGTGATGTGCTTGGCTTTGGTGACAAAGAGGACCTGGTGTGACTGGGGAGAGCTGAGGTGACAGCTAAGCCTGACCAAGGGAGACCTACCTTGAAAGAACCCATAGTCTTCTTCTGACTGAACAACTGTAAAGGAAGTAATCGAGTGAAAATATTTTTCCCTATACCAGCCACGGCTCTGGTCAGCTTATATCCATTAGCTCACCTGGGGTAGGTCCTCTCATTGTCCTCATTTTACAGATGAGGACACAAGTAAAATAGCTTGTTCAAGGTCACAGAGCTCCTAAGTGCCAGAGCTGGAATGTCCTCCCAGGCAGCTTGATGCTGTAGTCTCTGTTCTTGCCATTTGACTTGGCTAAGCCCGAATTTGGCAACATACTCTCGCTACTAACTCATTTTTTTAAAAAAATGCTGCCTGACAGTGGTATTAATTCTGAGAAGTGAATTTTGAGAGTTCCTCCCTTCTTTATATCCCAGTTACTGTTTTGGGCACATTTAAAAATGGCAAATTCTATCATAGGTGGACACACACGTGTACATGTATACGGACAGCTGTAACTTGCAAAGAGCTGTGAGAGGAACAATTGTTTAATTAAACATGAGTGAGAAATGCAGCCAGATTAACATGCTTTGGTAATCACTTTGAAGTCTGAACTTCAGCTTTATGGGATTGTTCTGGAAATTGGAAGAATGATATATTGTTATGCCATGAGATACACTTAAATTGTTTTTAGTATATGCCTGATGTGACTTTGTAATTTGCTTTTTAGTCAGTAAGCTCTCACATCTATGAATCACTAATAAGGTTCACATTAAGTTTTTGATCTTTTTAGGTCTATTATTTATTATTATTATTTTTTTTTAAAGATTTTATTTATTTGTTTGAGAGAGAGAGAATGAGAGACAGAGAGCATGAGAGGGGTAAGGGTCAGAGGGAGAAGCAGACTCCCTGCTGAGCAGGGAGCCCGATGCGGGACTCGATCCTGGGACTCCAGGATCATGACCTGAGCCGAAGGCAGTCGCTTAACCAACTGAGCCACCCAGGCGCCCTATTATTTATTGTTATTATTTGACAAGTTCCTGAAGCACGAGATTCGGAAAAGTTCAGAGATATCTCTATTGAAGAAAACATTACTTTTGTCAGTGTTTTTCAAAGATTAATTTCTAAAATCCTAAGAAATCTGTACTTTATCATTTTTTGTTGGTTTGCAAAATAAAATTGGAAACACAATAGATGCTTCATAGTTGAGCAAATGGACAATTTTCAGAGGTGGAGCAATTCATTGAATATAAATAACAGCCCTGAAAATATATAAATAGGAAACTTATAATAACCACCAAGGCAAGGACATCATGATTCATGATCTCAGAGACAGAAACAAAGTATCTACATTTTGTATGGCTTCTGTTTTAACTTTATCCCTCTGTCCTTTGGGGACCCCTGATGTGCCCGCTTGCACCCAAGACTCTTAAAGGACTTATGGATTCAGCCACAGAGGAAGGGAAGAAGCTGTGAACAGAACAGAGGGTTTTTTTTTTTTTTTTTCTTGAAGTGGACTTCCCAGCAAATCCAAGGGTGACCACCTTTGGAATGCCACTTCCTCCTTGATCTCAAAATACCTCCCATTACACTGCCAGAAAGTTCTCACTTCACTTTATTCCAGTACCTGAAATTCTGCCAACTAGAAGTTAAAGGAACCCAGGTCCTCTTAGAAATGCCTGTCCTGATGAGGCTTCCCTCCCACGTTAGAGCGACTTACCTGGTAACTTAGAGAGGATGGAAGTCTTCATGAGAAGGAAGGCTGGAATTTATTCAGTCAACAGATAAGAATTGATCAAGCACATAACTGATTATTGGTCAGTGACTGATCTCGGTGTTGGGAGTACAGGGGAGAAGAGGGGGCCAAGATCCTGGCCTGCGTGAAGCCTACATTCTTTTGGAGGAGAAAGGCAATGAAAAAAAAGGTAAACAGTACATAAATGAGATAATTTAGATTATGACAGTGCTATGAAATAATAGGAAAAAAGTAAAGGTCTAAACAGACAACTTTCTGGAATGTGGCCTGCTCTTAGAGTTACTAAATGCTTTGTTTTTATGGACAATGAGAGAGAGGAAAAATATCTGATAGGTACTCACTGCCACAAAATTAGGGTTTAAAAAAAAAGGGTGCAGACAAGTCATGAGATGACATAGAAAAGGCATATTCTGTCCTTCCCTGGTCCCAAATAATGTATAATTCTCATCTTCTGTGTTCTTCCTGGGACCATGGGCTCCTTCTCCATTGCTGTGTTCCTTTGTTGGTACAGGTCTGGGATGCAGTAGGTGGTCAATAAATATTTGTTACTCTCTCTATAGATAGATAGGTGATAGATAGATAGATAGATAGATAGATAGATAGATAGATAGATAGATAGATAGATAGATGATAGAGATATATATGTAGAATCTGACTCTTAGGATTCCTGTTGGTAATGAGGAACTAAGGAGCAACACCTTTTCTTAAAAAAAAAAAAAAAAACACTTTGTACTGCCTGTTGCTACAATTTCAGCAGGTAAGCACGTGAGCAGAAGGAAACTAAAAGTTTGCCTGCCTAATTAATTCCCACTTGTGCAGCTCCGGCCCCAAAGCTTTCACTTCCTGTCCTCTTTGTAACTTCCACATATGCCACATCTGAAGCGACACGCCTTGCTCTTCTTGAGAATGTATTCGGTACTCTAAATATTTCCCATACTCTGGGAAGAGAATGGTCATCCTCAATTTTTAAATAGGGTCTTTTATTGCCCCTTTTTCTTAAATCCTAAGGATAAAAACCATCTCTTAGGATCTTCCCCAAGTCTTAATAATACTGAGATAAAAATAGTAAAATATGGAATTTTAGCATGTACAAATATGAGTTATTCTTCCCAGACCCCTCATGTTAAAGGCTAGGAGAGTGGGGCTCGGCGGAGCCAAGGAGAACATTCAAGGTGTTACAGCTGGTTGGTGGTAGGAGCAAGATTATACTGAAGGCTTCGTGACTCTCACTATTTAACTGTGGCTCTAAAACAACCTTCACAAATACCAGTGCTCTCCCATGCCAACTGAAAAAAATCAACTTCAACCTAAGAATCTTACTTCTTCTGTATCAAGGTGACCATATCTTCACAAGTGAAAGGGACGTGATCCAGTAAATGACACTAGTCCAGCAAGCAGGGACCTCACTAAGAACATGCTCCATGGATTCAGTCCACCAGCTTCCAAAGCAATTTCCCAGACCTTCGTACTACACCCATGATGCTTACTTGCTGAACCATCAGCTTTAACTTCTTTACCCCGTGTCTTTTATCTCAGTTTTCTGGTTGTATTTTATCTAAGTCATCTTTACTTTAGTTGAGCTAAAGCTGTGGTTTTGCAAATTAAATCAGTTGTGGGTTTATGCATATATCTCCTCCATGTGTTTACTAAGCCTTTTCTTAAAAAAAAAAAAAATTAGCGTTCTATGTCTGTTTTCATCTTTTAGTTGTGTGAGGGAAGATTTGTTTTGCTTAAGGTTTTCTAAAAACAAATTCAGAACTATTTAGAAGAACACATCTAAAGAAACCAAAACACTTTTTAAAATATAATTTTAGCCATAGTTGAATTCTCTTAAAGTTTTGATGTTTGATTGTAATGAAGAGATCTTGCGGCTTTGGGGCCTGGGCTTCATGCTTTCAGGGGAGAAGCTGCTCCATGTTTTTCAACGTGGAGGAGATTTTGAAAGGCATCTCTTATAGCTACTGTGGAAGAGGAATAGGCAGCATGCAAAGGTGAGAGGGTTGGTATTAATTAGGAATCTATTGTAGTAATTTAGAGAAAATATCTGAAATTCTCAAATTAAAATACTGACAAGTAAGGCTCAAGTACAAAAAAAAAAAAATAACCAGATAAAATTCACAGGACTTATTACATAGTGGGATGGGGAGGATGAAAGTGAAGGAGTACTTATAGTCCAACATGTGTAGCTTGACAACTCAATAAATGGTAATTGCCTTGACCAAGACAGAGGAGAGAGGAGAGGCATAGGCGGTGGGGAAATGGTAGAATTCGTATTTATTTTGGTTGTGCATGAAAAGCTGGTGGAACATCACTTGGAGTGGTCCAATACATAGCTGAAAACACAGTATACATCAAGAAAATCATACCTTTTGAAGTTATCACTAAGTAGAAGACCACTGAAGCCATCAATGTGGATGAGACTGGCCGGAAAAAAAGTCAAATCCAAACCTGGATGTATTCCATAATACTTAGGCAAAGCAAACTGAACCAACAGAGTAGACTAAGAGTGAACAAGGGATGGAAGGAAGGAAGCAAGAGGGAAGCAGGAGACTGGCGGTGTAACATGTGATAGCGAGGAGGAAGACAAAGAATGAGCCCATGATCTGGGGGCTGGCATCATCCCTGCCTTTGAGAGAGCTGGATTGGCAGGGTGGCGGGTGGCGGAAGCCAAATGGCAGAAAGTGGAGAAGCCAAGGGAAGGTGAGGAAATGAAAATGGTCTGCGAAGCTTGTTGGTGAAGGAAAAGGTCAGAGCCCATATCTGCAGGAGAAGCAACGTCAGAAGTTGTCAGGGGATGGGAAGCGTGAGCGTGTTTGCAGATGGGGGTGGGACAGAGGCTGAAATCACAAGAATGACAAGGGGTAAAGGGAAAGAATAGTTCCAGGGATGTGGCTAGGGGCAGGATCATACTTGGGACACTCCGGAGGGAAGAGGTGGAGATAAAGATAGGTTGAACCAGAGGGATGGAAGCTGAGCAAATCTGTGCCTTGTGGCTTCCATTTTCTCATCAAAATGGACTAGCCCATCTGCCGAGGATGGAGAAGACAGAATTATGTTTTTGGAGATGCAAGGAGAACACGCATGGAACAGCCAGTTTAGGAAATGGGAAAGGAAGCAGCCCAGGAATGAGATAAAGAGTAAAGATTGTTGGCAAATTCAGTAATAAATGAAATGCTTTATAAATGCTAAATAAGATATTATTTGTTGCTTTCTTATAGTAAAAATACACATAGCATAAAATTTACCTTTTTAACTATTTTTAAGCATACAATACAGTGGTATTAGTTAGATTCACCACTGCTGTGATCAATTTCCAGAACTTTCTCATCATCCCAAACAGAAACTCAGGACCCACTAAGCAATAACTCCCCATTACTAGCTCCCCCTAACCCCTGGAAACCACCATTCCACTCTCTGTCTCTATGGATTTACCTGTTCTAGAGACCTCATACTTGTTGCTTTTAAAGAATGATGTATAAAGAAAAAAGAGAATAACCAGAAGGCAATAATTCTTGCTATAATGTTCTATAGATGAAGAGGTCATTCTTAAACCATCCCCTATTCTTTTCAATCCACCCTATGGTATCCACTTACAAAACATAACTATAATGTTATAAACTTGGTATAATGCATTACCCTTAAAGAAATCCAAATTTACCTTGAGACCCCTTAAATTCTCCTTTGATGTCTGTTTACAATATCCATACACAACAGCGGGTGTCTTTTCCCCTCATCCAAATGATAGCACAGAATTGCAGTTTGGTAAATATTTTTCTGTTTAGCAGTCTGTTTCAGAGGATTGCTTTCTTCATCTGAATCTCTGTTGTCTGAAATAGAAGTTCCTAAAAATAGCTTGTATATGTATCACTTAGAGAGATGAGAGATTCTACTACTAAGATATGCAAACAGATAACCCCTCTGCTTTAATGTCAGTTATAGGTTATGCGAACAGATCCTTACTGTCCAAGAGGAGATTCGGATGAGTCCTTATAGCATTAGACTCCATTATTTTTCATGGAAATCACTCTTGATAGGACACTTATTGGAAGAAATGTCTGATACTGCAATCAACTTCCACTTTCATTTTCGGTGACCAACCCCAGAAAGAGTTGACAAAATTCCCGCAGTGGAGGTGAGTGATAGGTGCCTCTTCCTACAGCCGTACCCAGGGGGTGAGGCCTCGCCAGGTGCCTTCTAAATTTAGGGTTCCACATAGAAACCTCAAGAGCCAGGGGTGCCTGGGTGACTCAGTTGGTTAAGCATGTGCCTCTTGGTCACAAACTCGGGTTTTGATCTCAGGATCATGAGTTCAAAACTAGCATTGGGCTTCATGCTGGGCATGGAGGCTACTAGAAAAGAGAAAAAGAGAAGAGAAGAGATAAAGAAATGTCAACAGCCATTGCACTTCCCCGAGCCCCAAAGCAGTGATTCTCAAAGTGTGGTCCTGAGAACGCTGGAGATCCTCAAGACTTTTTCAGGGAATTCTCATCTCAAAACTGATTTTATAGAACTACTAAGGCCTTTTTACCTTTTCCTTTTCATTCTGTCCAGTGGAGTTTTCCAGAGGCTGCATATTGTAATAGCAACAGACTAGATGCACAAGTAGATACAAAAAGCCTGCCATCTTCTATGAAGTGAGATATTAAAAAGATTTGCAAAAACGGGGCGCCTGGGTGGCTCAGCCGGTTAAGCGTCTGCCTTCGGCTCAGGTCCTGATCTCGGGGTCCTGGATCGAGCCCCGCGTCGGGCTCACTGCTCAGCAGGGAGCCTGCTTCTCCCTCTCCCTCTGCCCCTCCCTGGCTTGGGCTCTCTCTCTTTCTCACTCTCTCACTCTCTCTCCCAAATGAATAAATAAAATCTTTAAAAAATTTTTAAAGAAAGATTTGTAAAAACGTAAGAGAGCACCACATTTCTCATTTGTTGGCTTTAAAAATATTATTTATCATAAAATAGGCTTATGTTAAGATATTGTATATAATGGAATTTTATTGTTATTTTTAGTTAGTAAATAATTGTTTTTAAATTTTCTCAGTGTTACTTTCTGATACAGCAAATAACTTAGATTTAATCCATGTAAACCAAAACTCTTCAGCATCCTCAATAATTTTCAAGAAGGTAAAGGAATCCTAAGACCAAAACGTTTGAAAACCACTGCTATAAAGTAAGGAAAGTGAATAAATTGAGACTATATGTATCAACAAGAATGAATCTTACAAACCCAATAAATGGAGTTGTAGAATATAAACAATTTATGCTCAGTTTTAAAGCCAGTAAAATATGCTATATAGAGAATAGATATACACTACATGTATCCAAAAAATGGTGAAAATAATAACTCCAAAGTCTGGATAGTAATTCTCTTGGTAGGTAGTGGTAGTATGAAAGAGAATGCAGTCAGTGGGAGGACATTGGAAAGCTGAAATAGTTTGGTTAGGTTTTCCTTTTTAGGTTGAATTGTAGGTATGAGGTGTTCCTTAAGTTATTTTTTTGTTTGTTTTTGTATGCCTGGAAAGTTTTATAAGATGATATAAAAAGTAATAGCCAGGGGTGCCTGGGTGGGTCAGTCGGTTAAGCATCTGCCTTCGGCTCAGGTCAGGATCCCAGATCATGATCCCATGATCCTGGGATGGAGCTCTGCATCATGCTCCCTGCTCAGTGGAGAGTCTGCTTCTCCCTCTCCTTCTGCCCATCCCCCTCCGTTCATGCTCTCGCTTGCTCTCTCTCTGTCTCTCAAATAAATAAATAAAATCTTAAAGACCAATAGCCATATACAGCCCAACAATAACAAAAAGCAGGGGTGCCTGGGCAGCTCAGTCGGTTAAGGATCTGCTTTCAGCTCAGGTCACAATCCCAGGGTCCTGAGATCAAGCCCGGAGTTGGGCTCCCTGCTCGGCAGGGAGCTTGCTTCTCCCTCTGCCCCTCCTCCGGCTTGTGCTCTCTCTCTCTCTCTCAAATGAGTAACGAAAATCTTAAAACAAACAAAAACAAAAAGCAAAAGCCCAATTAAAAAATAGGCAAAGGACTTGAACAGACATTTCTCCAAAGATATTATACAAATGGCCAAGAAGCATATAAGAAGATGCTCAACATCACTAACCATTAGAAAAATGTAAATTAAGATCACAGTGAGCTATTACCTCACATGTATTAGATGACTACTCTCAAAAACACAAAATAACAAGTTTCAGTGAGGATGCAGAGAAATTGGAGCCCTTGTCCAATAGGGAATGTAAAATGGTACACCTGCTATGGAAAACAATATGACAATGACTCAAAAAATTAAAAATAGAATTGTAGTATGATCCAACAGTCCCACTTGTGGGCATACAGCCAAAAGAATTGAAAGCAGTAACTCAAAGGGATATTTTCACACCTCTGTTCATAGCAGCATTATTCACGATAGCCAGTACATGGAAACAACCCAAATAACCATTGCTGGATGAATGGATAAACAAAATGTGGTACATACATACAATGGAATATTACTTGGTCTTAAAAAGGAGGAAAATTCTGACATGTTCTAAACATGGATGAACCTTGAGGACATTATCTAAGGGCAATACGCCAGTTACGAGACAGACAAATAAATGCTGGTTGATTCCACTTACGTGAGGTGTCAAACGTAAGTCAGAGTCATAGAAACAGAAAATAGAATGGTGGTCCCCAGGGGCTGTGGGGAGGCAAAATGGGCAATTGTTGTTTCATGGGTACAGAGTTTCAGTTCTGCATGATGAAAAGTTCTGGAGATCTGTTGTACAACAATGTGAATATACTTAACATCATTGAACTGTACACTTAAAAATGGTTAAGATGGTACCTTTTATGTTATGTTTTTCACCACAATAAATTGACAGTTATAACAAGACTTTGTCTGACCTAGGAATTCTGGGGTAACTCTAGTTACTGTTAAAAGTAGTAAATTAACTAAATCTGAATTATCTAATTATATTTCTTGCTCAGACTCCCTGCTTCTAGTCTTTTACTTTGGTTCATATTGACCATTCTGCCCTTCCAGAATACCCTCTATTTCCTCTCACCTACCTATATCCTACCTGAAGGAGTTCTGATGTATCCCTCCGGAGGATGCCCAACTAAGTTCTGCATTCTCCTTGGTAGAATCAGGAACCGTTCTAAGTCATTTCATCTCTACTGCCTCGAGGACTCAGTACACTTATTTCGTATACAACCTATTATCCATTACTCATCTCATCCATGTATTGTTTCTTAGTTTTTCAGAGGTATTTGATCACCCCAACTAGAATTTAAGCCCTGGAAGACAGGTACAAATAACATTATTGTTGTTTATGTTTGCCTGTCACTGAGATTTGCATATAGCTAGCACACAATAAGGCTGGTGAATGAATGAATAATTGGATAAAGGGACAGATTATCAGTGGGATTTTAAAGATGTAGCTGAGCTGGATGTAGTAAAAATTAAGTATAATATCTTCTCAGAACTACTACAGTTCTGGTTTCCCTATGCTTTACTTACGTTTCTTGCACCAAACACCAGATTTCCTCTCAACAGCCCCACCTTGCTCTATCCAAAGAGGCACTTCTACCCCAAGCCTGGATGGAGAGTGGGTAAGGTTGTTTTTACCCCCCTACCCTGATCCCCCTGCCATCCCATTTTTATGGCCCTTTTTGTTTTAAGGGGCTTACTATTAATTGGCACACAAAAGCAGATAGCAGGTAGCAAAAATAATAAATATCAGGGCTTGTACAACATTGTAAGACTAATGCCTGGTATTTGATGTTCGGTATCTCTCATCTCAGTTCCTTACTATTCTACTTAGAAGCTGTGACAGTTTAACCCTTTCTAAAATTGTGGTAAAATATAGCATAAAATTTACCATTTTAAAGTGTACAGTTCAGTGGGATTAAGTATGTTCACATTGTTGTGCAACCCACAGCCACCACCCATCTCCAGAAGTTTTTAACTTCCCAAAGTTTCTGTTCCCACTAAACACTAACTCCTACTCCCTCCCGCCCCCAGTGTCTGGTAGCCTCTATTTTACTTTCTGTCCCTATGAATTTGGCTGTTCTATGTACTCATATAAGTGGAATCATAATATTTGTCCTTTGTGTCTCGCTTATCTCATGATAATATCCTCAAGGTTCATCCACGTTGTAGCAGGCATTAGAATTTTGTTCCTTTTGAGGGCTGAAGAATATTCTACTTTAAACTTTTTGGACTTCAGTTGTCCCCTCTATAAAATGGGATCAGTAGCCCATTCTTCAAAGTCTGCTGTGAGGACTTAACAAGACCATGAACAATGGTGGACAGTGCCCAGCACAGTGTTTTGACTTAGGATACTGGTTTAGTTTCCTTCTTTCCCTTTCTAATTTATAAATTTCATGAGGACCAGGTGCAAAAAATATGCCTTTCTCATTTCCCTAGTTCCTATGTCACACAATAGGGAGTGCACAATAATGATCATGTGTAACTGAATTGGAGAATCCCCTGATTTAGTAAATTAGAGATCCTCTGCCAGGGTCCAAGTATTATAAAAGTGATTGTTTCACACCTTTCTGCTCCTCCTCCTCACCCCACCTATAAATCAATATCGGAGAGATAATAATAGCAGACCTCCGTCACTCAGGAAGACAAAGTTGATGTGATACACCATGGGATTCAGATCTCTAATAGCTTAGGTAAGAAAGAATGTTTGAACAGTTATCTCATAAATTCAGATGGTGAGGACAGGCTGAGAGAATCAAGCCAAAAGTTTTCAGTTATCTTAATTTGTGATTGTGTTTTGGCCTAAGTAAATTAGAGTTAATCACCGTGGAGTTAATTATAGCATCACTCCTTACTGGTATGCTCTGTGGTCTTTCCATTAGAATGACAAATGGATACTTATGTTGACAGGATAGCTGGGTCACTAAAGAGGTAAATCAGATGAAGAACCTTGAGTGATGTTGATTCTGGTAGAAATACGAAGCCTTCCAGGAACTTTCCAGAATGGATGTGAAGTGGCGAGAATTAAACCAAAAACTGACTCTGTGACAAGCAGTTTAACTTCTTTCAGATTGATTTTTCCCATTGGTAAAGCTACTGTGAAAGAATTTACTTCACATTCTCTTTTGATTCTTAAAACATGGTTTACCCCCAAACCTCTCTTTCTAGAGCTCCCTCAAAATATTGACTTAGTACAGAAATATTTTGCCTTGAGAATTTCTTTTTTCTTCAGTATGAATGAATGACTCCACCTCCAATTCATAGTAGGGGTATATGCTCAGGGAGAAAAGCCAAGTTTTTTGAAATCCTATATTTAGTTAAATGAATCTTACCTATCTAGACTGAGATAGCAGTAAGTGTGTAAGTTTAGAAATCAATGTCAAGTCTGTTTTATTTTGTCTTAAGAAAAAATAGGCTGGTAAAGTTTTAGGCACCTAAAATAATATAGCTTTCCAATTTGTTGAAAGTAAATGCATCATCTCTGTTAAAGAGTAGGCTTCTGAATGTTTTAGAAATAATACACTACATATCTCAGGAAGTCCAACCCCTTAACGGATGGAAAATGAAGGAATACTTTATTTGTGCTACAGGCATACCTTGGAGATATTATGGGTTTGGCTCCAGACTACCCATAAATATCATAATAAAGCAAATATCACAATAAGGGAAGTCAAATGAAGGTTTCAGTTTCTAAGTGGATATAAAACATGTTTACACTGTATGGTGGTCTGTTAAGTGTGCAATAGCATTATGTCTAAAAAAAATCAATGTACATACTTAATTTTAATTTAAAAATACTTGATTGCTAAAAAATGCTAACCATCATTTGAGCTTTCAGTGAGTCATAACCTTTGCTGGTGGGGGGTCTTGCCCCAATGTTGATGGCTGCTGACTGATCAGGGTGGTGGCTGCTGAAGGTGGGGTGGTTGCAGCAATTCCTTAAAATAGCCCAACAATGAAGTTTGCCACATGGGTGGACTCTTCTTTTCATGAGTGATTTCTCTGTAGCATGTGATGCTGTTTGGTAGCATTTTATCCACTGTAGAACTCCTTTGGAAAAGTGGAGTCCTTCCTCTCAAACCTTGCTGCTGCCTTGTCAAGTTTATGTAATACCCTAAATCTTTTGTCATCATTTCAACACTCTTCCCAGCATCTTCATCAGGAGTGGACTCCATCTCAAGAACTCACTTTCTTTGCTCATCCATGAGAAGCGACTCCTCATCCATTCAAGTTTGATCATGAGATCACAGCAGTTCAGCCCCATCCTCAGGTTCCACTTCTAATTCTGGTTCTCTGGCTGTTTCCACCCATCTGCAACGTGCCGTTGCATTGGCCCCTAAGAAGAGAGTCAGCCCGTCCCTTGAATCTTTGAAGCCACGCATTGACTTCTCCTCTCTAGCTATGAAAGTTGTAGATGGCATCTTCTTCCAATACAAGGCTGGGTCATCTCCATTGGCAATCTGTTGTTTAGTGTAGCCACCTTCATTAATTATCTCAGGCAGATCTCCTGGATCACTTCCTGCTTCACCTTGCACTTTTATGTTATGGAGACGGCTTCTTTCCTTAAACTTCATGAACCACCCTCTGCTAGTTTCACACTTTTCTTCTGCAGATTCCTTCCCTCTCTCAGCCTTCACAGAATTAAAAAGAGCTAGGGCTTTGCTCTGGATGAGGCTTTGGCTTAAGGGAATGTTGTGGCTGATTAGATCTTCTCTCTGACCACTAAAACTTTCTCCATAGCAGCAGTAAGGCTGTTTTGCTTTCTTAGCATTCATGTTTGCTGGAGTAACACTTCTCATTTCCTTCAAGAATTTTTCCTTTGCATTCACAACGTGGCTGTCACAAGAGGCCTAGCTCACTAAGTTTAATCATGTCTAGCTTTTGATTTAAAGAGAGAAATGTGTGACTCTTCTTTTCACTTAGAACACTTTAATGTCATTGTAGGGTTATTAACTGGCTGAATTTCAATATTGTTGTGTCTCAGGGAATAGGGACAAGAGAGAGATGGGGGAACTGCCAGTTGGTGGAGCAGTCAGAACACACATTTATTGATTAAATTCACCATCTTATGTGGGTGTGGTTCATGGTGCCCCAAAACAATTACAAGAGTAACACCAAAGATCACCGATCACACATCACCATAACAAAAATAACAATAATGAAGAAGTCTGAAATATTGCAAGGATTACCGAGATGTGACACAGAGACATGAAGTGAGTGAAAGCTGTTGGGAAATGTTCTGATAGACTTGGTTGAAGCAGGATTGCAGAAGAAATGCAGTATCCGCAAAGTGCAATAAGGCAAAGTTTAATAAAATGAGGTATACCTCTGTACTAAAACTGGAGACCAAAATACTGTGTAGGTCTTACAGAGTTGGGGTTTGTCTAAAAATAAGGAAAAGGTAAAATATAATATTGTACAAACAAATATCCTATCTTGCCTTTCCTTCCTAGGATCCCATACTTAATGGTCACACAGGACCTCCCAAAGGATAGAGTATCTTAGCAATTAAGCAGTGGTTGCTTTGGAGACAAATACAGCAGTGCTAGATCCCTGGTCATGGGCAGGGCAGGTGGGGATGCAGAAGGGGTTCAGATCTCTAGATCCACCCTGCACACAACGATAAAATAAAAATTAACATGGCACTCGTATTTTTGTTGTTTTGCCTTCTCCCCAAATATATATTGTAAGTCTTTTGTATTACAGACACATTGTAAGAAAACAAAGTGTGAATTAATAAATTAATTAAATCAGAATAAACAGTTCACTTGTTTTAATTCTAGTTTATCAATTTGGGGGCAGGTAAAGTAATTTAAATAGTTAAAAACAGGTTGTCGGGACCATTCACCTTTAAAAATAGAAACTGGCTGGCCCTGGTATCGTGGAGTGGGCCTTACAGGCTAAATTGTGGCTCTTCTCCTTTTCAGCAGTAAATCCTCACGTGAGACGTTTAACCTCTGTGCCCAGTTTCTTCATCTGCGAAGTAGGGATGATGATTTCTACTTTGCAGAGCTGCTTTGGGCATTTTTTTTAGAGGAGTGTAAAGCACACAGTAGGTGCTCAATCAATGGTAGCCAATCATCTTATTTCTAACTTGCATTTCCATTGTAAAAATCTATAACTTACGCAGTTAAACATATCCATGTAAAACTCAAAATAGTCTTAGCGCTTAGCAAGCATTCACCAAAATATGTTCTCCAGAGATAACTCTCAGTCTATTACTTCCTTGTGAAATTTGACACATATTCCAAATTAATCAGGGATGTGGGGTAGGCTGAGTTCATGAGGTTTTCTGTTTATTGTAGTAAGTGATAGTTTTACTTAACTGAGGGAAGAATGGTAACTTGCCTTGAAGCTCTATGCAAACCATCTGAAAAACACGTAACCCTCTTAATACGGGTCTAGAGATGACTTCTCCTTTTCCCATAATGGGGAGGGTTGACATGCTGGTTCCCAGCGTGAGTCCAACAGGATCACTGTCATCTCAGCCAGGAAGGATGCACTTGAGGAGTGAATGCCAGGAGGGGCATGGGTGGAAACAGTATGGCCAGCGCCCAGATTTCCCCACGCGGGTCCTCATTCCAGCACCAGTGTGGGTTTCCCTGAAGAATAGCCCCACCGGGCACAGAACAGCCTTGTCAGAAACTGTGCTCTGTTGGAGTGGGTGTCTGTCATCTTCAATGACAGTGTCTTAAGCATCTGGAGGTGTATGTTTGCTTTTCTTATGTAACCACAAAATAGCGGTTGGTTTCTCTCTAATAGATAAGGGTGACAGAAGTTGCTGCTGGCTTGAAAATGATGTATGAATTCTAATTCTGAGAATGAACTAGTGAGTTTAGTCAGACAGACCTAGTTCTTCTTCCTCTTGCCTTTTTCCCAACTCCACCCATCCCCACTTCGTTTTCTCCTTCTTTTGGAGCTACAAAGAAGCCCGACCAGGCTCAGCAGAAAATGTCAGGAAGCATGTGCTGTGCTGACAGTATTTTCAGATGCCTGGGTTCCACCTCTGTGACTTTTTCTTCTTGTCTTTTTAAAAGTAAACACAGCAGGGTGTGTGTGCACCAATTACTGAGCACACACAAACACGGGACTGGCTTCAAAGGACAGTGGCGGGTGCTGGCTGCCTCCCTGCCAGGCAGTTAAAGAGCTCTGCTCTCCCCGGAAGAAGAGTTCGCTTCCTACCCCTGGACTTTTCTTAGAGCCCTGCAGAAGGAACTCTAATATAGGGAAAGGATAGCTTGGCAGTGGGGATGCCTTCTAGCTCTGGGACCTTCTGAACCCAAGTAGAAAAAGAAACTTTTTTAATAACTTTATTTGGCAGAAACAAGAGAATGTGAACTTGACCTTGAAATACCCTACACTTTATGGATTGTATATTTTCCTACTACATTCCTAGGAATACCTAAGGAAACTATGATGTAGTGACTGTTATTACCTCCGTGCTTTTTAGATAAGGAATTTGAAGCGCAAAAGCAGACAAGTGACCTGGGACAGCAAATTCAACATTGAGCTGATCTTCTGACTTCCTAGTACGTGCCCCTGTGTGCCACAACCTAACCGCAAAATGGGTGGCAAAGTGAACCTGGCAATCCAGCTGCTGACTTATGCTCACATGCTGCTCCTGTCTTAGAACTGTTAGGGCTAAAATTATAGACACCAGTTACTCACATGTCCCTGGTTTCTCTTGGTGCTACTGTATCCGTGTTTTGTTGCTTCTACTAAAATGCAAGTGTTGCAAGGAGGAAATGCCTATCATCCATGCTCAATGAAAATTTATTGCGTGACTGTTACTGCACAGATCAGTTATATGTTATTCCTGTAACATCTGAATGCAAGGATGTTTCTCCAGGATGACAGGCTTCTGTCTGTTAATACATTAGAATAGCAGTATGGTGAGCACAACTAGCAAGCCTGGAAGCCATCCCTCACCATAGGGGGTTGGGGTGCAAATAGACTGGAGAGATTAATCTCTACTCCCGTGTCTTATAGGCCAAGAAGCTGAGACCCACAGAGGATGGAGTGATTTTCCCAGACTTGCCAGTTCCTCACTGAGCTTTGTATTGGCCTCTCATTCTTGGTGCGAACACAAGAACCAGCCACAGTTAGGACCTCAGTCCCTTTGCATAGCCCAGGCTCCCGCCTCTAGTAGAGAATCAAGGAACATGGTGATTGTGTTTGCTTTCCTAGACCTTGAACTTAATATTGCAGAAATGCCCCGGGGCTCAGCATTTTAATAAGCTCATATGGAAACCAGATACTATCCAGTGAGCAGGGAAAAAAATCATTTTAAATTTGAATATAAATACTTTTTGGAGAAAAGCATAAAGAATAGATATTACTTCATATGGGAAAGAAAAGGCTTGGGGGTGACTTTAATATGTCACATCAGTATAAGCAAGATAATTGAAAAGAGTCCTAACTAGCAATTTTCTGATCTTCACTTAAAAGGGAGAAATAGACTTTTAATATAGCAGAAAGTTTTCTGTTTCGTTGTTTAAAAAAAAGATAAAAAAATGATAATCGGCAGAATTCAGCACAGATTTTACAAACTTCATGCCAAACTCACCTCATTTCCATTTTTTGTAGCATTATCAGACTAGTGAAATACTAGGCCGGTGAGGGAGCATTTTGATTTCAGTGAGACGCTTAACCAGAATGTCTTATAATCCTGCTGCTCAATATATGGAAATGGCCCAGCTGGTGCCAAGGAGCAACAGTCTCAGGATTAGTGGAGGAAGTGATAATCTGGGAGGTAGATTTCAGTACAGGAGAGAATCTCCAACCAAATTAAAACTATTTATTTATTTATTTATTTATTTATTTATTTATTTATTTATTTAT